>NW_024426996.1:11119265-11148115 GCF_017311325.1 Ursus maritimus | reverse complement strand
CATGTTTAATGTTGCATATATTAATAAAAAATACGGCAGACCACTTCTGTTAGATTAGCCCAAAGCACAGTTTGGTCCTAAGAAGTCCCATCTGTAATCTCCCAGTTTGAAATGGATGGTAACATTAAGAGGAAAACCTTAACTTTCTACGGTTGTGGGTACTCCTGTGGTAGTGAAATCAAAAGTGACACATTCTGAACATCGTTTAACACTTGCATTTCTTTTTAGCTCAATGAAGAGCGAAAAGAAAAGTTTACCTCCTGTATCTAACACTGTTCATTGAAATGTAAATCACAGTCAATGATACTTGTAGAAAAAATGGACAAACAGCAGGAAAAATAAAAATGTATTACCTCTCAACAGCCATTTGTCTTCTGATAGCTGAGTAAAGCTTCAGTCAGATACAATTAAATGGACTGAAGCTTTAACAGTGACTTTTGAACTGCTTGAATTAACAAAATCAATCCTCATAAATTAAGCTATCAGTGATCTATGATACAATTAAGTCCCATAATCAAAAAATGCTACAGTGCACGCAGTGTCACTTGTGCGATTTCTAACACTGAATTTTCACTGCTGCTGGCTAACTCTTCCTGCAGGGCTGTGTAAAACTCCATCTGGCACACTAGACACTAGCATGATACACGGTTTCTTTTCCATTCTTCAATTTAGGCTGACATCTGGTGGTCTAGGGAAATGACAAGCAATGCTTCTGAATGTAAACCATTCACAAACGTGGCTTCTTTTCAGTTTTCCCTTTGTCTTTCTGAAGTGCTTGAAATTGCGACCAAACCAGTTAATTACATGGAAATTCACACAGAATAACAATTTAAACAGCAGAACAATGAGAGAGAAGAAAGTGACCTTCACGTGATGAATTATATACATATAAGTATGTCGAACTCCGTAGTGACTAAAAAGCATCACTAGAAAGCACCATATATTGGCCAATTAGACCCACTCAGAAAGGGTACTATTTAATGGCACCACACTGGGGATCATAATGGAAATGTTCTACATGTAAGATTTCCCTCTTTCTTTCTCCTTGTCAGGATAGTTGGAGGGAGGAAAATGAAGAGAATGAGGGGGTGGGGGGGAAGGGAGCTACTGTGTGTAGTCAGAAATTGATGTTTAAACAGGCATAAGGTAGTGTTCAAAAGCATTTATCTTTTATTTTTTTCTTTGGGAGGAAGAGGGCACTTTCAGCAGTTACTGGCAGTCCAGATGGCAAAACACATTGGGCCAGAAGCAGGAGCAATTTAACTTTCCTTATGCCTAGGATTAAAAAAAAAAAAAAACACTTCCAATTAATTTATTGTGGTATATTCCACTAATTACCAAATTGTGGAGGAACAGAATGATACACTGTCAACCTTATGACTTTCATATGTACAATTTACTAGCACAGAAAAAGGGAAAAGAAAAAAGCTCTTCTGATTTTTCTCACATTCAGCACATAAGTATGCCATTCTGTTGTGCTCAGGCTATGAAGAGACTTAATAAATGGGCACTTTTGTGATCAGATTTGGACTCCTGTTTCTCTGTGTGTCTCTTGCAGTGTTTGTAAATAGTACCGGCAATAAATACAATGCTCAATTGACTTGATTCTATCTCCATATTTATAAAAGGTTCTAGACTGGCAGGATTGTGGGTAAACCACTCTGTAATGAAAAACAACCACAAAACAAACCAAAACTAAACAAAAACAAATGAAAAAGACTTTAACCTTGCCCAAGAAAAACCACTGTGAATGTTTGGTTTGGTCCCTGTTTCCACTTAACCTTGTGACCCTCAAAAGGTTATTGGAAGGAGTGCCAATTATGTTGGTGCTTTTGAAATATGGCCAGGTCCTCTAGGAGGTAGCCTCAAGCTGCCAATACCTAATCTCATAAAGGTCACTGAGAAGTTCAAATGAAATTGCTCTTAGTAGCTATAAAACTCACCTGAGCTGAAATGAGTACACAAAAGGTAAAATGTTTCCATCTGCTTTTATGTCCTTCTCCCCTTTTTAAGGGTGAAGATTAGTCCTAATCAGCAGCCATCAGATTTCCCAAGAAAGAAGGATTTAATTTTCTTTTAATAAACTTATAACTACTTATAAACTTTTTAAAAAGGAGAAGAATGAATACATGTTCTGTAAGAAGAATGTCTATAGCAAATAGTCAACTGGAAAGGCAGTGCCTTTCTAGTAGACTTCGTGTGACTCATATTTATTAAAGGGTTTAGGGCAGAGAAAAACTTAGACTGTGATTTTAGGAATACTCAAGGAGTCTTTGTATCTCTCACAAGTATCTTACGTTGATTACTAATGAATGAGATCTCAAATTAGAGATTGGTTCTTTTGGCTTTGGACTTTGTGACCTCTCTGAATTTAAATATTTTTCCAAGAAGTCACTTCTGGAATTATGTCTCATTTTTATCAACTTATTTTCTTTAGAAAAACAAATTCGTAAACGTAACTTCCATTTCTTCTAGCTACTCTGGTTTAGGTATAAAAATGGCGCCATATTCAGTGTAAGTAAAACTATTTCATTGGAAACGTAATATAGTATCTTCAGCTTCTTCAGAGACTTTTGTGGATGTTAGGCAGAGTCCTCAAGAAGTCTTTCCTGTATGCTCTTGTGTAAGTCCTCTCTTCTGAGACCTCCTGTGCTGAGTCACCCCCGAGAAGCTTCCTCATCAGCTCTGCCAGCACCACTGCCCCCTGCCACCTCTACTACCACCTCTGTAACCACTGCCTCCTGCTGCTGCTGAAGTGGCTGGGACCAACAGAACTCACAAATGCCAGCACTAGACCTGCCAGCATGAACACTGCTGCCATTGCCCATTGAAGGTGTTGTGGCTTTGGCATTGGAGCACAATGGCAAAAATCCTTTCCTGGTTTCAGATTTAGATTTATTTCCTTCCTTCCTTCTTCTTTTCCTTCCTTCCTCCCTCCCTATTGTTTATTGCTTTGTTTGATTTCTTCTTAAAAAAAATTTATTTGTCAGAGAGAGAGAGAGAACAAGCAGGGGGAGAGGGAGGCAGAGGGAGAAGCAGACTCCCACTGAGCCAGGAGCCTGATGCAGGAATCAATCCCAGGACCCTGAGATCATGACCTGAGCCAAAGGCAGATGCTTAACTGACTGAGCTACCCAGGCTCCCCTTTGTTAGTATTTCAAATCCCCTTGTTTATGACTGAAGAGAAATTGCTTTGATCTAAAGATGAATTTATTTACATTGAAGAGGCTGTGTCAAGATATTGTCATCAATGTCTATTGTTGATAAGCAGTCAGTAGCTCAACGATTTAGTGGGCACCACTAAAGACTTATCGACAACATGTGGAAGATCTATGATGTGATGGACATTTATGCTTTAAATACCAAGAATTTGTGAGGATTAACAGAGAGCGTTCAGTCTGGGCCAGTCTCCTCTTTGTTGATCTAAATAGCTCTCTGAAGACCTTGCAACATTCTTCTGTGGTGGGCAGGACACTCCTGGTCGGCAGTGGTGTTAAACCATGCAGTAGTCTCAAGAGGAGAAGGGACAGCCATTCCTGTATTGGAGAGGATACTCCTCATGGCAGTGGTGCAAACTGTGTAATAGTCTTTGGAGTAATAACCTTCAGAGCAGCCCTCTTTGCCTGCCATTCCAGTGCCATCAGCTGCTAGCTATGCACCCCAGCAATGAGGGAGCTACACCAGCAGCAGATCCCCAGGGTTTCGTTGGAAGGGCCAACTCTACTGAGAATCAACTAGTAGAAAGGTACGCCTCAACCGAAGTTGGATTTTAAATCTTTCATCTCCCCTTTGCCTGGAGCAATAGTGTAATTAACCTATAATTGGTGTGGAGTATGTTATTTCTTTATTGGCTTATTGAGAGATGATTATCCTCTCTGCTATTGTCTTGTAAAATATTGTTGTCTTAAATTATAATTCCCGCAGTGAACCTATGTTAAATTATTGGCAGAGACCGTCTCCATCTCTGAATATAATTTGCCTCAAACAAAACACTTCCTTCCTTCCTTCTTTATTAGGAAAAGTGTTGCTCAACTAATATGTATAGGTCCTAAGCCATTTAAATGGAATGGAAATATAGTTACCATATGTATTGTAATACAATCCCAAGATTTTAAAAATCGAGAACACTCGCAGAAGGAAGCAGGGTTCTATGAAATATTGAGGATAAGCACCAAGAATGGATCTTTACCTTCCCTGTAGAGTAGAGCTACATCATTTTTAGATAAACATATTCCTTAATTGGTACTATTTTTGTTGGGGGATACTCTGGTAATTCTATTCTAAATTTTGTTTCTTAGAACTGCACAGACCCATTTTCAAACTTATAAACAGAGGACAGCATAATAAAATACATGCTAGGAAAATTTAAACATCAAATAATATACTATTATGTTTATGTATATGAATTATATTGATACCCCTCTTATTTTTCTTAAATGTTATATAAAGCATGATTTACAAATGTTGCCAGTTGGAACCCTGGAAGGGAAAGGAGAGAGGGAATCACTGAATCTAGTACATTCTTTGTCTTTTTTCACATTGTTCCCTCAAACCTTCGTGAGGGGAGGGAGGATGAATGTAAGAGTGATTTCAATAGAACTCTTATTGGAATAGTTTCATTGCTTCTTTACTATAAGATATGGAAATAATTGGTCTTATTACAGGTATACCACTTTGCTATATACAAAAATAGTAATAAAAAAGAAAACTACTAAGGTAGTATTATGTTTTTAAAAAGCAGATTTATTGTGGATAATATGTTTTAAGTTTGATTTTATGTAAAAATGTAAGGAATATGTTTAAAAGTTAAAAAGCATGTATAATTGATATACTTATCAATGGTCTGAATGTCACTGAATGTCATTTTAAAATAGCGACCATTGTTTCATTTTTGTAAATTAAACTCAACCCTTTAACAAATGAAATTCAGTCTGGGGGCGCCTGGGTGGCACAGCGGTTAAGTGTCTGCCTTCGGCTCAGGGCGTGATCCCGGCGTTATGGGATCGAGCCCCACATCAGGCTCCTCCACTATGAGCCTGCTTCTTCCTCTCGCACTCCCCCTGCTTGTGTTCCCTCTCTCGCTGGCTGTCTCTATCTCTGTCAAATAAATAAATAAAATCTTAAAAAAAAAAAAAAAAAAAAGAAATTCAGTCTGATATCAGTTCACAGGTATTAGGGCTCCATTCCAGAAACTTAGAGCACTTTCTGTAGCTCTAGCAGTTGGACCTACTGTACGGGGACCCTGGTTTTGGGCCAGGGCTACTGTGCCAGTCTGTCTGGATGTCATACACACAAGGTGGCTCATCTTAGCAAGCAGATTCCATTTCCAGATGGTTAGCTTGAGTAGACAGTGAGATTAGATGCCTCTCTTGTCAGGCTGCCAAGCATTCCTGGGATGGTCTAATATTTGTGTTTAGGAAAAGCAATGGCTGGAAAAAGGTAGCTGTCATGACTGCTGCAATTTCCTTGGTACGGAGGAAACAATGTCCCTTCTTCGTCGAGAGGTGGGGTTTTTGTTGTTATTGCTATTGTATTTTTTACCTGCATAGTCACAGCAAGGATTAAAATGCTTGGCATTTGTTTGTCTCCTTTGAGAGCCAGCACTTTCCCTGCCCAGCTGTCTGTAGTTCCAGAAGTCATTATGCATGAGGTTATAGAAGCCAAGTAGCAATTTCCTCAATTCTTCCCTGAAAACTTTTCCTTCTATCCTCTTTCATTCTTAGACGTCCACATGGCCTCATTATGGGAGTCAGAAACCAGAAAATGAATCAGCCAAAGGTGGATTAAGGTTTCCCAAATGTGGCAGTTGAATAACAATGATTAAGACTACCTTAAACACAAGTGAACAGTTGAAAGATATTTTTTTTCCTGCCCAACTCGAATGTAACCTGGAATTTCAATTATTAGAATCATTATCTGGTTGAAGGTATTATCTCTGCAAAAATAAATTATGCACTAATTACTATTCTAGGATTGGAAGTAAAAAACGACTGAGGAATTGTCCAACCATGGCTGGTGTATGATGACCATAATGCTTCAGTGGAAATACACAAGGTACTGAAAAAAGGACAGTCTCTTTAACAAATGGTGCTGGGAAATCCAGACAGCTACATGCAAAAGAATGAAACTGGGCCACTTTCTTATGCCATACACAAAAATAAACTCAAAATGGGTTAAATATCTAATTGTAAGACCTGAAACCACAAAAATCTTAGAAGAGAGCATTGACAGTAATTTCTGTGGCATTGGTCAAAGCAACATCCTTCTAGATATGTCTCCTGAGGCATGGGAAACAAAAGCAAAAATAAACTATTTGGACTACATCAAAATAAAAAGCTTCTGCACAGGGGCGCCTGGGTGGCACAGTCGTTAAGCGTCTGCCTTCGGCCCAGGGCGTGATCCCGGAGTTCTGGGATTGAGCCCCACATCAGGCTCCTCCGCTAGGAGCCTGCTTCTTCCTCTCCCACTCCCCCTGCTTGTGTTCCCTCTCTCTCTGGCTGTCTCTCTGTCAAATGAATAAATAAAATCTTTAAAAAAAAAAAAAAAAAACTTCTGCACAATGAGGGAAAAAATCAACAAAACTAAAAGGCAACCTATAGAATGGGAGAAGATATTTGCAAATGACATATCTGATAAAGTTTCAGTATTTAAAATATATAAGAAACAAATAATTCTATTTAACAATGGCAGAAGACATGAACAGACATTTCTCCAAAGAAGGTATGCAGATGGCCAACAGACACATGAAAAGATGCTCAACATCACTCATCATCAGGGAAATACAAATCAAAACCACAATGAGATATCACCTCACACATGTCAGAATGGCGAAAATCAAAAACTCAAGAAACAGCAGGTATTGACTAAGATGTGGAGAAAAAGGAACACTTGCGTACTATTAGTGGGAGTGCAAACTGGTGCAACCATTATGGAAAATAGCATGGAGGTTTCTCAAAAAATTACAAATAGAACTACCCTTAAAAAAATAGAACTACCCTACGATCCAGTAATCTCATTACTGAGTATTTACCCAAAGGATACAAAAACACAAATTCAAAAAGATACATGCACCCCTATGTTTCTTGCTGCATTATTTATAACAGCCAATACATGGAAGCAACACAAGTGTTCATGAGACGAATGGATAAAGAAGCTGTGGCATATATATACAATGGAATATTATTCAACCATAAAAAAGAATGAAAACTTGCCATTTGCAGCAACATAGGTGGATCTAGAGGGCATAATCCTAAGTAAAAGAAGTCAGAGAAAGACAAATACTGTATGTTTTCATTCAAATGTGAAATTTAAGAAATAACACAAGTGAACAAAAAAAAAAAGGATTCAAACAGAGAAACAAACTCTTAAATATAGAGAACAAACTGCTGGTTACCAGAGGGGAGGTGGGTAGGGGAATGGGTGAAATAAGTGAAGGGGATTAAGAGTGTACTTATTGTGCTAAGCACTGAGCAACGTATAGAATTGTTGAATCACTGTATTGTACACCTGAAACTAATATGACACTGTATGTTAATTATGCTGGAATTAAAATTAAAAAATACCAAAGTTGAGAGGAAAGTATTAAAAAGAAAGAAAGATACAAAGTACTGAGAAATGAAAAATGATGGATTTGCCTAGGCAAGAGAAGTGAATCAGTGAAACTAAGACTTGAGGAATTAGTTCATTTAGCACATAGGGAGAGCAGCATGGTGTTTCATTAAAAAGAATGAAAATACACAACCTATGAAAATAATGGAGACAAGACAAGGGTGGAAGACAAAGCCGGAACATGGAGGGATGTGTACGATTGCATAAATAATCTAAAGCGTGTCCTATAGTTTTGAGAACCTGCTGACAGATTTTAAGTAAATGAATAGTGTGATCAGATTTCCAGTAAAATGGAAAATAGATTTGAATGCTGAGGGCTGAGACAGCAGTTAGGACATTGATGTAAAGAGCTGGCTGAGATGGACAAGTGCCAATGAACGTAGAGAAGAAGAGCCATGAATAAGAGGTATGTAGGGAAGCACAATTCTGTACCCAATTCTGATATATGTGTTTTTTAACAAACCACCAAACAATTCTCTGACCCAGCTGAGTGTCCTATAACTCAACTCAATTCTGACACTATCTACCTGGAGATAGCATCAGAGTTTACAAATTAAAGGCTCGGTCCCCAAGACTGCCCCAACTTCAGGTGCCATATAGAAGTCCAGGTTGTTACCTGTGTTTCTGACCAATTGGCTATAAATCAGAGGTTCCCACAACCCACTTCTTGAGTTTGATTAATTTGGTAAAGTATCTCACAGAACTCAAGAAATCACTTCACTCAGTAGATTACTGGTTTATTACAAAGGATATTAGAAAATATAAACCAACAGCAAGATGAACAGATACATAGGACAAGGTCCAAACTAAGGAACTTCTGTCTCCATAGAGATTGGGGCCCAACACAGCAACCTATGGACGCACTCTGGCTGACCAATCTGCAAGCACTCTGAACCCTATCATTTTGGGTTTTTATGGAGGTTTCATTACATAGGCATGATTGATCGAATCATTGGCCATTAGTGGCCAGTTCAGTCTTCAGCTCTTTGCCCTTCCCCAGAGATCAAGGAGGTGGGGCTGAAAGTTCCAATTCTTTAATCACAAGGTCTGTTCTCCCAGCAACCAGCCCTGTTCTTAGGTGTACAAAAGTCACCTCATTAACACAAATTCAGGTGTGGTTAGAAGGGGTTTGTTATCGCTATCAAAACAACTTTATCACTCTTATCACTTAAGAAATCCCAAGTTTTAGGAGCTCTGTGCTAGAAACAAGGAAGGAGATCAAACATATATTTCTTGTTATAAATCACAATATCACAGGAGGAATACGCGTTAGCTTAGGATGGGAATTTTCTTTTGAAGAACATCCATGACATGGTGTGAGGGACACATGCATTGAATTGGTTACATATCAAATTGCAGAAATCGAAGAAATATAGCAGTTGGACAGGTAAGTTTAAGGGGTAAGATCGTAATCTAGACTTCCTCAAGGAAGGGAGGAGATAACTGACTTGAGCTTGCAGGAACAGAGCAGTAAGGGTATCAAATTCACAACAGTGTGCAAAGAAATCCAGTGTGAAGAGCCTCTGTTTCCCAATTGCACAATAGTGCAATTTCTCATATAATAGGAATTTCTCATATAATAGCAGATTTCTTGGGTAATAACATTTTTATTATTTAATTTTTAATTTTTGACTGTAACAGCTCATGATTCACCTTATTGTGGCCCTTTTACAACAGTTTGAATAAAAGGAAAATAATTCTTCGAAGACCATCTTTCCCCCCAAATTGAGTATGTAGCATTGTGCTGGGGATTTATGAAGAGAGCATCAGTATTCTTAAACAATTTTTCCATCAGATTTTAGCCAATGAATAATTTTAAGTATTATTTTCTATCAAAATTACACAGATAAATTATTAATGAGAAGACAAGATGCACAAACAATATAGGACATGGAATTAATTCAATGTAAGAAGCCAATTCTCAAGGTTATATGCCCTTTCTGCTGCAGGGAACACTTCAGTGAAACATTTCAAATAATTTCCATGAAGATATTTTCCAAATGTTATTTTCGATTTCTAGCTGAAAATGAAAATACTTGAATATATTTCTGGCTAATCAAATCAAAACAGTGAAACTGGTAAATAATGTGCTATTTTGTCTTATTCCAGGATCTCTAACAGGACTCAGCAAATCATGCCCCCTCATCTTTCTCATAAACAAATGTAATCATGGTGGCGCTGGTAGGCAGAAGGAAAAGACGACCTTTGGATTAAGACTGCAATTGCCGGGGAAAGCTTTCTCTTTTTAATGCAGTAAGGTTATCTCAGCTCACAACATCCCATTATTTGAAGTTTTGTTTAGTTTAAAATAAGAATATACTTTTCTGAGTATGATACTTGATTTCCATTTCAGCAATGCTGTCCCACTAACAGAGCGGCAGTACTGACAGTATTTGCACATAATGAGATGGAACGCTTCTTTTCATTCCCAAACCATGCTTCCAGTTCAGGACCTCATTAATTCTTGTCTTACTTACTACAATAACCTCCTGACTGGTCTCTTTGCCTTTAATCTCTCCTGACTTCAATCCATCATTCTTCTTGATTAATCTTCTGTTAGTACCATTCTACTCTCATCACTACCCTTCTCAAAAAGCCTCAATACCTTTTGACTCCTCACCTGAAAAAAAATATTTTAAATTCCTTTAGATCAATTATTTCTAGCATTTGGGTTCCTGCACCAAGACACCTGAGAATCTGCTGAAAGGTATGGGCCCTCTCCCAACAAAACTGCAATTATAATTACAACTAAACTAGAGTTCTGTATAATGTTCAGCTAATTCAAAGATGCTCTGAAAAACCCAGGAATAAAAACCCCTGTCTTTCGGGGCGCCTGGGTAACGCAGTCACGTTAAACGTGTGCCTTCGGCTCAGGGCATGATCCCGGCGTTTCTGGATCGAGTCCCACATCGGGCTCCTCCGCTGGGAGGCTGCTTCTTCCTCTCCCACTCCCCTGCTGTGTTCCCTCTCTCGCTGGCTGTCTCTCTGTCACGTAAATAAATAAAATCTTAAAAAAAAAAAAAGAACCCCTGTCTTTCATTTATTCCACAAATATTATTGGGCTTTCACTACATGTCTGTCACTGTTTTAGGTGCTGAGGATAAAGTGGTAAGCAAAACAAATAAAAATTCCTACCCTCATTTAGCTTATGTCCTGGACAATAAAGAAGATAAATAAGTAAATATATGCAAGACTGTGATCGGTGCTAAGGAGGAAATAGAAAATCCGAGAGATGGGTTATAAAGTGCTGAAGGGCAGATGTGAAATTGAATAGCTTAACCAGGGAAGCCCTCACGGAGAAGCGGTTTCTGAGAAGAAACCTGAAGGAGGTGAGTGAGCAAGTCATATGACTATTTGGGAATAGTGTACATGCACTGAAATTCACAAGTGCAAAGGCCCTGCAATGCTGAAGCAAAAATAAAGACCATCAGAGCTGTAATGGGAAGAATGAGGAGGTGGGTAGTTACAACAAAATCAGAAAGTGACACCTGATTGGATATATGGGGTCTTGTAAGTCATAATAAGTATCTTGGTGTTTATTCTTAGTGAGATGTCAGCCTTCAAGGTATATTCAACCAGATTCTCCACAGACTGGTTTTAACCAACTTTTTGTCTTTACTGTGACTATTCTCCCAACCATATAACGTAATTTTATTTACTCTTCGCAGTATAAAGTTTAACTGGTTGCATATATACGTATATACAGACACACACATTTGTGTGTGTATATATAAATATATATGGACACACACATACTGTATATATATACACACACATATACACACATTTTTAAGTGAATAGGTAGATATGTATATAAAAATATTTTTCTGATTTTCATAATTAGTAATTAGCTCCTGCAAAGTAAAATTTCAAAATTGACATGTGCCAAAGTAATATTTAATTTTTATAGCTTACAAATCATATACATGTTTAAGAAAATAATATTTTTCACACTGTTACCAAGGCGGAAAGGAATAATAGCAGATAATTCATGTTCTAGTAATTATGGAAGAAAACTTGTTTCTTATAGAAAACATTAATTTTCGGCAATTAATCCAACCACATAGTGTTATTTATCCATTAAATAAAGATTTCAAACTTCTTCAAGTATTTATTAAACATGTACTATGCTCCAGGCATCTTGCTAGGGACTTGAAGACACAATATATGTCAATTAGATTTTGTTACATAATAAACTACACAAATACTTAATGGCCTCAAACAAGAAACCTTTATTCTTTCTCATGAATCTGTGGATCCGTTGGGCAGTTCTCCTGATATGAACCAGCTTGGGCAATCTCTTTGGTCAAGTAGTGTATCTGCTGGGGCTGGTTGGTCTAGGATGACCTCATGAACACGTCTGGTCACTGGCAGTGTGCTTGGCCTTAGGAACCACATCTGACAAAACTCCTTTTAGCTCTCTGTGGTCACATCCTTGAGAAGGCTAGCCTGGACTTCTTTATAGGGGCCGATCACAGTGATCCCCGGCGCAGCAAAAGAGGAAATCCCATAGTGCAAGTGCTTTTCAAGCCTCAGCTTAAGTCATATTTGCTACTGTATCGGCCAACACAAATCATATGGCCACGCCCAGAGTCAGGGTGAGAAGAGAGAATTGAGGGCCATTGCTGCAATAGGCCACCATAAATGGTGCGCATTATCAAAGGTGACAATTATAGTAGACTCTCTCACAGCAGTAGCAACTGGACATTTAAAATTGCAATACACGCGAGTGACATTTTGAAGAAAAACCAAAATACAAATTAAACTTTATAAAATGGCTTTATTTCAAAGAAAGATATTTTTCAGTTAAAATGCTATTAAGAGTAGCTTCTGTTTATTGGCTACCAGGTGCTTGGCATACATTTTGCAATTTCATATTTACAGAAAGTCTGCATGTAGCAATTATTACTACTTCTGCATAGAAAGTAATTTGAGGGTCAGGGGGTTAAGTTACTTGCCCGAAGTCACAAAGTTATGTTATGAAATTTGGATGTAAACCAAGGAGCTATAGTTTAAAGTCTGTGTTTTCCTTATCTCTTCCTCTGTAGTGGAAAGAGTTTGAGAAAGCCAGCAACTGGATGCATTTTTGACTACACAGACTTTCCTCATGTAATCGACATTTTACCTCCTAAATTTCTCTAGACTCATTCCTCTACTGTCCGTCTTGCCCACCAGCTGCTTAGTTCAAGCTGATATCTTTTACCCGGATTATTACAGCAAGGAACACCAGAGATGTTTTTTCAAAATTTAAATCTGCTCACGTTCCCTTTTTTACAACTCTTTAATGGCTCCTGCACCCCTCTTTCTTTCGCTGTATCTTAGTTACAGAAAATGCCACAAGACGCTGCAGTGTCTGGCCTCTCTAACCTATGTGCCCCAGACACAAGCCTTCCTTCAGCAATCAATAAATCCGTCAGTTCAACCAATAAACATTTTTGGAATGACCATTATGTATCTGTCCATGGGATTTGGTATACATCAGCAACCCAAACAGACAAAAATTGCTGCCATCAACAGAGCTTCTGTTCTCGCTGAGGAGTCAATCAATACACAATAAGCATTATATTTAAATAAATTACAAATAATATGAAAAAGTGATGTCTTATAGGGAAAATAAAAAAGAATAATAGAGCCAGATAAAGCACTATTGAAAGATGGATTAGAACAGGATATAGTACTGTGGAAAATAGACTTCCCTGAAAATGGAGAGCTGATGTATGAAGGAGCTGGCTGAGGAGGTATGTGGTGGAAGACGGCTGAAGGGTTACAGAGGTAGCAAGGTCAGCATGTGCAGAGAATGGCAGAGGCGAGACAATGTGATTGACACTGTGTGGGTGAGGAGGAAATTGGTCAAGAAAGGTCAGAGGGGTAATGGGGGCTGCAGACCAGGCCCTTCCTTATGTGGTTAGTTTCTACTCCCATCCAGCTCTCTGCTCAAGGTGACTTCCGCTGGAAAATCATCTTGATTAAGTCGAGTAAGTCACTGTACTGTAGGTTCTTACAGCACTATGTATTTCTATTTTGTATTGCAGTTTTGTTTTACATTTTTGGCATGCTTATTTTGTAATATTTTGACTTTCTACAAAGCTGTAAGCTCTATGAGGACTCGAGCTATTTCTGTTTGTGCTTGCCACAAACACCATAGTACAGAACACACTGTCAAAAACTCTTTGCACAAAAAAATATGTACGATAAATTGCACTGGGATAATCAGTAATGCTTAACATACTAAGCACCTGTTGTGGAGTGACACAACAGAGAGAATTTGAATGAATCACTACCATATGCCGGGCCTTCATTTCTTCCATGTTAAATGGGCAGATGGACTGAGCTCTCTCCAAGATCACGTGAGGGTATATAATCTGGTGATTCTGTGAGAAAGGTTTATTTTATTACCTTCTAATATATTAAAGATTTAATATATCGCTACTTGTTTCAACGCATTTACAAAGAGATATTACTTATAAATACACTTGGTTATGGGCTGAATTTATCCCCTCCAAAATTCCTATGTTGAAGTCCTAACCGCCAGTACCTCAGAATGTGACTGTATTTGGAGACAGTCTTAAGGAGCTAATTAAGGTAAAATGGAGTAATATGGGTGAAGCTTAATCCAGTATGACTAGAGTCCTTATAAAAAGAAGAGATTAAGACACAGACAATACAGACCAAGGGATGACCATGTGAAGGCACAGCAAGAAGGCTACCATTTACAAGCCAAGAAAAAAGGCCTCAGAAGAAACCAATCCTGCCAGTACCTTCATCTGGGACTTGTAGCCTCCAGAACTGTGAGAAAATAAATTTCTGTTGTGTACGTCATCCAGTCAATGGTATTTTTAATGCTAGCAAACTAATATGCACTTTAAAAAATTAAGGGGTGCCTGGCTGGCTCATTCAGCAGAGAGTGTGACTCTTGATCTCAAGGTCATGAGTTCACTCCACACTTTGGGTGTGGAGCCTACTTAAAAAAAAATGTTTTGTTAAAGTTTATTCATCTTCACTTGTGATTTACAGTGACCTCTGACCTTCATTTGCCATACCCATGTTCCAACTGTATTCTTATCTTAGGTACCAGCTAAAAGAGAATTTTTAGGGAACCAGCGTCCTTCCAGTGGGGAAAATGAAACCAGCAAAATTAGTGGTTTTCCTAAGACTTCTGAGTCAGCCAGATTTCTCTATGCATTACTACTGGCCAGGTGAACCAGCCAATCCCCTGACCCTAGTGGACAATATTTGGAAAAGTAAGTTCACAGGTCCTTAATGCTTTATAAATATATTTTGTGCAAGAAACTTAAGAGAAATAAAAAGAAGTTCGGCTGCAACTATAATCATTTTATATTTTTAGTATCTTCGGTATGAGGTAATGCAAAGGTGGGATTCCATTCTCTTTATGAATCCAGCAATAATCCTCCTCAATGTAGTTTGTAACAATTCTGGTTATTTGAAATAATTTAAATCTTGTATTTTGAATTTCTCTTATAGTTGGAAATATCTTAACAGTAAAATTTGTTCAAAGTCAATTGTGGATTATTCTTTCACGGTCACTATTCTTGTTTCATATTTTTATCTGAAAATGTTGAATAGTATGAATTATTTTCAGCCCTAAAATGAAATGTAGTTCTTTTTGAGTTAATTTCATTCACAGATTATTATGAATAAACTAAGTTTTTATTGACATTAAATGTGATTAGAAATCATTATTTGTTTTTGAAACAGTTTAAAACTTTCATTTTATTTCAATATCTGGCTACTGACTAAGAATCTCAATACAAACTATGTCACTCTATTTGTGATTAAAACTCTAGATTTTACCAATATCCCTAACTGTTAGCACATTAATAACAGCTTCTATTTAAAAGGAAATAATCACTTTTTCTCAGCTCCCTGAGAGGATTTGGAATGTGTTTGGGCTGAACTGCCTGGCAACTGTATGGAGTAGTAGTAACCTGTACCTGCTTATATGTTTTATAAAGGTAGAGTTTTCATCACTGCCCTTTAGAATAGTCCCTGATCAGTGTGTAAACTGTCATCCGGACCACTCCTCAAGGTTAGGGACTATGAAAACTAGCTTTTGCCACTCATCTCTTATCTTGCTGAAGCTGCGGTTCCTACTTTTAAGTATACTTAAATATATTTTATTCACATTGTTGTATTTCTAAGGATATCAGTAAAAGTCAAAAGATTTCTAATCTATATCATCCTTGTGTTTAATAGTGACATTACTAAAAAACACACACTTACATGGAAGATTAATTTCATTAGCCAATGGAAATGTATTGCTGCTGTACTTGTTATAGGTTAATATCTCTTTAAAGCAACAATTCACATTCATTTAATTCAAAACTATTATGATATCCTAGGTTTCATATTGATCTTGAGGGAAGAATATTTTATCCAGGTTTATCCTTAGGATACGTTTACTCTTTGCCATTTTGAGAAAGCTTTGATTGTGGTCAGGTCCCTTTAATACAAAAAAGAAATGATAAAATTCATGGTTTACCAACTAGAAAAGAATGAAATATATGCACTGAAGATGGAGAACATTTTCAACCATCCAAGTGATAAAGAAGAAAATGATTGGTGGGGCGCCTGGGTGGCACAGCGGTTAAGCGTCTGCCTTCGGCTCAGGGCGTGATCCTGGAGTTCCGGGATCGAGTCCCACATCGGGCTCCTCTGCTGGGAGCCTGCCTCTTCCTCTCCCACTCCCCCTGCTTGTGTTCCCTCTCTCGCTGGCTGTCTCTATCTCTGTCGAATAAATAAATAAAATCTTTAAAAAAAAAAAAAGAAGAAAATGATTGGATTGACTCAAGTTTAGCAGCCAGAAATTGAAACTGAAGGCATTTATGGGTTTGTTTTTGTTAGGTTTTCCCACCGTCTTTTCTCTCTTTTTCTAGTAAGAGCGGTAAGTTTCATTTCAGGACGTTGACACAACTGAATTGTGTGTGATCTTGGTAAGACTTTAAATCAAGCCAAAGCATGGCACTTAACCCAAGTAGGTGAATCCGACTGTCCGCTGGTTTGTGGAGTATCTCCAGCCATTAAATATCGAGAGGCAAACCTCAAGAACAGACAGGAAAACATATTTTGAAATCGAGATGCTGTGAAAAGAAGTTAATAGTAGTGGTAGTGCCATAGACTGAATGTATTGCCCCAAAATATATATATGGAAACCTAATCTCCATGTGCTAGTATTGGGAAGTGGGACCTTTAGGGGGTGATAAGTCATGAAGGTAGAGACGTTATAAGGGATTAGTGCCCTTAAGAGACCCTTGAGGGGTGCCTGGCTGACTCAGTCTGTTAAGGATCTGCTTTCAGCTCGGGTCAAGTTCCCAGGGACCTATGATCCAGACCCACCTTGGGCTCTCTGCTGAGGGGGGAGCCTGCTTCTCCCTCTTCCTCTGCCTGCCATTCCCCCTGCTTCTGTGCACGCACGCGCTCTCTCTCTCTCTCTCTCTCTGGATCAAATAAATAAATAAATACTGCGTGTGTGTGTGTGTGTGTGTGTGTGTGTATACATTATCTTTATATATATTATATATGTATTATGTATATACATTATCTTTATATATATATATATATACGTATATATATTTATATATATATATAAAGAGAGAGAGACACCCTTGACTCTGCAGACATGTGAGGACATAGTGAGAAGGTGGCCGCCTGTGTACCAGGAAGCAAGCCCTCACCAGGCATAAATTCTGCTGACATTGTGATCTTAGACTTCCCAGCCTCCAGAACTGTGAGAAATGTTTGTTAAGCCACCCAGCCTATGATATTTTTGTTTTAGTAGCCCAGACTAGGATAGGTGGGTTAATTATAACTGTAGAATTCATAATATACCTGATTAGAGTATTATGGATGAGAATGTAATTCTGTATGGACTTCATTTTGTTTCTTCTCAAGGGACTAAAGATATTCTTGAATTGCTGGGACTAGCGCCTCAAATTGAGAGCGGAAAGTTTGGGAGCGCCTCCAGCACTGTGCCCCTAGCGGCAGCCAGTTCCATCGTCCCAAGCCCATCCTCCTACTCACAGCTGTCCGCACGTGGTGAATAGAGACGGGCAGCTGTTAGGGAACAAGGTGGCGGGTGCGTGGATAAAGATGGAGCTATACTGGAAGGAATGTAATAAAATCACTGTTTGAAGACTGTGAAAGAAATACTGCAGGGAACAATGCAGGAACAAATTATTGGCTTTTAGAAAGAATTGGTGCTGTTCATCAAAATCTACAGAACTTGGGTTCTAAAGTTCTCTAATATTAGAGTAATCTACCAAGGGGAAGTATACTGTAAAAATAGATCTGCCTGAATACACAGACTATGGTTTTTTTTCCATTATATGTGGCTGCTTGGTAAAATTAATTTTTTAATTTTTTTAAAGATGTTATTTATTTATTTGACAGAGAGAGAGTACAAGCAGCAGGAGTGGCAGGCAGAGGGAGAGGGAGAAGCAGGCTTCCCGCTGAACAGGGAGCCCAGGGCTCGATGCCAGGATCCTGGAATCATAACCTGAGCTGAAGCAGACACCCAGCAGACTGAGCCACCCAGGCACCCCTAAAATTAATTTTTAAAAATTAAAAATCACCTCTGATTATAGAAGCTTACACTATGTGAACATTATCATCTATTTTTTAAGAAACATGAAAATCCACTAACAATGTGTATTATGGTAACTATCTACTCTGGACTACTGAATTTCATAAGAACCATAATAACCTAGATAATGAAAAGAAAATGGAAATAAAACCAGAATCCTTAATCTTAATAAAGCATGAAACTGTCTGTAATATTACAGTATTCCAATGGCCAGCTGTGGTTCCCAGAGCATTTCTTGGGTATTTAAAGTGAGATTGGGGCACCTGGGTGGCGCAGTTGTTAAGCGTCTGCCTTTGGTTTAGGGCGTGATCCCAGCGTTCTGGGATCGAGTCCTACATCAGGCTCCTCCACTAGGAGCCTGCTTCTTCCTCTCCCACTCCCCCTGCTTGTGTTCCCTCTCTCGCTGTCTCTCTCTGTCAAATAAATAAATAAAATATTTAAAAAAAATAAAATAAAATAAAGTGAGATTAAAAAGCAGCCACAGGTCTTCACACAGCAAACTGGAGAAGGCACTCTAATGTTCAGCACTGGCAACATTTTCACTGGAGGTAAGACTTGTCAGCCTTCTCCTTCTGAAAGTATAGTACTACAGAGCATGCCTCCCCATCCAAAGTCCTCCTAAAGAAATGACTGTCCCAACAGGAAGCCTAACTATGCTCTAGAAACTTCAGCCCTGTATATGTTATTAAGTGGAAGGCTTATACCTGTGTTTTCGTTTTTCAGTTCCAAATAATAGCCATTGATTCCCCTTAGCTTAGTATTATTCAGATTTTTACCATGCGTTATGATTCATTGCAAACAGCATGGATGGTGTGTGAAGATCTGATCATGCTTCAGTTAGGCACTTCTGCAGTTAATAGGTTTCACACATAGTTTCAAATTTGACTTTCAGCCTTTCCAATATCTTCACAAAGACTGAATACCAAGAGTTACTGCTGTAGTTGTCTTTTTTTATGCTTTTATCACATAACACTAATCTGTCACCCCTTGGGTTCCCGTTCCTTTTATTTGGTTCGTAGCTTGACCATATTTTGTTATATTTATCAGAGCTCAGACTCCATCTGCACGGTCTATTTTCTGATCCAATTGTGTTGTACCCCTTGCGGTACTTCCTCAACTCAAGACACTATTATATCTTGTAGCACGACCCTTTCATCTAGCAAATGATCCTTTATGATTTTATACTTATCAGTAATGACATGCTCCTTTGTTCTGGAGACTTTGTTTATTATGTGTGCATTTTCCACAGATATTAAAATAATTGCAAATTTCTTTAACATTACTTTTTGGAAGACAATTCTTTTTTCTTTTTTTTTTTTTTAGGAAACAGAAACATGAAACCTGAATGGGTTGGTTGTCTGTTAAAGGTGCTAGGCCAAGGGTACCGGGGTGGCTCAGTCTGTTAAGCATCTGACTCTTGATTTCAGCTCAGGTCATGATCTCAGGGTCCTGAGACTGAGGCCCATGTCAGACTCCATTCTGGGTATGGAGCCTACTTGGAATTCTCTCTCTCTCCCTCTGCCCGTCCCCACCCTCTCTCTCCCTCAAAAAAAATTTTTTAAAAAGGTGCTAGGCCAGTAAGGAACAAACCCGCTATTGAACATCAGTGCTACTGTCTCCTACACTCTGATTCGTTGACTACTAATATGGCTATATAGTAAACTCAATATATTTCTGTAAAATAGACTCCATTATTTTCTCTCAGAAAATTTCATCTAAAGTTCAAAATTTAACTACGGCTATAGCTGACAAGGACAAATATCCAATGCCATTAAGAAAACATGCAAATGAAGTGAAAATGAAAAAAAAAAGTTTTAATTAAAATATGAGAAATGGATCATCAACTAATTTCCCTTGATTTTTCAGACTATTAGACGCTGGACATTAAGTTGTTGAGGGTTTTTGTTTTTGTTTTTCTCTTTAAAAAGGGTGGGGAGAATGCTTTGGAATTAAGTCCCCTGTTCTTCAATCATATTGTTCTAGCCACAGTAAGGGAGAAGAGCCGCTACTTTATTAAAGGCAATGGAAATAACTCAGACCTGGCTTCCATTTCCCCGCCATTTGCTAACTTTTAATCACACCATATAACTTCCCATTCCGGCTTGTGCATATTTAAGATGAAAGAATTAGAATATTTCATATTCTAGTCCTAAAACTCTGTGATGACATGACTTCACTACATTCACCTTTTCTGTTTCTTCTTCCTTAACCTTAACTCTCCAAATATTTCAATTTCTTTCCAACCCGTTAGTTAGCTTTATGACTATTCTTCAAATTTATAAAGTTATATAATTTTAAATTAAAAGTAATGTATTATTGTGTGTGCCCCTCATTGGTAGAGAAAACCCACTTTCAGTAGGTGTGACACTTAATACTGCATTGTTCAAAAAAAAACTAATAATGGAGGATGATCACCTAACTAACCTGCTTATATATCTAGAAGGTGGAGGTCAGATTCACTAAGCAACTGATCAAAGTTTTTAACTAATTGTTGGCAGCATAGAGAATAGAGTCCCTGATCTTTTATATACATTGATTACATTTTTGCTATACATTTTCCCTCCTTTAGAATCATCTTTAATTTGTTAATATTGTTAGGTTAGGTTTTTTTTAAAGAAAGTGTCCCTACTCTATTCTCAGACTAATGATTCATGGTCAACTTGTTGTGAACTATGACCCTGAGCCATTTTCTGCCAGATGTATGGGATATTTTTGTTTTCCTCTCCAGTGGAGAGTTCCACAATTGTCTTTAATGAACTACATTCTGTATTTGATTCTGTATCTGTATCTTGTCATTCAACTATAGTTTCTTCTAATCTTTTTACCTTACTTAATCTTTCTGGGCCTCAGTTTCCTCGTTTACAAAATAAGGGACTTTGGGTGGATTAACTCCTGAGGCACCCTTTACTTCCAAAACGCTCCCTTCCAAGTTGGGACTAAATCAATCTTTGACTCCTTAATGCCACTTTCAGGTTTAAAGAATATGTTCTGTATTTTATCATCCAGACACCTGATGAGAAGATAGACCAACACCAGGCCCCAAATCAACTTTTCCGGGACACCATTTGTCACATTCTCCTGAGTTGACACTAATGCATTGACTGCATCCCTATTGCTCATTTATTTTCTCTGCAAGTGTTTCCAGTTTGAGGAACATTTGTTGATGTTTTACAAAATTTCTGAGGTAGATTAATTTTATTTTCTGTACTTTTACTCATTAAAAGCTTGCTTCTTCAAATCGCTGAGGTTATACAGATTCATTATTTTCTGAGACTTTAAAAAGATGGAAATGTTAGGTTAGTTCAATTGTTAAAAAGATCAATATTCTATTAATTCTAAGAACACCAAATTTATCTAGTATTTAAGATTCAGAGACAAATGAACTATAATTATTGTCAGAGGTTCACAAAGCTTAAATTAATCTCATAAAGTAATTTAGTTTTATTTTGTCTTCTAGAACCTTAATAGAATTAAACAAGCTAGATGTTTAAGCTTCATTATTTTTCTACAAATAAACATTGTTATTTTCCAATAACTTCATTCAGCCTTGCTATAGACTGCAATACCACACTTGCCTCCAGTCCTTTCAAAACATTTCCTTAATTAATTCAAATCTGTTTTGTTCCTTCTGTAAAATCTCTTTGAATATAATGTGCTGTTCTGCTTCCAGGATTCTGTTTCTATTGTCTCTAGAAAGAGACTATGATCTTAACTTTGCCAGCAGAGGGCACATACACTTATCCTTCTTTGTTTCTTCTAATCTCCAAAAAAGGAAATTAAAAAAAAAGAAGCAGCAGCCACATTTGAGGTTCTCTAATATCCACTTTATTTGAACTGAGTCTAATTTAAAAATAAAACACCACCACTACCACATTAAGATTTTTGTCTTAAAAGTCTGATGCTTGAAGGAAAACCAAAAGACACTCAAGATACTGCTGTCACTGAACCAGAATATTGGTTTAGTATCTCTGTTCTTGCTCTATAACATTTGGCCAGGAATTTCACTACTCCTTTTGTTCTGATCATATTTTGATCTGGCCTTTCTGCTTTTGGTATTCAATTCTGGTCCTAGAATTAGCAAAGAAGTAGTCAACTAATATTTATTTACATGTTTATTTATTTGTAGAATTAGCAAAAATTCTAACAACTGATTATCTTTTAGCCTGGTTAATATAAATACATTTTCAGAATACTGAATTTAATTGGACAGCTAATTAAATGTTTCTGAGAGAACATTTGTAAAGAAAAATAAGTTGGAGCGGAGTCAAAAAATTAGTCTGTTGACCATTTTGGTAAATGACTTAAGAATATTTGTGAACCTTTTAATCTTCTGGCTGCTTCCAATGAACTGATGGAATGGTAGCATTTTTTACACCATCAGCTAAATGAGCACAGAGGAGCATCTATAATTTCAATATTATGCAAATGCATCATGTAATTATATAATTGCAGATATGTTGTGCCTGCACACATCAAAAGGTTGTGCTTTTAAAGTGGAAAAATGCTGTTGAAAAGCAGAAGTCAAAGACTGATGTGTTAATATCTATCTCTAGCAGCATAAATTTTAAGTATTTTATATAAGCCACTGTATAGCCTGACCTATACCAAAACCAATCCGAAGAACTCACAAATGGAAGCTCAAATGTTATATCAGCTTTTAAAAAATTCTAATGGCTGAGGTCAAGATGATTGATAATATTTACAGGTTTTTCCAAATGTTAATGTGTGGAACAATAGTTACCATGATAGACAAATACCACATCATATCACTTATATGTGGAATTTAAGAAACAAAACAAATGAACATAGGGAGAAAGAAAAAAGAAAGGCAAACCAAGAAACAGACTCTTAAAACTCTAGAGAAGAAACCGATGGTTGCTGGAAAGGAGGTGGGCGGGAGGATGGGTTAGATGGGTGATGGGGATTAAGGAAGGCACTTGTGATGAGCACTGGATATTTTAAGTGATAAGTCACTAAACTCTACACCAGAAACTAATATTACACTACATGTTAACTAAGTGGAATTTAAATAAAATTCGGAGAAGAAAAAAATGTCACCATGATATTTTATTATTGAGGTGTATAAATCAGTACACTTTGGGGCTTATTTTCAAAATGTTATTTGAAACTTAAATATGAAAAAATAATAATATAAATATAGGGTTCAGTTGAAGGCTAGATTTTGCTATTTTAAAAATATTTGAACATCAGATAATTAAAGTAATTATAGTAAGCGGAGAGACAAAGTTCTAGACAAAAGAAGTAAAAACACTGAGAATATGAGAGTATTTCAGTTCATAAGGAGTGGTTTTTTTTTTTCCCAAATAGTCTTTTCCAACTGGGAATAAACTCCAATACTCCTTCCATAATAAATTGTTTTTGTTTGTTTGTTTGTTTTTTCACACATAAAGTCTTTTCCAATTAAGCCCAATCCTTACTGCAACCCTAACGGTAAAGCCACTGAGATTACAACTGATGATAACGAACATTTTATCAAGTCTAAAAATCTTAAGCAATTAAAATTTTTGACAGTTTTTAAATTTACATATTTATGTATAGCTTTAGCTAACATCTGCATATATAATTATAGGTAATCATTATTAACTATTGATTTTTAAAAAGACATAATGCCCTGAAACCCTTAGTATTTTAATGCTTTTGTCTTTCTCTCTCTTGGATAAGCAAGAGACTTTAGACAGTCTTAAAACATTGAATCTGTCTCACATCCAGGATCTGCAATGCTGAATAGAAAAGAGAGAGAAATTGAAGAACACAGAATAATCAAGAAGGTTGAGTACCTCACAAAGAAACAGATTGTGAACCCTGAGTACACATGTCATGCATTGTTTCCTACTTAGCTGACAAAGGTCAGGTTCAAACAATGCTTCTCCGGTACCAAAGCTTGCTTTTCTCTCTTTGACCTCCTCTCTTCTTTTTCTTTCTCCTTTCTCCTTTTCTTTTCTCTTTCTTCTTCTTTCGTCTTTCTTTGCTAAACTGGATTTTAGCATCACAGTTTGCTGAATTTATATCTAATGACAGCTATATTTCATTTTAGTCTAAAACCTCACCAGCATTATTGAATATTAATATGTTAGCACTATGGTACACATTGAGCAGCAAGGTCTAAAGGTGGAGATACAGGATCAGAACTCAGTGCTCCTAGTTTTTAGAAATTTATATGATGGAACTGGAAAAAGCAATCACTCTTTTTTTAAAAAGACTTTATTTATTTATTTATTTATTTATTTGAGAGAGAGAGAGAGAGAGAGAGTGCATGCTCAGGAACAGGGGGAAGGGCAGAGGGAGAGAGAAAATCTTAAGGAGACTCTGTGCTGAGTGGGGAGCCCAATACTGTTTTCAATCTCAGGACCCTGAGATCATGACCTGAACCAAAATCAAGAGCCAGTAGCTCAACTGACTGAGCCACCCAGGAGCCCCAGTAATCACCCTTCTTTTAGTCTCAGTTTACTTCAGTTCCCAAAAACAAAACCTTGCTCCTATTTATATGGCTTAGTTTAAATTGGTTGTATAACATTTTTCTTTTTTAATTTATACTACTCTGACTTATACAGATATTTTCAAATGTGCAGCAATTGACTTCTCTCTTAGTAATAAGGAAGTAGAAAGAAACTTGTGGTTCCTTAAGGTATGAACCTACTGGGGTTTTTCCACCACGTGATTCATCCTGAAATAAAGAAAGGGAACTAGAACGTAAACATTGATTACTGCACCAATTAAATAAATGCATTTATCATTCTAACCATTAAATTTATTTTTTTTTACAAACTGAGGGCTTCAGGGGGGGTGGGGGAATGGGATAGGCTGGTGATGGGTAGTAAGGAGGGCACGTATTGCATGGTGCACTGGGTGTTATATATACGCAACTAATGAATCCTCGAACTTTACATCAAAAACCAGGGATGTACTGTATGGTGACTAACATAACATAATAAAAAACATTAAAAATAATTTTAAAAAATAAAAAAATTTTTTTAAATTATTTTTTTAAATTATTATTATTCACACTTTCTTTTCGACCTCTCAGGATGTGTGAACCAACAATTTGAAGTAGATAAATCAAGTCAATTAATACCTTTACCTTAGAAGAGCTTGAAAAAAGAATACTTTCTTTAGTTGCCTGGGTAACTTTTCTATTAAGCATATTATTCTGAAGTATTGCTCATCTTTGAAGGGAGTGAACAAAATGGAATATAGTTATTTTGTCCTGTGTCGAATCTGCCTTAGTGCTAACTAAGCCTGTTGTACTGATATGCTTGTTTGGTAGCCTCTATGGGACGATTTTGTGCTCATGAGTTAACAGTACAATATATGTTATAATTACAATGTGATGAGAATCTTTACAAGAGATGACATGAATAAATGAGATCAGTTTATTACTTTCCTTCCTAAACAATGTCAAATAATAAAAATGTGGGGGAGAATGGGATTGTGATAAATACATAAATAAATACCAAATTTCTTCCCTCAGAGTCATCCACTTAATGGCTTTCAGAGTCCATTGCAAACACATGGAAGAAGGCAGAGGAAGTGCTATATCCACTGACAAGAATTTTTGTTTTTAAAAAACTTAATTTTTTCTAGTTAAAGAAATGGAACCGGCTGAAGGCAGAGCCAGGCATACTGGACGTCACCAGCTATAGATGAACATTCTGATGGCCGCGCATTCATGGAAGTCTGCCATTTAAAAGACAGAGTGTATATCTTGACCGAAGGGTGCTGTTGGTAGTGTTGGATGGGAGGTGTGATGATAGAATCTAATTAGGTGGTTGCTAACAGGTTGGAAACAAAAGGAAGATCATATCTATTCAGCAGCTAAAATGTGCTAATACCAAATTAGATGCTTAGTCAATATAACCACTCTGCATGTGGTAAGTGCTTATACCTCGGAGAAGCAGTTAATTATCTCTCCTCAATGTACCAGCCTCCACTTGAAACCCAACTTTAGCCATAGAGTTAATGCCATATTTGAGGAAGATGTGAGTTTTTCCCCTTTATGAAACAGAATCAATCTATTTCTTCCCCAGAGAGTGATATTTAATCACCCCCGTGTTATTAGGCTTATGACTGGGATTATGATTATTATTCTCATTTGCCTTGGAGGCTTTGTGCTTTCAGAGCCTTGATAGCAAATCTCATACTCATGTAGAAAGGTTCACTGATCACCAGTTCTCCAGCACCCTTCATCACGTGGATTCTGAGGAAACTTTCCGGTATTTCTTATCAATGAATGGTCTTAAATTGTTTTTCTTCTGTACAGAGTAGATGCAGGCCACACATAAACACATTTCAATGCTTATATATCTGAGTCAACCTTATAAATCTGATATCTAAAAATGACACTGGTCAAGATTGTTGGTCATTTTTTATCCTGATTTGTTTAAATTTTAAAAACTGCTGGAAATTATTTTAAGAAAATGAGTAATATTGTCTGATGTCTAAGAATTTACGTATACTTTCTTTTAAGGAAATCCAAGTGCTTTATAAGCAATAAAAATGTCAATATTCTGAGGTCCATATTTGCTGAATCACTATTGAAAAAATAATTTGTTAAATGAAGTATATAGGAAAACGTATTATAAATTTTGTCAGTAAAAAGTTTTTCTTGGATATGTCTTGATATCTTTTTAGGTTTTTTTTAATTTAACAATTTAATTAATATTTATTTTAGCATCTATAAAACAATGTGCTAGTGAATTTAGGCATTTGGGGATATTAATATCTCAGTATTAATCACATTGTGCTAAGTGTTTTACATATATCTCATTTTTCCTCAAATAATCCTACAAGATAAATATTACTATTATCTGTTTTGTTGATGGGAAAATTGAGACAGAGGTTAACTAATTTACCAAAGTCACAGAGCTTACAAATGAATTATCCCAGATTTGAACAGAAGTATAACTCCAGAGGCATTACTCTTCGTAGTTTTAAAAATGAATCCACTCCACTCTGGGGGTGCCTGGGTGGCTCGGTCGTTTAAACATCCAACTCTAGATTTTGTCTCTGGCCATAATCTCAGGGTGGTGGGACTGAGACCTGAGTCAGGCTCCGTGCTCAGCTCGGAGTCTGCTTGAGATTCTCCCTCTCCCTCTCCTGCCCCTCCCCCAGTTCACCTACACACAGGTGCATGCTCTCTCTCTAAATAAATAAATAAAATCTTAAAAAAAAATGAGTCTACTCTGGTCCCTTATCCATCCAGTGGAAAAGATTTCCTATTTCTATTCCTATTCCCATTTCCTATTGTTTCTTAAAAAGATAGAGACTATCTTTTTTGTCCAAACCAAACCAAACCAAAACAAAACAAACAGAAAACTTGAAACATATTCACTGATGGTGTAACTTGTTTGTTACACTGTCTTTGGTAAGTAGTTTAAAAAAGTCATTGACTTATCCTAAAAGCGAACAAACAACAGCAACAAAACACATACACTTTTCATGTTATTTGGGAGATGTAACATAGAGCAGAAGACTGCTTTAGCAAGAACCAGGACTGGCTACATGAATTTGTGGTACCCAGGGCAAAACAAGAACAAAAAAAAACTATGGAGTTCCTTATTCAAAAATTATTGAAAATGTTAAGATAGAAACAGCTGAGTATTAAAGCAAGCAAGACTGCCTAGGTAACATGCTCAGTGAAGCCAGTCTTGGCAAGAAACCAGCATGGCTCATAGAACACCTTGTGCTGCATTATTTGCATTTGAATTTCCTTCCAATAACAGAGTGACCGTGAGCCAAAAGAGATTCCTTGGAGATACAAGAGGCTGTGAAGAAAGACTTTTAAGGTTTGCCACTCCAAATAACCTTTATTTTCTTTTTTTCTTCTCTTTGTTTATGTTTGTTTGCTTCAAAAATTTACCTGAAAATAGGGATTTCAAAGGGCAGTACAACTACTCTAAACACTAAATCTTATCTTGTGCTAACCCCTTCCAGCCCTGATGGGATCAAAAGTTGGTTTCTGATATCATAGCTAGAATGTTACACATTTCAGACAGTCAGAATTTTGCCAAGCTTCAAGGACTGTGACTTTATAAACAGCAAATGTGTTTCGGCTTTTCTTTTATATGGCAGTTTTGTAGGTAACATACACAAATTAGCTAATTAAACCAGATAAGGTGATATTTGTTAAATTATGCATTGCCAGGAAGACTAAACTAAATGACTTCTAAGATCCCCACTACAGTCATAAGATTCTGTGCCTCTGACAGTAGAACATTATCTGTCTGAGATGAGAACTGAAAATAGCACTCCTGTGACAAAAAGATGTTGAGTATGTGGTAATGTCCTTGATTCTAGAATATGATTGGGCAGGTGACTAAATCCCAATTTCCTCCAAATTAGGGACAAAAAGATGGAGATAAAAATATATTTATTGCTGGGAAAGTAGTAAATGTGCCTTGACCTGCTATTCGCCCTTCCCACTCCCAACTAAACCAACACCCTCAGTTATACCCAGAGCAGGTGAACAAATGCTGCTTCCCCCAGGAGGACACCTTTAGGGAAAGAAGCAGGGCAAGATTTCATGCTTTTGCAGTGGAGCTGATCTGAAAGAGAAACTAGGAAGGGCTGGGAGGGCACTTGTTTTCCCTAGAAAAGTAAAGAAGGAATTGGGGGGGGGGGGGGG
>NW_024426996.1:11058239-11119255 GCF_017311325.1 Ursus maritimus | reverse complement strand
ACTTTTCATGTTATTTGGGAGATGTAACATAGAGCAGAAGACTGCTTTAGCAAGAACCAGGACTGGCTACATGAATTTGTGGTACCCAGGGCAAAACAAGAACAAAAAAAAACTATGGAGTTCCTTATTCAAAAATTATTGAAAATGTTAAGATAGAAACAGCTGAGTATTAAAGCAAGCAAGACTGCCTAGGTAACATGCTCAGTGAAGCCAGTCTTGGCAAGAAACCAGCATGGCTCATAGAACACCTTGTGCTGCATTATTTGCATTTGAATTTCCTTCCAATAACAGAGTGACCGTGAGCCAAAAGAGATTCCTTGGAGATACAAGAGGCTGTGAAGAAAGACTTTTAAGGTTTGCCACTCCAAATAACCTTTATTTTCTTTTTTTCTTCTCTTTGTTTATGTTTGTTTGCTTCAAAAATTTACCTGAAAATAGGGATTTCAAAGGGCAGTACAACTACTCTAAACACTAAATCTTATCTTGTGCTAACCCCTTCCAGCCCTGATGGGATCAAAAGTTGGTTTCTGATATCATAGCTAGAATGTTACACATTTCAGACAGTCAGAATTTTGCCAAGCTTCAAGGACTGTGACTTTATAAACAGCAAATGTGTTTCGGCTTTTCTTTTATATGGCAGTTTTGTAGGTAACATACACAAATTAGCTAATTAAACCAGATAAGGTGATATTTGTTAAATTATGCATTGCCAGGAAGACTAAACTAAATGACTTCTAAGATCCCCACTACAGTCATAAGATTCTGTGCCTCTGACAGTAGAACATTATCTGTCTGAGATGAGAACTGAAAATAGCACTCCTGTGACAAAAAGATGTTGAGTATGTGGTAATGTCCTTGATTCTAGAATATGATTGGGCAGGTGACTAAATCCCAATTTCCTCCAAATTAGGGACAAAAAGATGGAGATAAAAATATATTTATTGCTGGGAAAGTAGTAAATGTGCCTTGACCTGCTATTCGCCCTTCCCACTCCCAACTAAACCAACACCCTCAGTTATACCCAGAGCAGGTGAACAAATGCTGCTTCCCCCAGGAGGACACCTTTAGGGAAAGAAGCAGGGCAAGATTTCATGCTTTTGCAGTGGAGCTGATCTGAAAGAGAAACTAGGAAGGGCTGGGAGGGCACTTGTTTTCCCTAGAAAAGTAAAGAAGGAATTGGGGGGGGGGGGGGAATTACATTCTAATGATTCCAAAAGGGCAGAATTTCCATCTCATTAGTTTGTGGGAATTCTGGAAAAACAAACAAGAACGTGGCCTTCCTTCTCATTCCCTGCTATACTAAGGTTTGAAAATCAATTTTTCATTGGAATTAGGATAGTTTGCATGGACCTAAACCCACAGTTACTTGGCACCAGCAAATACTGTGCTGCCTGAATACATGTGTTAGATGTAGGAGGTTGTGTGACATCGAGGGGGCACAGCGGGGGGGGGGGGGGGGGCAAACTTTGGCATTAGACCTGGGTCTGAATCCTGGCTCTCTAATTGATCAGCTGCAGGGCGTTTTGCATTTTTATGTTCCGTGTCCTCCCTAGGCCTCAGTGTGTTTATTTTTAACAGTAGGGTAACATTTTATCCTTTATTAAATGTAACAAGGTTGGGTTTCTATACTTCTCCCTTCCTCACTCTTCAGTCTAGGTTCCCAGTTTGCAAAAATTTAGCTTATATTTTTGCCTATTGAGATTACTCTTCAAATTTATCACAAATATATTCCCAAGATAAATGGTAGAATTTCTAACGTCATAAATTATCTAGAAAATTAAGGAGGGGAAAATACTACATTACTTGAACCATCCATGAATCACTCACTTCTCAGGTGGAAGATGACAAGGTTTTCAAACAAAAATGGATTAAAAACTTTCTTAAAAGGGCCGAATAGTAAATATGGCTTTGCCAGGGTTTTGGTCACTGTTAACTCTGCCAACGGTACATAAATGAATGGACACACCTGTGTTTCAATAAAACTTTATTTACAAATTCATAATTGCCTGATCCAAGGTATATGCACTAAGTATATTGAAAATAAGATAAAATGTTAGTTGTATTAGCTTGCTTTTCTATCAGTGAAAATCTTCTTGAATACAGTGTATGTAAGACATGGACACAGAGAAAAACTGTTATATAGCTGCAAATACTGCACTGAGAGTATGTTCCAGAGTGTCTAGATTCATCTCTTGCATGTGTATGTCCAGTTTTTCCAGCTCCATTTGTTAAAGACTATCTTTCCTCTTTTGCATTGCCTTTGCTACTTTATCAAATATCAATTGACTACATTTCTGTGGGTCTCTTCCTTGAATCTCTAGTCTGTTCCATTGATCTATTTGTTTATTCTTTCCCCAATACCACACTAATTTTATAGTAAGTCATGATTGAATGCTGTAGTTTTATATTTTAGGTCTTGAAGTCCTCCATATTCATTCTTCTCCTTAAATATTGTGTGCTGTTCTGGGTCTTTTGACTCTTCATATAAATTTTAGAATCAGTTTATCAATATCCACAAAATAACTTGCTAAGGTTTTGATTGGGATCTTACTGAACCTGTAGATCAAGTGGGGAAGAACAAAACCTTAACAATACCAAGTCTTCCTATCCATGAATATAGAATATCTCTTCATTTATTTATTTCTTCTTTGATTTCATTTATCAGAATTTTGTAGTTTTCCTCATATAGATCTTACACATATTTTATTAGATTTATACCTAAGTATTTAACTTTTTGGTGTTAATATAAACAATATTGCATTTTTAATCTTAAATTCTATATGTACATTCTTGGTATATAGGATGATTGACCTTTTTAACCTGGTACACTGCAACCTTGCAATAATTGCTTATTATCTGCAGGAGTTTTTGATCAATTCTTTTGAATTTTCTTCACAGATGAGCATCTTTTTTTTCCTTCCCTATCTGTATATCTTTTATTTCATTTTCTTGTCTTATTGCACTAAGGTAGAATTTCCAGTACAATGTTAAAATGCAATGGTGAAAGGAGATATCCTTGCCTTTTTCCTGATCTTATAGGAAAGCTTCAAATTTCTTACTTTTAAGTATGATGTGAGCTGCAGAGTTGTAGATATTCTTTATTGAGAAAGTTCTCTTTTATTCCTACTTTACCGAGAGCTTTTATCATGAATGGGTACTGGATTTGTCAAGTACTTTCTGCATCTATTGATATAATCATGTGATTATTCTTCTTTAGCCTGTTGATGTGATAGATTACATTTATTGATTTTTTTAATGTTTAACTAGCCTTACATAATTGGGATAAATCCTACTTGGTTTGGTTGATAATTTTTTATACATTTTGGATTTGATTGGTTCACATTTTGTTGAGGATTTTTGCATCTATGTTCATGGAAGATATTGGTCTGTGCTTTTCTTTACATGCAATGTCTTCGCCTCTTTTTGAGTTAGGAAATATTCCTTCTGTGTTTCCATCTTCTGAAAGAGATTGTAGAAAATTGGTATAATTTCTTCCTTTAACATTTGGTAGAATTCACAAATGAACCCATCTGAGTTTGGTGCTTTTTGCCTTAGGTTATTAGTTATTGATTCAATCTCTTTAATAAATATAGGCCTATTTAGATTGTAATTCTTTTTGTCTGAGTTTTGGCAGATTTTCTCTTTCAAGAAATTGGTCCTTTTCATCTAGGTTATCAAATTTGTGAGCATAGCTTGCTCATAGTATTGCTTATTATGTCCATGAGATCTGTAGTGATGTCCTCTCTTTCATTTCTCACATTAATAATGTGTGTCCTCTTTCTTTTTTTCTTAGCATGGCTAGATGCTTATTGTTTTTAGTGATCTTTCTTTTCAAAGAACCAGCTTTTGGTTTTGTTGATTTTCTTTACTGATTTCCTGTTTTCAATTTCATTGATTTCTGCTCTAATTTTTATTATTTATTTCCTCTGCTTACCCTAGATTTAATTTACTCTTCTAGTTTCCTATGTGAAAACTTAGATTATTAACTTAGATCTTTCTTCTTTTCTAGTATACGGATACAATGCTATATATTTCCTTCTAAGAACTGCTCTTGCTCCATCCCACGAATTTTGAAAATTTGTGTTTTAGTTTTTATTTAATTTAAAATAATTTTTAACTTTTCTTAAGTGTTCTTATTTGATTCCTGTGTTATTTAGAAATATGCTATTAGTCTCTAAGTATTTGGGAATTTCCTAGCTATCCATGCAACTGACTGCTATTTTAATTCTACTGTGGTCTGAGAGCAGACATTGTATGAATTTTATTCCTTTAAATTTGTAAAGGTGTGTTTCTGTCCCAAAATGTAGTCTATTTTGGTGAATGTTCCATGTCAGCTTGGAAGGAATGTGTATTTTGTTGTTGTTGAATGAAGTAGTCTATAGATATCAATTATATCCAGTTGAATGATGGTGTTGTTAAGTTTGGTTATGTGCTTATTGAATTTCTACCTGCCATATCTGTCCATTTATGACAGAGGGGTGTTGAATTCTCCAACTATAATAGTGGATTCATCTCTTTCTCCTTGCAATTTTATGTTTTTGCCTCACATATTTTAATGCTCTGTTGTTAGGTGCATACACATTGAAGACTGTCACATCTTCTTGGAGAATTGACCCCTTTATCCTTATGTGGATGTCCCTCTTTTTCCCTAAAACTTTTCCTTGATCTGAAGTCCACTCCCTCTTAAATTAATATAGCTGCTTCAGCTTTTTTTGATTAGTATTGTCAACATATGTCTTTCTCCATCCCTTATGCTTTTAATGTGTATGTGTCTTTATATTTAAAGTGGGTTCTTTGTAAACAACAGATAGTTGGGTCTTGTTTTCTGATCAACTCTGACAATCTGTCTTTTAATTGATGTATTTAGATCCTTAACATTTAAAATAATTATTGAAACACTTTGATTAATATCTACCATATTTCTTACTGTTTTCTATTCTTTGCCCTAGTTCTTTGTTCCAGTGTTTGTCTTCCCCTCTTTTTCTGTCTGTTTTATTTTAACTGAGCAATTTATATGATTCTATTTTCTCTCCCTTCCTAGCATGTCAGTTATACTGCTTTTCTTACTTTTTCCCAGTGGTTGCCCTAGAATTTGCAATATACATATGCAACTAATCCAAGTTTACTTTTAAATTTCACTATACTGTTTCACATGTAGTACATATACCTTATAATAACAAAATAATTCTAATACCTCATTCCTGTCCTTTATATCATTATTGCCATTCATTTCACTTATAGTACGCATACATAAACATATATTATATATAAGATATGCACATACACATAAATAAACACACAAATAATCAAATATATTGTTGCTATTATTATTTTGAACAAACCAAATCTGTTAGGTCACTTATGAATAAGAAAAATAGAAGATTTTATTTTACTTTCATTTATAATTTCTTTAATGCTCCTTTTTTTATGTAGATCTGAGTTTCCAACCTATATTGTTTTCCTCTTCTCTGATGAACTTCTTTTAATATCTCTTACAATGTAGTTCTACTGGCAACAAATTCTGTCAACTTTTGTTTGACAACATTTTTATGTCTCTTTCACTTTTTTCCCTCTAGCTTTATTGACAAATAACATTGTATAAGTTTAAAGTGTATAATATGATTATTTGACATCCATATATATATATATAGTAATGTGATTACCATTTAAGATTAGTTAACACATCCATCATCTCACATGGTTACTTCCTTTTGTGTGTGTGTGTGGTGAGAATATTTAAGGTCTTTCTCTTTCACTTTTGAAAGAATTTTACAAGATATGAAATTCTTAACACTTTAAATATTTCACTCCACTCTCCTCATGCTTGCATGATTTTTGAAGAGAAGTCAGATGTTTTCTTATTTTTGCTCCTTTATAGATAAGGTGCTGGGGGGTGGGGGTTGTGGCTACTTTCAATTTTTTCTTTTTCTGTCTTGATTTTTCTCCACTTTGAATACCATATACTCAGGTGTAATTTATTTGGCATTTATCCTACTTGGCATGTTCTAGAATTCCTGAATCTGTGGTTTCATGTCTGACATTAATTTGGGGCAATTTTCCATTATTGTTTCAAATAATTCTTCTGTTCCTATCACTCATTTCCCTTTATGGCATTCCCATTATATGTGTCTTATACCTTTAATAGTTATGTCTCAGCTATTGAATGTTCTCTTCAATTATTTTCTGTCTTTTTTCCTCTTTGCTTGTCAGTTTTGGAAGTTTCTGTTTATTCTTAAGATCAGAGATTCTTTCCAGAGCCATGTTCAATATTCTAATAAGCCTGCCAAAGACATTCTTCTTTTCTGTTACCATGTTTTTTTTATCTCAAGCATTTCTTTTTGGCTCTTTCTTAGAATTTCTATCTTTCTACTTACATTACTTATCTGTTCTTGCATGTTGTCTACTTTATCTATGAAAAGCCTAAGAATATTAATCTGATTTTTAAAAATTCCTGGTCTGATAATTCAACATTTCTGCCACATCTGGTTTTCATTCTGATGTTTGTTCAGTTTCTTCAAACTGTGTTTTTTGTTTTGGTTTGGTTTGGGTTCTTTTGGTGTTGTCGTTTTTTGTTTTTTGGTTTTTTTTTTTGTCTTTTAGTATGTAATCTTTTTTTGCTAACTGGACATGATGTACCAGATAAAAGGAACTGAAGTAAATGGGCCTTTAGCGATGTGGTGGTCAGGAGTAGGGGAGAAGGACTATTCTTTAGTCCTATGATTCTTTTGCAGGATTTTAGTGATCTCGTGTCCCTGAAACTATGTTCTATGAGCTTCACAAGTACTCTCAGTATTGTTCACTCCCTTAGATAAGGGGGATGTCTAGAAGTGGCTGGTGTTGGATATTTTCCATATTTTGGGTCAGTTGGTTTCTGATAAAATCCCAAGTTAGACTCTGGTAAAAATAGTGTCTTTAGGGAAGGCTTTGCTAAGAAGAACATAATGCTCTGATGTATTTCAAAATTTTGTCTTTCTCCTTCCCTTGCCGAAAGCAACAGGATTTTTTCTCTGATCGTCACTGTGAGAGCCCAAAAGAGCTATGGGTACTAAAACTCACAAGTGCGAGAACCCTCCTATGGCTGGGTCTCCTTGGAGTTTTTAACTCAAAGACTTGTCCACTCTGATCCTCTAGCAATTCATCAATTACAGTTTAGTTTTTCCTACCCCAGCACTGGTTCCTGCAAAGGATTTTACTCAGGGATTTCTGCTTCACTACACTGTGATTCTCTATATCCAGCCTGTCTGTTTCTCTAATTTGGGGGACAGTGGTTTCCCCTGTGACCTCGCTTCTCTGGCACATCTTAAGAAGACATGTTGATTTTTCAGTTTGTTGAGCTTTTACTTGTTAGGACAGAGTGACAACCTCCAGCCTCTTTCCTTGTTGAACTGAAAAGCAGAAGTCTAAAAATAGTTTTAACTCACAAAGCAGGTTTATTATGACAAAATTTAAAATAAAAGAAATCTGAAAACAGATTTTTAAAACCAAATGGCTCAATGCCATCCCAACTTCAAAATCTTGAGATTTCATTTTCAGTTGAATGTCATCTGCATTTGTTAATTTGCTTTGTATCAGGCTTATTGTGGCAATATATAACTGTATTCCAACATGTAAATCTAAAATCTTCTCTCTCTAGTGATTTATTTTGCTGCTTTTCTTTAACCAAATAATTGATCAAATATATGATTCTAATTGATTCTAGAGTATATTGGTTAAAATAATTTTCAATATTTTTTATTAAAGACTATAACACTATAATTTCTAAAGTTTCTTTTTCTAAGAATTTAACAAACATTTTTACTTTATGCTCAGGTTACAATTAAATGTGCTAAAAACAAGAAACAATTTATATATGTATTACAATTTTTAAAAACCTAGAAATAATTTTAGTAAGTACTTATCAAAGCACATCTCTGAATTATACACTATAAAAACTATAATCTACATGATAGACTTTATATTCGAGTTTAAAAAGTATAACCTTATAATTTACATAAAACAAATTTTTAAAAATTGAAGTAACTTATACACAGTATCTTACACTGTCCCTTTCCCTTACCCCCATCTAGGGAACCAGAAAAAAAGTGGAAAAAAAAAATGCTTGCGGGAGACAGCAATGGTAAGGATCTTTTGTTCTTGTTTTATCGAAAAGAAGTCAAGACCATTTCCTGCCCTTGTTCATATATAACTATGCACATAAATACATACAGCTAATAAAGCAGCTGTGTTTTCTGTTTTCTCTATTTACTTATTATTAAATACTTCGTCTTCTTTGAAAGATACTTTTTGTATTAAGAGGGTTGGGTCAAGCAGGTTTAGGTATTTTCAGTAATAGTCTTCAACAACACACAGTTCTTTGAAGGGAAGGAACATACACAACTGATAGAACAAGCATGAAACACATAAAGAAGAGAAGATGTGTCATCACCATCATGAAAAACCTCTTTGAATGGCAGTGATGAGTCTATAAAATATGAGAAAAGCAGAGTTCCTATTCTCTAGTAACATAGCAGTAAATAACAGAGGTTGTGCTTTAGAAAAATCCTTGATAGGTGACTTGGAATTCTTAATACAAATTCAAGTATGTCTGATGGCTCTTAAAGGCTCATGTGAAATAACGAGAAAACTATAATTCCATTATCTGGGAAAATCCTGTTTAAATTAAGTAGAACATTGTGCTTTGCTTTATAGTTTACTCAACAACTTTCAGCTTCTGAAGCGTGGGGGGAAGGGTTGGATGGCAAAAGAGGTATAAAAATACATAGGTCTTTTGTCCACCCCTCATTGATCCTTCAGGTTGCTCATGATAATGCATTTGTATCTTTGTCCTTGGCTTCATATGCATCCACAAAAGCTCTAAATCTCCCTGATAATCTTAATTAGGGGCTCTTCAAAAATAATCCTCATTTTAACATCCATCCAACTGAAGCCTCTACTGATAAGTACTCAAACAAAAAACGTATGTAAGAAAATATTTTTATATTTGAAAGGAGAATAACAGTTTGTAAAAGGAAAGCTGAAAACTCCTTATTGACAAGGAAATGTTATACAATGTATATTAAGGCAGAAATTTTGATGTACTTTGAATCATTTAGAAAATTACTGCATGGAATGGTTTCAGGATGAGTTGACTAATGGACGTAAGCAAAGAAAAATAGAGCCGAAAAGTGTTTATTTTTGGAAAAAGCAAAGAAGAAACATAAAATTTTACAGGCAAATGTAAATTAAAAAGTCAGGTTTTCAACATATTCAGATTTATAATTTTGAGTAAGAAAAATTAATATATATAGCTAATAGAAGGATAAAAGATAGATGAGATAGATAGATAGATAGATGATAGATAGATGATAGCCAGCCAACATGGTCAGTCATAGCCAAATATCCTGCAATGATAAAAGAACAATGTAGGGATTGAAGTCTAAACAACGTAATATTTCTTTTTTTTTTTTAAGATTTTATTTCTTTATTTGATAGAGATAGAGACAGCCAGCGAGAGAGGGAACACAGGCAGGGGGAGTGGGAGAGGAAGAAGCAGGCTCATAGCGGAGGAGCCTGATGTGGGGCTCGATCCCAGAATGCCGGGATCATGCCCTGAGCCGAAGGCAGACGCCCAACCCCTGTGCCACCCAGGCGCCCCCAAACAATGTAATATTTCTTATCAATGCCCTAAACATACATTTATGTTAGGTTTCCAAGAAGAAAAGTAATTATTGGTTTTCAATACCTATAAAGTGAGGATATTAATAGTATAATCCCTAACTGGAATTAAAAAGTCTCTGCTTCTCTCTTTGATTTGAAACAATAGACAAATTACTAAGGCTTTTGGCCATACAATTTCTCCATTATGAAAGCTGATAATATTGACTTTCTTGCAGAAAATATGAAAATTAATGAGATAATAATCCTGATTCTAAGGTTGAGATAGATGTCAGAAAAATGTGACATTACTTACTATAATGAGGAGCAAAATGCTGGTTCTATAAAGGAAGCAAATCACCTTTGCTCAACTGAATGAAAAACTACTGACCTATCATCTAAAAATTCCCTCCAATCTCCTACAACTGTGGAATTGTTATTTTTTAAGGGAAATTCTCTGTATAATTTATTTCCTTTTCTTAAAAGATAAAGTAAATTAGAACTAAAGCACATACAGAACTATTTAATGAGTAAGAACCACACATCTTCGGGGCGCCTGGGTGGCACAGCTGTTAAGCGTCTGCCTTCGGCTCAGGGCGTGATCCCGGCGTTCTGGGATCGAGCCCCACATCAGGCTCCTCTGCTATGAGCCTGCTTCTTCCTCTCCCACTCCCCCTGCTTGTGTTCCCTCTCTCGCTGGCTGTCTCTATCTCTGTCAAATAAATAGAATCTTTAAAAAAAAAAAAAAGAAACACATATCTTCAACTAAGCATTCCTTATCACAAAAGACATTATTACATTATTACTTGTAGTCTCATGTGTGCCTAATTGCTCTAATACCATTTAATACACCACTGCCAGTGGTTATTGACAGGTAAATAACCATAGTGCATCACTTTCTTTTGAATAAACAAACAAATAAATAAGTGAATAATGATAAAACCCTAACACCTACCTGGGACATAGCAAACACTCTTAAAGTGATGGCTATTATACTTGCAAGGCACTGTTCTGAATAATCTGTTAAATGTTTTTTTAAGATTTTATTTATTTATTTGACAGACAGACAGAGAGAGCACAAGTAGGGGGAGTAGCAGAGGCAGAAGGAGAAGCAGGCTCTCCGCTGAGCAAGGACCCGATGCAGGGCTCGATCCCAGGACCCTGGGATCATGACCTGAGCCAAAGGCAGATGCTTAACTGACTGCGCCACTCAGGCGCCCCTAATCTGTTAAATTCTAAGAAATATTTACATATACTCTCTCATCTCTCTCATTGAACCTTCCAATAATCCTATTTGGGAAGTGTTTTATTATTGCCATTTTATAGATGAGCAAACTAAAACATGGGGAGGCCAAGTAACTTCACCAATGTATTAGAGTTCTTCAGAGTAACAGAAGCAATAGGAGATGTATGAAGAGAGAGAGAGAGATTTATTCTGAGGAATTGGGTCACATGATTATGGAGGCTCAGAAGTCCCAAGATCGGCTGCCTGTAAGCTGGAGACCTAGAAAAGCTGATATTATAACTCAGTCCAAGTCCAAAGGCCTGAGAACCAAGGAAACCCATAGTATAAGTACCATGTGAGGTCAAGAGAAGATGACATGGGATGTTCCAGCTCATCTGTGAGGCAAAAGAACAAGGGGCAAATTCCTTCTTCCTCCATCTTTTGTTCTTTTTCAGGCTCTCAACAGATTGGATGTTGCCCAGTCACACTGGGGGAGCAATTTTCTGAGTCCATGGATTCAAATCCTAACCTCATCTGAAAACCACTGTCACAGACACACCCAGAAAAACATTTAATCTTAGTATCCCATGGCCAGGCAAATTGACATATAAAATTAATCATCACAACCAAAGTCTCCCAAATAACTGGTAGAACTAGGATTTGAACCCAGGTACTCTTTACAAAGTCTGCACTCTTAACCCTCATGATCAACTGCCTTTGGCATGTATAACATATAGTTTGATTCAGCATCTTAATGTAATCTGTTAATTTCTAAGATTTAGCAAATGTTAAATATGTGAATTTAGAAAAACATTAATAATACATGAACCACATAATCTTTTCAGAAATATCAGGCTCACTTTGATGTCCATTAAATATTATTTAAAATGTTATTAAATATTTTGTTATATGTTTACAAACTGAATAATTCAAAATATCTTTACATATGTAAGAGAATTACAATTTACTATGAGAAGATTTGAATAACATTTTTACAGAAAGATAACCTCTGTGATTGGTTTAAAATACTAGTAGCAGGGGCGCCTGGGTGGCACAGTCATTAAGCGTCTGCCTTCGGCTCAGGGCATGATCCCAGCGTTCTGGGATCGAGCCCCACATCAGGCTCCTCTGCTAGGAGCCTGCTTCTTCCTCTCCCACTCCCCCTGCCTGTGTTCCCTCTCTCACTGGCTGTCTCTCTCTGTCAAATAAATAAATAAAATCGTTAAAAATAAAATAAAATAAAATACTAGTAGCAAAATCATTTTCTACAAACTTTTTTTGGATATATTTCTATGTGGAAAATATTTGAAAAATATGGCATAGAACTTGATGTCCCTCCCCCAAACTGCCTTCTTGTATGTGTTCCCTTCTTCTAGACTCTAGATCTTTGAGGAACAGTTTAAAACCTAATTATAGGGGCACCTGGGTGGCTCAGTCAGTGGATTAAGCATCTGCCTTCAGCTCAGGTCATGATCCTGGAGTCCCGGGATCAAGCTCCACGTCTGGATCCCCACTCGGTGGAGAGCCTGCTTCTCCCTCTGCCCCTCACCCCTCATCCCACTTGTTGCTCTCTCTCTCTTGTTCTCTCTCTCTCAAATAAATAAATAAAATCTTTAAAAAATTAAACCTAATTATAGACTAAACATATTATTTTATAATTTGCAAACTACCTTAAATGTTATAAATTATAAATTTACATTATAGAGAAAGGAAACAATTATACAGACATTATAACAGCATACAAAAATATTTGCCTTATAATTGCAAATATTGTTCTGTTATTCTGACAAATTGATTTTAAACTACCTCTGTTATCGACTATGGTGTACCATTTTGGTCAGTTTTCACTAAATATAGCATTTCAATTTTTTTTAGATTTTATTTATTTAGTTAGTTATTTGAGAGAGAGAGAAGGGAGAACAGCAGAGAGAGAGAGGGAGAGAATCTCAAGTTGAGCTCAGAGCCCAACACAGGAGTCGGGGTCTTAACTGACAGCCATCCAGGTGCCCTATAGTACCCCAATTTTGATGTGCTGGTTTCATTATATCTTCTCTTTTGCCCATATTTTTATCTTTTCTCTGTTAATACTGGAAAATGAGAAAGTGCATCCACATAGTTTTTCTTTAACACAATTATCTAGATATGGGGGAAAAAATGACCCTTAAGTGCCAAATTAGCTCATCTTGCCTTACCCATAGTCTGGTTGAGGTGGGGCACCTGTAGCCTGTAAACCATCCTACCACTGTGCACTGAGCATGTACTCTGAGCCAGGAAATGGAACAGTCAAGGCAATACCTTATGATCTGCTTCTAGCAAGTTTTGTATTGCCATATAAATTCTAGGTTTCGCAGCTACTTCGGAGAGTTTGAGGAAGATCAGTTGTATGAAGGATCAGAGAGAAATTCCTGAATGGGATTATAAGAGGTGAATATGGACAGACAACACATCTGTACAGATGGGGGAAATGAAACACAAATAAGTTGACACCTAGCATAGTAGCTATATAATTAAAATATTAAGGTCATGCCTATTATAATGCATTTATTAAGCAGCTACTAAGTGCCCTTTTTTTCCCCAGCAGGTGTTATGAGATATCAAGTGCGTACAATTTTGTTTGTGAAATGGTTTCCTTGGATACATACATTTCTGACAACTGATTTGAATTTAAATTCATGAACACAATCTAACCATATTCCCTTAACAAATTCTCTTTCCCAATCTTTATCTAGTTATTAGGTTTTTATAATCCAGTGCTTATGGAAACCTTAGCACAATTATTTTTATGGCAACCTAATTACAGTAAACAGCATGGCCTCATAGTCGGATAATACAGTCTCAAACTTAGCTTCTCCATTTTCTAGCTCTGTGATGATCTCAAAGAAGTAAAACAACCCTCATCTCAAAAATATTGCTAATAATAGGTACCCCATCTGGTTGTTATTAGAATTAATAAGAATGCACATGTAGTGAGCCCAGGAAGTATCAGTCCCTCCCCTACCTAAATATTTCAACACGGAATTCAGGATGCGCTGTTGGATATTTTATGTATTTTGAAATACATGTTTTCTTGGAGCAGCAGCCCAAGAAATAAAAGATGTGAGAAAAATCCAGAGGAAGATGCAGGGCAGTCAGAGAGCAGTCAGCTTTCTATTCTGGGGCCAGCGAGAGGTGAGCAGTAATAGTCTCTTCCGCATTGTGTTTTTGCTGAAGAAATACTTAGCATAAAAATTGTCTGGATTAAGGCAGATACAGGGCTTCCCTTACGTTGCTCTTGGGCAGAACTGTTTGAGTGGACTTGGACGTCCCAGTTCTAAGGAGATTAAGCCAGTGGAAATAGACCTGATCAGGCACTGGTTATCTCCCTGTAACCAGTAGGACAAGCCTTATTCATACAGTAATGCAAATTCTGACGACGTTCATTTTTTCCAGTTTTACTTTAAATTGATTTAAGTAACAAAGTGATAATCATGGGCATGAGCAGAGAGATCTTCGTATCCAGGAAAAAAAATGTAAAAGCTTAGCCACAGCTGATGTTGGGCATGGGGATTTAGGGAAAATCTGTGACCCAGGAATTCTGAGGATGACGTCCATCCCAAGGCAGCCAGCATCTGCATGATCACGTTTGAGCGCAAACACCTGTAAGATTTGGACGGTCTTTAACACCAGCTTCTAGTATAGAAGCTATTGAAATCAAGAGAACTCATGTTTTCCTTATCTTTCCAATTTAAGTCGTCCTTAAATGGGGGGGACGGGGGAAGGAATTGTTTACTCCTTAGCATCTGTTATTTTTTTCTGCCCTAAGCCTTACTCCCTAATAAACAAAGGGGATTTTATTGACCAGTTCATTTTCAAAGAAACTTTAAAAGGCATTAAGCAATCAATTCTCACATAGTGTCCTCTTTGGGTCTCTTAGTCACTCTTGTGTCTGAGAAGAGCTCGAACATACTCATTCAGGATATAGACAGTATTGCTTTATTTGCTGATATTTACCAATTCAGTAGGATTCAGGGATATTGTGTCCCATACAGGATGTTTTTTCTACTTTCCTTCCTCCTTTCTCTTTTTGGTTTTACTATTTTAAATTTTATAATGGTTAATGTTTACTTATGTTCATATATGTGTTGTCTTAAATTCTTTGGAGAAAAGGTAATTCAAAATCTTACAAAGAAATTAATATGCTTACAGAGATAGTAACAGAGGCAAGGGAATAATATTGTTTCTTTTGACCGATGTCTTCCTTTCAATGATAATGACATTTTTGACAGTCAAGGTCTTTTATTGTAAGCACCTGAGAGTAAAGTTTATATTGTTAAATTTCCTTCTTTTTGACGTGAAATGCATTATGTGAGGAAAACAATGGCTTTATTTCCATTGCCTTTCTAGTTGAGGTTATAAACCACTTATTTCAAGGTATCTGTGTGATGAAATACACTTAATCATTTATTAAAGACTCACTTCAAATTCTAATTCCTATGTTTCAATAAAAGTACATCATATTCTCGAATTTTCTCACTTTATGACAAACTATGAAATCTTAATCAAGGAAATTATTATAAATACAAGTTGTATTACTAACTTATTTTAAAATAAAATGAGTCAATCACAGAAATACAATAATCGTATGGTTTTACTCTTATGAGGAATATAAGAAACGGGAAGGGAGGGGAAAACAGATTGGGATGTAATCAGAGAGGGAGACAAAAAAATGAGAGACTTTAAGATTTTATTTTTATTTATTTATTTATTTATTTATTTATTTGACAGTGAGAGAGAGAGCACAATCAGGGGTGCGGCAGAGGGAGAAACAGCCTCCCTGCTGAGTATGTGGGACTTGATCCCAGGACCCCAGGATCATGACCTGAGCCAAAGGCAGATGCTTAACCGAATGAGACACCTAGGCACCCCCATGAGGAGCTCTTAACTATGGGAAAGAAACTGAGGGTTGCTGGAGGGGTGGTGCATGGGGAGATGGGGTGACGGGCTTAAGGGAAAAAAAACTAAACACACAGAAAAAAATTAAAAAAGAATAAAACACAATTTTATTTGGGAAGCTATTGATAATTAAAACAGCAAGTGGCCTGATGTGCTTAGCTATCAATATCTCATTTTCTATACTTGTATATTTATATTCTGTATTTTTATTTTACCAAAATATCTTTTTCTCTAGATCTCCAAAAAGCCAACAAACTGCATATTACAATTCTTATCTGTAGAGAAAGAAACTATATCCACAAAAGAATGAATAATTTCGCTGTTATATGTGAAAAGCGACTACTATATTACTGAAGGAACAATCACATATCACTGGCTTCCATATAGTTACAATTCACCTCTTTCAAAAAAATGATGACTTACCATCTTCTTGGAATAGAAAAGGAGAAATGCCAAAGACAGTGCTAGAGTAAATCATCTTTACTGACTTCACTTCTAATAACAAATAAATTGGATTTGAAAGTGATTTTTCAACATGGCATAACATGAGAACTTCTGATAATGTTGGAATAAATTCATCTTAAATACAATTAAAAAGAAAATGTAAAAGGAAAGAAATTGTTCCAGGTTAACACACCAAGGTTGAGATTAGGTGGTCATGAAGGAGGTAAAATAAGCATCAGGAGAGGAAGAACTCAAGTTGGGACCTATGGCTCTGGTTCTGTTTAATAAGCATGTGCACCTTTGCAAAAGTATTTAATCCCTCTAAGCCTTTAGCGTCCCCATCTGTAAATCTCTATCAGAGTTGTTTTGGGATAAATACTTCTATATAATAAAAGTCTTGAAAATTATACCTATGGAAATACAAATTACTGATTTATTTATTCATGATAATGTTCTCTTTTTACCTTTGTATTTTTTTAGAAGTAAAATTGAAGTTTTAGTACTGCAGTGAAGTTATTAGGTGCAATTTCCTTAGAACAATTGACTAGTTCATATCATTATGTTGTTTTATCTGCTGTCTTTCTGTAATTTTCCTTTACAAAATTTAATTCCGTTACTGCTCTCTGATATTGCTACTCTATTATCATAGTCCTCATTAATGCATAATTGCCCTTACTCCTTCTCCATATTTCTTTTTTGCTGGAGACTAATGTAAAATTGCAGTTCATTAATTATACCATTATAAAAATCCTTGTTAATTTGATTACTTCTTGCATTTATCTATGGACCTCCCTTTTCTTGATTTTCTCCCCTGATCTAGTTAAGTTTATTCCTTACTGTCTTCATCTTTTTATCTTATAATTTTTATGCAACTAAAATCAATTAATTTTAAAAAGAACTGGGTATATCTGTACCTAAATATATCATAAAAATCTTGTATGCTGCAGGTGTTTATATCAGGAGTAATCATATTAAATAGCATCCATAAGATTCCAAAGGGGATTTAAGAATGTAGGGGAGTAAAAAGTAAGATTTTAGAACATGACATGTACCTAAAATTCATATTGAAACTGAAATAACATGTGGACAAGACAAAAGAGAGAAAAATCATCAGGAGAGGGAAAATACACAATAAACTGTCTGTACTGGGTCAAGAAGACCTTCCAGCTAGAATATTAGCCAGATATTTTCCTTTCAACCAGATTTTTGTTGCTGCTGTTTCATAGTCTGTAGGACTTGGCACTACTTTCATGACATGTACCAAAAGTGAAGAGAAAGTCCGCCTAGAAAAATGACTCATTTTGACCCCCTACTTCAATTCTCCCTCCCTCCACCCTCTGCCTCTGGTAACCACAAGTCTGATCTATTTTTCTATAAGTTTGTTTTTTGTTTTTGTTTTTGTCTTTAGCTCCCATATATAAGTGAGAATATACCATATTTGTCTTTCTCTAACTTATTTCACTTAACACGGTGTCTTTAAGGTCCATCCATATTGTCATAAATGGTAGAGTTTACTTATTTTTATGGCTGAATAATATTCCATTGTGTGGAATATTCTTTATCCATTCATCCATTCATGGACACCTAAGCTATTTCTAGGTCTTGGCTATTGTAAATAAGGCTGCTATAAACATGGGAGTGCAGGTATCTTTTCAAGTTAGTTTTTCATTTCCTGTAGGTATTTTCCCAGAAGTGGAATTTCTAGATCATAGTAGTTCCATTTTTAATTTATTAAGGATTTTCCATATTGTTTTCCATTGTGGCTATACCAATTTACAACCCTACCAACAGTGCACAAAAGTTCCGTCTTCTCCACACCCTTACCAGTATTGGTTATCTCCTATATTTTTGATGATGGCCATTGTAATAGGCTTGAGGTGATATCTCATCGTGATTTTAATTACTGTTTCCCTTACGAGTAGTGATGTTGAGCATCCTTCATGTATCTGTTGGCATTTTGTGTATCTCCTTTGGAGAAATGTCTAGTTAGGCTCTTCACCAATTTTTTAATTGAGCTAGTTTTTTGCTATTGAGTTGTATGAATTGTTTATATTTGTATACTAACCCCTTATCAGATACGTGGTTCGCAAATATTTTTCTTCCCATTCCATAGGTTGTCTTTTCACTTTATTGATGGTTCCTGTTGCTATGCAGAAGCTTTTTAGTTTAATGTATCCCACTTATTTTGTATTTTGTTGCTTGTGCTTTAGATGTCATATCAGAAAATCATTACCAAGATCTATGCCAAGGAACTCATTCCTATGTTTTTTTATGAAACATTTGATTGTTTGTTTAGGAAAATAAAAGATCATTGAAATCGGTCCTTAGGACTGTTTCACCATACTTAGCCGTATACCTTGACTTTTGGAGATTCCCAGTAGATGGGAGACTGCAGCATGCATTGACAACTCTTCTTCCTGACACTTCTGTGAATTTCTTGACAAACTTCCACTCCTGAGCTTTCTGTCTTTCCTACCAGCCTCTTACCAATTGCCCTGCCAGATGGTTTGGGGGCAAAATTGAAGGTTTGGGGATAAATATTTGCTCACTTCCCACACCCACTTATTTTCCCCCTTCTTTATTTTATTTCATTTTTTTGAAGAGTTTGTTCATTTGTTTGTTTGTTTGAGAGAAAGCAAGAGAGAGAGAGCACACTGCACATCAGGAGGAGGGGCAGAGGGAGAAGGAAAGAATCTCAAGCTGACTGCACACTGAGTGTGGAGTCCAATACCAGGCTCGGTCTCATGACTCTGAGATCATGACCTGAGCTTAATCAAGAACCTGAGGCTTAACCAACTGAGCCATCCACGTGCCCCTCCCCTTCTTTATTTTAAAGATAATACAGGCGGGGTTTTTTTTTCTGAAAATGTAATAAAAATGTGTCTGCCACTGTAAATTCTGTGAAATAACTTGGTTTAAATGAATTATGGCAACTAGTTCTTTAATATAAGCTTACAGTAAATCTTCTCATCGTTGGAATAGCCATTTTATGGTTTGTTTATGCTTGTATCTTTACATAAGAGTATCTTCCTAGATTTAGAAAACCCTTTTAAATGGCTATCATCCATGCATGCCTACTGTACTTCATTTTTCTATCAAAACTAGGCTTTTAGTAGGCTGTTTTCTGATTAGGTTTTAGTGGATAAAGTCACAGTTCATGACATTTATGCTTTGTATTAGCTTCTGGAGGGTATGGTAACAGAGAAGAGAGAGTGTTGCTGCTATTATTATTATTGTAAATAATAACCAACATTTACCTAACACTGCATAGTTTCGCTGGCACACGAAGTATCTCATTAAATGAGACAAATGAGGAAATTCACAGTTAATAATTTCAACTCATGAATGAGATAGTTTAATTTTTTTTCTCATTACCAGACTTGAAGAACATGTCTATTAAGTTCATGTTCATTATCTGTGAGGATTCCAAATGCAGTTGGAATGAGGTATTGAAGTGAAGAAGAATGACATACCGTCACGCTGTGTGATTAGAAAACAGAAAATGATTTTGGCAACAACATTTAGTCATGAGAGATTGCAGGACAGCAATAGATAACCGAAGTAAGAAGCTAGGGAAAAAAAAAAAAAAACAAACCCTAAACTTTATAAAGCAGAAAAGCATTAGAGCATTAGAATAATAAATTAAGGTATTAAAACCTCTTTAGAACTTGCTTAATATAAAAACATGTCTTGAAAACGTTTACACAGATAGATATGAAGATTCGATTTGAGCTGCTTAAGGAAAGATATATGATGGGAAAAGTCAGTCTTTATCAACCAATATTAACTAAAATTAATTTGATGCTTCCTGTAATATAAATCTATAGTTATACATTTTCCTCTTAACTCTCTAATTTGAAATATCTGCTATGTCACCACGCAATATAATTTGTGTTATTTCAATATCAATAACTGGGAGATAAATATACCTTTATGTAATTGGAAGCAACGATATCCTTTTTGAACCTTTTTATACCATCCTCAGACCCCACACCCCAGTCCCCCCGCCAAGTATCAAAGAATATAAGATGGAGAGCTTGGAATTCCTTAGATAAGTCCTTCGAATAGGTAAACAGTCTGCTGGAATTTGGGGGTAGGAACCAAAGATATATATTATGTAAGAAAATGGAGGATTTATTGTTAGCGGGATTTTTTTTGGTTGTTTTTCTTGTTTCTTTGGGGGGCGTGATCTGAGGGAGACAGAGAAAAAAAGGGAAAGAATGTTGAAGAAAAGAGGAGGGAAAAATACATATGAATAAGACAAGGAAGAGAAAAAGATAGAAAGAGAAACAGTATAATAGCAAGAGTACAGAAAGCTACCAAACAGACTGGTGGAAGGATAAAGCATGGGTTTTGAAAATATCTAAGGAGATTTGAAGAAATGATATCTCAGATTCAATTTAGTTTGTGTTACAGCCATGTACATTTCCAAAACTTCAGTGGTCTGTTGTGCACCCAAAGACTTCCCATGCGTGTACCTGTGCAAGCATTTGTGTACGTGTGTAAAATCAGAGAGAGAGAAACGGATAGATGTATTTTGGAAGATGACTTTAGAATATTAGTAAAAATAAGAAGAATACCAAGACAATTGAACAAAGTGATGAACATTATGTAATTTAATGCTTTCCTAGTCTGGTCCCTTATGGAAGAAGCCAGCATTAGATTTTGGGTTTTGATTCATAAGGGAAAACTAGATACTATCCTAGTGTAACTTTGCCCATTAAACACTAGATAAGGTTGGCTGATAAGTGAGTTTTATCATGTTTAGAACGCTCAATAACTTTACCAGAACTTTTCCGCATTTCCCGGGACCAGGGGTTGTGACTGTGTATGTGTGTGTGCATCTGTTTTAGGCTGAGGCAGGTGGGGTTTAATAAATTCTTATGGCTACTTTTGGTACCAAAGTTCACTTTCAGTGATTTAGTTCAGATCTCTCTCGATCCAGAAATGGAATTTAGCTCTTTTCTTCTATACTTTTACTATGGGACATGAATAAAAAGTGGTCAATTCTATCTGGGTAGTTTCTAATTTGAAATGCATTTTGGCAGAAAGGCCTGAAAAAGCCAAATAGATCATTCCTTAATAATGGGATTTCTCTGACAGCTTGAAGTAGAGAGAAAATAAAGAAAAGGGAAGTTACCAAGATGAAAACTAATTTATCTATAATTCTAACCCCACTGATAGGCAAATAATTCTTTTTATTTTTGCCTGAATGGTCACTAGGTTTCTATCGAGAAAAATATTAAGCACCTATTAATAGTTTTTGTGTTCTCTGCATGGATATAGGAATAATCACCTTTGAGTTAACTTGATTCTACACATAAAAGCAAACAAATAAACACACAAAAATCCCATGGGTTTACTCTTGATTATTTAGTTCTAATTGTATTCTGTATTGAGGGGAATTTCATTGCAGAGTGCAGACTCCTTGCTAACTAGTTTGAATATAAGGGGATTTATTCCTGGCTCTTAAGTGGCCTACAAAATTTGGGGGAATGCTAAAGAAATTGACTCACGGCTCAACTTTGAGGAATGAGTCATAAAGTCATAGAGCTTCCAGGATAGGGTCCTAAGGCTATACAGCAGAATTGATCCATTCAGGAGACTATTGACCTTGAAATGATGGGAACCTGCGGAAATAGGAAGTCGATGAGTACATGAGGCAGCTATTGCTACAGTTTCTGGCTGCAAAATATATCGTTATTACTATAGTATGTATGAATAAAATGGATGCCTCCTGCTGTTCCCCTTTCTTCCAATTCCACTTCTTGCAGGTAGGTCTATTGGTAGAAATTAAACATACAGGGAAACCTCAGGAAGTTGGTAAGGGTGCCCTTAACTTTTCACCCTCTGCACGCTTAAAGGTGGTTGGAATACTGCATGAGCCAGTTCATGGTACCAGCCACATATTCTTCTTGATTGTGGCCTCAGGGAGTTATTGGGTAATATATTCTATAAATTAAAATATTTAGAATAACCAGCACTTATGAATAAAACATGAGAATAAAATTTGAAAATCCTTACTAATATTAGGGAAGAATAGCATGTAAACTTGAATAACATGGATTTATAGTTCTCAATTAGTGTTGTTGATTCTCTACAGGGACATTTGGGAATGTATGGGAGTGTTGTTGGCTATCACAATGACTGGGGAATGCTATGGGCATTTGGTGAACAAGGGCTACAAATACTACATGGAACACTTCATAAAATTTCATAAAATAAAGAACTACCCTACCTTGAGTTCCAGTGGCCCCCCTCTTCAGAAATATTGGCATAGGTAGCCTCCAAGTAATTTTAATAGTGTACATTATCATCGGAAAAATTTGCTGATTTGAATTCATCTCTTTTGGTTTTTTCTACTCGTATGAAAGGGGCATGTACCCAGATGAATGTTTCTTGTTGTTTTTGTTTGCTTGTTTGTTTTTCCCAGATAAATATTATTATGGAAATAGATTCCCAAAAAAGGGGCTATGAATGAACGGGATTAACATTTTATGAAGAAAAGAATTATTTGATTTTACCAAATAGTGTTCCTCAAATTATGTTACCCTTATCAGCAGCATAGCATCACCTGGGAACTTGATAGAAATGAAAATCTCTGGCCCCAGACTACTGAATCAGAAATTCTGGGGTTGGGAGCCAGCAATGTGTGTAATCACAAGCCTTCTAGGTCGTTTTGATATACTCCAAATTTTGACAACTGCTAGCATAAAAACATCAAAGAGTGAATGTTGTAAAAGTTTGGCATATTTAGGGAATTTGGGTTTTCAACTGCAATGAGTGTGATCAAAGGAGAAAAACATCTTACATGAAATTGGCCAGAAATTTATATAACTGGTCCCTCTAATAATGATTCTTCCTAGGCATGATGTCCAAGAAGATATAGAAAAGAAAAGATTTAAGACATGACCCACACTAGGGAATTACACCAAAGAAAACCCAAAAATGGTACGTATTAGTCTTCTGTGGCTGCTGTAAAAAATAACCACAAGCTTAAGGGCTTGGCTTTATTATCTCACAGTTTCTATAAATCTGAATTCTGACTTGGGTCCCCCCAGACTAAAATCAAGATGTCAGAAGGGCAGCAGTCCTTACTGAGGGTTCTAGACCGGAATATACTTCCAAGGTCATTCCTGCTGTTGGCCAGATTCATTTCCTTGAGGTTGTAGGACTGAGATCTTCACTTCCTTGCTGTTTGTCAGAAGTAGGCCACCCTTCACTCCCAGAGCCTCCCTCAAGTCCACGCATACAGCCACCTACATCAAAATCCTTCTCACTCTTGGACTCTGCCTTCTCCTATTGATATTCCTATTCTGCCTTCCTCTCCCACTGTCTCTATCTGACTCTAGCCAGAGGAAATTCTCTGCTTTTAAGGGATGATATGATTAGATTGGTACCTCCTAGATAATCTAGGTTAATCTCTTTAAGGTCCATAACTTTAAATACATCTGCAAAGTCCTTTTTGCCATGTAACATAACATATTCACATGTTCCAGGGATTAGGGCCTGGACAACTTTGGAGAGCCATAATTCAGCCATTACATGGAGGAGTTCATTCATTCATTCCTTCAGCTACAGCATTATCTGTGCCAGGCTCTGGAGTGCGAAAAACAATTAATTCCATAGTTACCTATTTCAAGGATATTACCATCTAGACTGTATAGAAGTAGATGAGTGAATCAGAGAGTGGCACTATATCCTACTTATGAGAAAATGGTCATAGTGTTATCAAATAGTAACAAGAATCTCAAGCAGCAGAACTTCAACAGTAGGCATTTTCCATTTAGAAAATCTTTCCCCTTACAAGGTTCCAGGTAGGAGATTTAGTAGCAACTAAGTCTCCAGACCGGGTGAGGAACAGAAGGCAGTGACTCCCATCATTAAATCAGAATAGAGTTCTAGTCCCTCAAGCAGGACTGAGGCATCATGAGTAAAACTTCTGAGAACATAGAAATAGAGACCAAAAAAGGTCAAAAAAGTGGTAGAATCCAACCCTATGGTAGTAAAAAGAAGAAGTACACTGGAATTTAGGGGAATCATGCATATACACAGGATAATTCTGGGTGTTTGGTCTCACCGGGACCAAGGAGACTTGGGCAAACACCTGAGGAGAACAGTGGTCATCAATGGGCCACTATAAACCCTATCTGTTTAGGGGCAATATAAGCTCATATCGAAACACTGCCACAGGGTTTGGAGCGGGAAAGGGCTGGAGATTGTGTTAGGAGGCCATGAACTCACAGAACTTGACCGTCCCTGATTATATTCTATGCAGATTCGGTGATTCTCCGTCAAACTGGAAGTTGTTCTCCATATTTTAGATAAAAGATACAAAGATTACTAAAACAATATGTCGGGTGGTAATGGGAGCTAAGAATTTAAGGTTTGGAATATAGAAGACATTTTTGGAAACAGATTCATGTCACATGGGCCAATAGCAATTAGTTGAATTCAGCATTCTTTAAGATGTTATGTTTTTAAATATGTTATATTAACTTATTTTCCTTCCTTCTTTTCCATTTTAATATGGATTGTATTAGTATTTTTTACAATAATCCCTTGGAGAGAAAATTATTAGGATAGTTGAGATCTTTAAAGGCTTTTAATCTTCACTGAATTGAGTAGAGGGTGATATAAGATGTGTCAAGTCCAGACACCTTACTTTTTGTCCTGCTCAGCACATTTTGCCTCCTAAATAGAGGAAATGTATCCCCCTCCCCCAAGAAATGGAGCATTTTGCATGAAAACAAAGAGAGACTAAGTGATTTTCAAAAGATGACTTTTTCAGTGAGGAAATAACAGCTAGAATGCCACTGTACAATTCCTCCCCTCTTAATGTTCCTCTCTCATTAAAGTAAAAACACAGAGGAAAGAGATGAAAGATTTATCATATTTATATAGGCAAATTTTTACTACTGGTATAAAGTGAGAGAAAGGAGACAGCCAAAGCAGGCCTTTGGGGAGAGCCGCTGAGTCAGGAAACATTGAGCATTTTGGCTGCTTCTGAAAAGTGAAAATGAAAGAGATGAGTTGATAAGGGAGACCGAAAAGTTCTTTGTGTAGAAATGACTTGCCTTCAAGACTTTTAAAAGTCACATTTATCAGAGTTTTGAGAATTTTTTTCTAATGAGTGAGATTGACTTTTAAAGAGCCATTGTTAGATAGATAGATAGATAGATAGATAGATAGATAGATAGATGATAGATAGATAGATAGATGATAGATAGATAGATAGATAGATAGATAGATAGATAGATGATAGATAGATGATAGATAGACAGACAGATATGTTGGTTATTGCTTCTATTTTAATTTTTTATTAGGAATCCAACCACAGTAGCAGTGTGGAGCTTGTAACAATCTAAGCTGATTCAGGTAATTGGAAGTCAACCCTCAGCAGGGTATTAGCCAACCCTGAAGCTGAGGCTCAGGTTTCCATGGCTTTGGGGATCAGATCTCACTTCCAGTTGTGTTCATGGTCACCATGCATTATGCAAAGCTAGTGGTATCTGGCTGTTCCGATGGTATGTTTAATTGTGTATGTTCACATTATGGTTTTATTGCCAATTAGCTTCTGAATCATTACGATATTATTGGGGAGCTCAAGATCATGGATAATGGGGACAGAGGTTTATACATGGATCTTGGGCTCACTCCAGATGTTACCTTGCATAAATTACATTCCCTTTGATTCAGCAAGAACTGCAAATGTGTTGGCTTGTGGCAAAGCTAACTGCAGGTGGCTTCAACATGAGATATAGGATCCGTATAATTTGTATTTTTCTGTGAATCTAAAGTAGATTAACTTTACCTCATAAGACCACAGAGAAGAGAAACCTCTAAAAATTATTACAAAACACTTGTGCTAAAAAGCTATGTTGCTATGGAAATGCTAACTAATGATAACTATTGGAATAGAGCTTATTTGAGGGACTAAAGAAACCTCACTGCTGGCAAAATCCAGCATGTTCTTTTAATTGTGCTAATATTATACAGAAGAAGTAAGCAAAGACTTTAAGATGATATGTTTTATTTAACAGGCTCACTGACATGATTCTCTTGGGTCTTCTCATTTGAGATTGCCTCTGCTAATTGCTTTAACATTTTCCAACAAGTATGTTACTGAGACAAGAATGCCCAGTGCCCAACCCATTGATGCGTTGTGGCAGGTGAGCCAAAGCTGCATGAGACATAAAATCACAGCTGGAATATATTGCTCTTCTTTGTCTAACTCTAAATATTTTATCTTAAAATATAATGTTCGAACATGAAAATATGACAGTGTTAGTCTCTAGGAAAAACCATCCAACATTTCCTATTTTTCTACACGTTTAAATGAAAATCTGAGAAGTTGCATTATAGTTTTGCTATTACTAATGATCATTATTAATTCTGCAACATACAAATTATGGGAATTCTACCTTTCTTTTAAATTTATTTAATTCATTTGGTTGATCTCCAGTCATATAAGTCCACTATGTTGTAAACCAGAATACAATAATGCTGGCAAAGGTAATCTATGGGGAATAGATGGGCCTTAAGATCTTGTAAAGACTGTGCTACCAGTAATGCGTGGAGGAGATAGATAATCCACTGAGAAATATTGTTTAGAAAAATTAAAAAGCAAGCTTAGATATTTCAAAATATTAATGAGTGCCCTTTACATGGTACAGTTGATACAAATTTGTGAATCGCCTATTTACTAAATCATCTTACCATTTTTTCTGCCAAATATAACATACATATATAATTAGCATCACCTGCCATTACATTGGTACCGATAAGTACAAATTATTTGCAAATAGAATTATTCTCCATTATAAAAGGCAAAGATCCATCTTTCAATCTCTCTCTCTTTCTCTTAAATGACATGTGTCTTTTATTCAACCAATTTCCTTGGAATATATCACTGTTATGGGCAGAATGTGCCTCCCAAAATTTATATATTGAAACCCTAACCCCCTATATGATGGTATTTGGAGATGGGGCCTTCGGAAGGTAATTAGAGTTAGATTGAGGTCATGAAGGCAGGGCCTTCATGATGGAATTAATGGCCTTATGAGAAAAGACACAAGAAAGCTATATTTCATCCCCCACACCCCTTAGGCCCGCACTGTCTGCCATGTGACGAGCAGCTTGCAAGCCAGGAAGAGAATTCTCATGAGAAGCTGACCATGCTGACACCCTGATCTTGGACTTCTAGACTCCAGAAGTGTGAAAAATAAATGATTTTGTTCATAAGCTTCCCAGTCTATGGTGCAGTCCAAAGGACCTAGATACAGCTCAAGCTAAAACAATAATAGTGTTCATTTCTTACTGCAAATAGATGGGACAAGAACCTATTCAATCCAAGCAGTTTTTTTGACTATACTTCCCCTGCTAAGGGCATATTTACAACCATAATTCAATGACTCAGTGCTTTCATTCTTCCATGTATTTACTCAGCATTAATGTTTTACCATGAGACAGTGTACCTTGCAAATATTGCAGATATTTTAATACTGTAATATTCAACAAGACACAGACTCCTGCACAGGTATTTTGAAAGGTGGCAAAGGGCAAAATTTCTAAGGAGTCTAGCTATAGGAAATACCAGAACTCGAAATTTGCTTATTTTTAGATGACAAAAGATACCACGCAAAACAATATTTTAAAAAAATTATAGCCATGTGCTTTTCACTACTATTATAAAACTGTTAATTACTTTGCAAATTGACTACAATATCATGACTAAGTGGAATAATAAAAAGAAACAATGAAACAAACAAGTTGCCTAATAAGGATAATTTATGTGCATCTAGACAATTTATTATACTTCCATGCATTGCCATTCTTGAATTGAGCAGCATTTACCTCCCCAGAGCTGAGACAAGCTTGCAATTTTTTAATCAGAGGAAACTAGCAATTTTACTATTTCAACTAGCTTATAATATATAGTCATGGGCTTTTTGTTTTGTTTTTGTTTTTGTTTTTTTGCCACAAAGACCTGACTCCTAAACTGTGTTATCTGTCATGGGCATGATCACGTGGTGGCAAAAAATAACAACGCTTTCATATATGTGCAGCTCTTTCTGCATTTTTTAGAAATTGCAAAGAATTTCAGGTTATTATCTATGAGAAATTTAACTAGGCTAATTGGCTACACAGAACAAATTAGTGTGAACCTCATTTATTTTATACAGTCACGCAAAATTGAAAATGTCTTTTTTAATGATCTGACACAGAAAGGAGGAAAAGTATTACTAGGGAATTTTTAATGTGACATATAACCCATTGATATTTTAATTAATATTAAATCTGTATATCATATATATACATATTTTATATATATATATGCATATACGTTAAAATAGAATGTTGGCTAATAGCGAATGCTATGAAAAAATACTATTCATTATAATTTGATATAAATAATTTAATTCTAAAAGCTAAATATATCTGGTTTATTGAATTTTATGCTTCAAAGAAGTGTTTTCATAGAAAACCCTTTATCAAGCTTCTGTTTAAATGCAACAATTTGTCAATAATCTGATCATTGGAAATAATTTTCCTTTCTTAATAGTTATTATTGTCTTTAATAATGCCATGATCTAATAAATACAGAAAACAAATAATCATTCTTGTTTTGTCCTTAATTAATAGTAAAATTACAGTGAAATATGAAGAACAGTAAATTGCTGGAATTCTGTATCATAAGACATATTTTAAAGAATTACGGTTTTATCGTTTTCACATGGATATCAAAGGTGGGTTAACAAAGTCCTGAGAATAAATGTCCTGAGAAAAACTCACTTAACAGATAAGAGAGAATGATTTATACAATATCCAATTTATCATTGCTTAGTAATTGTTAATACTATCTTTAGATTTTATTTTCTTAAACAGGTTAGATGTGCTTCTGGCTAACACTATTACCAAGGCTTATTTTTTTTTTTAAGCTAGCTGTGTTGCCAGAGGTTAGAAATAAGTTCCAAGGGAAGAAAAATAGACGCTTTAAATTCCACTCTCAAAACCAGCTCCTTCTGACAGCATAAATGAGAACATATTATTCTTGCTTCCCTAGGAATAAAAGAAATTTTCTGGCAACTAAAGTCAGGAGCTTAAAAGGTGTATACTTGATATAGGTAAAAGCTATAATTTAAGTAATATGTACAATTTCTAGTCAAATCCTAGGAAAGTTATTGTGGTTAATTTAAATATTGCCTAGAATATATAAATGGCATCTAACTTAACACTTACAAGATCCATTTTTTTAATCCTTCCTTAGAATTTTGAGATTGACAAAAGGAGGTCTATTATAAAGCTTACCGCTGCCTACCACATATTTTCTCCCTAAGACTTGGGTGAGAGATGCATTCATTCATTCTTTTTTTTTTTAAGACTTATTTATTTATTTCAGAAGGAGAGAAAGTGCATGAGTGGGAGGGACACAGGGAAAGGGAGAGAGACTCTCAAGCAGACCCCATGCTGAGTGTGGACCCTGACGCAGGGCTTATAAAACCCTGAGATCGAGACCTGAGACGAAACCAAGAGTTGGTCATTTGACTGGCTAGGCACTCAGGTGCCCCTCAGTCATTATTTTAATAAAGATTTAATGAATACATGCTTTATGCCAGGCATGAAGCTAGGTGCTAAGTATACAATTCAAAACAGACACAGTCTAGAGCTAAACGGAAGAGCTGGATACTAAACAATTCACAATACAAATACTTAACCGCAGTTATTATAATGCTAAGAAGGAAAAAATACAGCATGAGAAAAACGGCAGGGAGATGACTGGTAGTCAGTGGGATGGGTTTCAGGAATACTTTGTCCCTTTGCTTAAACCTTTGGTCGTATTTCATACCGCCATTAACTGCTACCTCTTTTCTCTCTGTCCAGATTTCTCTATCATTCCCAAACTTTACCCTAATTTTAGTTCTAATTTTAACCCTAAATCTCTCTACCTGGCCCACTGCCATGGCCTTCTAACTGGTCTTCCATTTTCCACCTCCTATCCTTCTACCATCTTTTCTTCACACAAAAGCCAGGTCATCTCAACCCTCTTGACTAAAATCCCTCAGGGGCTTTTGGTTAAATTTAGAAAAAAACTTCTAAATCCTGGGCATATGATGCCTCAGGTGCACTTCCAGTATTTTGTTTTGTTTTGTTTAACCGGAGGATGGGCTTATATGCCATAAAATAAAACAGCTCAAATGTGGTTAAGAAACGTGCCCTCATCTAAAAACCATCATCCTGTACGAATATAGACACTTTGCCCTTTCTCCCTTCAGGTTACCAGTCATCAAGTCAGACATTTAGCCAAAGATGGAAGAAAATTTGTAGGTCACTGACAGACTTTATTTGGCTTTCCAAATAAATTGCTATTATTTTCTTTCTTTAGGCCCCCAATTAATTTTAACTCATGAACACCTAGGCAAATACTTATTGTCATGGGGGCATATATTTGTTCAATACAAGTTTCTATTTTTCTCTTTATCTACCTACATATCTATCTCTTATTCTGGCTGTCTCTCCAGTTAATATGTCCCAACACAGATAGATACCTATCCATATGGATAGCGTCTGTAATTAAAGGAACAACGGGATGCTTAATTTGGACATTGTAGTATAGGAATCCTAGAATTAAAATACATTTTCAAAACTAGACATGCAAGAATCAATAAAAGGAAAAAAAATTAGAATTCCGTTTAGTACCATACCTGCCAACAAATTTCTATATGCCCTCAGTCAATTCATATAACTTCTCTAGCTTAATTTGCTTTTTTATAAAGGAAAGGAATAAAAGTAAGGTCCCCTTCCATCCCTAAATTCCTGACTCCAGGAAGTGGTTTTCAAACTTATAAAATGTAATTCTTTTAAGTGAAAGAATATTTTCATGAATGCTGATAGTATATTTAAATTATTTTAATGTTGACTAAATGTGTGTAAATAAAAATATGGACTAAAACTCCTTTTTCATGTAGAACTTACACATATTAAAAGTGAAAATAATTAATAAATTAAATATAGATAAAACTACAACTTTTACAAAATTAGATATAAGAACTTCTTCTTCTTTTTTTTTTTTTTAGTAGGCTCCACACCCAGTGTGCAGCCCAATGCAGGGCTTGAATTCATGACCCTGAGAGCTCAAGACCTGAATTGAGATCAAGAGTCAGATGTTTAACTGATCGAGGCACCCAGGTGTCCCAAGAACATAAATTTAATAGGCTACATAACATTATTTTATTATATTTATATTGTTGGGTTTAATCATGGAAAGACATATTTACTTGTCTTATATCTCACTTTTTATTTTTATTTTTATGATTTTTGATCATGATGTACTGTGATATACTAACCTGGTTTTTACTCTTTTTTTTAATTGAAATTATATAATTGCATATGGTAAACATGACTGAATTAAACACAATTGGGATCAATTGTATTACAATTTTTATGAAAGAATGAGTTAGAATTGAAATGGAACCCAGAAAGAAGAATCTGCCAAGGTTTGGTCATGTTTTTTCATCCAGTAACGTTCAGAATAAAGAAATCTTAAATCAAAAGGACATCAGTAAGCCAGTCACTAGAGAGTACACTTGTTTTAGAGTACAAATAATTCTCCAGGCTTTACCTGTGACTTAAATGAAATGAATCCTAATGCCATCCATCCGTCTTTTTCTCTGATCATATTCACAAAACAATATTTTGATTACTAACTTAAAATTCCTGGTACCTTTACACTGAGGAGGAAATGCTCTAGACAGCACACGCAAATATGTTAGTCCCTGAGAAAATATATTCCATAATAAAATGTAATCTATGAGGGCAGGAAAGTGTTCTTTTTTTCCTTCAGCTTTATTGAGATATAATTGACATATAACATGTAGGTATATACTACGATGACTTGACACATACACACTGCAGAATGATTATTATAATAAGGTTAGCTAACACATCACCTCACAAAATTACCTTTTGTGTGTATGTGTTGTGATAACATTTAAGTTTTATTCTCTTAGCAACTTTAAAACATCTGTTATGGTGGTTTAACTACAATCACTATGCTGTACATTAGAGCCCCAGAATTTCTTAATCTTTTTTTATTTTTTTAAAGATTGTGTTTATTTATTTATTCGACAGAGATAGAGACAGCCAGCGAGAGAGGGAACACAGCAGGGGGAGTGGGAGAGGAAGAAACAGGCTCCCAACAGAGGAGCCCGATGTGGGGCTCGATCCTGTAACGCCGGGATCACGCCCTGAGCCGAAGGCAGACGCTTAACCGCTGTGCCACCCAGGCGCCCCCAGAATTTCTTAATCTTATAAATGGAAGTTGTGCCTTTTACCAACATATCTCCAGCCCCTGGCAACCACCATCCTACTCTCTATTTCTGTGAGTTTGGATTTTTAGATTCCACATGTAAGTGAGAACATTTAGGCTTTGTCTTTTTCCTACTTATTTTACTTAGTATAATGCCCTCAAGGTCCATCCACATTGTCATAAAAGGCAGGATTTCTTTCCCCTTTATGGCTAAACAATATATATTATATATATATAATATATATAAAGACTGCTAAATGAACAATATTTTTAAAAGAAAACAGTGAAAGAAAAAAGAAAGTTTATTTTAAACCAGAAAAAAAACCCACTTTATATGAACCATCTGGTTAAATAATAATATATATGTTGTGTATATATAAAAGTGTATGTATGTATACATACAACCATTCATCCACTGATGGACATTTAGGCTGTTCTTATATTTAATTTTGTAAAAGTTATAGTTTTATCTATAATTAATTTATTATTTTCACTTTTAATATGTATAAGTTCCACATGAAAAAGGAGTTTTAGTCCATATTTTTATTTACACACATTAAGTCAACATTAAAACAAAATAATTTAAATACACTATCAACAGTCATGAAAATACTCTTTCACTTAAAGGAATTACATTTTTTAAATTTGAAAACTACTTCCTGAAGTCATAGAAATTTAGGGATCTGGCAAATAGCAAGATTTCATTCTTAATGGCTGAGTAATATTCTGTTGTGTATTTATACCACATTTTCTTTATCCATTCATCTATCAATGGACACTTGGGTTGCTTCCATACTTTGGCTATTGTAAATAATGCCACAATAAACATAGGGGTGAATATATCTTTTGAATTAGTGTTTTCACTTTGTTTGGGTAAGTACATGAGGGTTTTCCTTTTTACAAACTTGTTGGCATTGTGTTAATTTAGAAAGACAGTTAAGAGATTTAAAATTTGGTTATAAATAATTAAACAGATGTATCTTGATTAGAAGGACAGTTTCATTAATTTTAAAATGCTCAATATCTTCTCTTATGTTTTAAGAGCAAATATATATATATTTGCCCAAACTATTAGCTATGGGTAAAGCTAGACTGAAAAAGAAGCTAAAAGTAGATACCTTGTTTATTTTGCTGTTCAGAAACAGAAACACATCTTTTTAAAATTTTTCTTTTGTCTCTTACATATGTTCATTCAACCATATTTGTCTCACACACACAAAATCTAACCATCCACATATCACATATTGTTATATAACTTGTTAACTTTTGCCTTCACTTGTACTGAGATCCTGTGGACTCTTAAATTATTATGTGATAAGCTATTAGAGGGCTGGAGACCACTGTCTTGGTTACTAATCACCTGCCATTGCTTTCATGGAAATAGGAGACTTCGCTCATATTATATATTCTTGGGGAGAAAAAAATAGTCAATCTTCATCTCAAACAACTTTTCACAAATGTTTTTGTTTAGCCTGGTTTGTTTTATGTTAGCTTTTGAAAAAATCACAAAAGTTTAAAAAGTGTGAAAGAGGGTTATTATTATGGAGCAAACTGTTATATGCTCTTTGCCTTTTCCAAAATAACTTCCAAATGAACAATATTTTTAAAAGAAAGCAGTGAAAGAAAAAAGAAAGTTTCTCTTAAAACAGAAAAAAAAAAGCCACTTTATCTGAACCATGTGCTTAAATAATAGCTAGAACAGCAGTAGGGAAATGAGATCAGTAACTTTGTTCTATTTTACCTGCACATTATATTATGTTGAATCAGTATTTGAATTGACTCCCTGAAATATCAACCTCTGAGCTCCAAGTCTTAGTGATGGTACCCCCACCACTTTCCAATGACGGCGAGGGTACCTTAAATGATGAAGGGAATTAAGTACTTCTAGTCCAACTTTGTGTTTCATAAAAGAGGTCAAACTATTTGTTGTGACCCGAACTGTGAAGGGGAAACTTACCTGCTTAAAAATTTCTTTTTCAGGAGTAGCAAATAAAATTCCAAGGTTCTGAAAAATAGAAAAAGAGAGTAAGGATTCATTGATGGATTTCTGCAGATTTTGTCATTGTTGCTGTTTAAGACCCATTTGTGTTTTTTTTGTTGTTGTTGTTTTTGGTAAAGATTTTATTTATTTATTTGACAGAGAGAGAGGCAGCAAGAGAGGGAACACAAGCATGGCGAGTGGGAGAGGAAGAAACAGGCTCCCAGCGGAGAAGCCTGATGTGGGGCTCGATCCCAGAACGCTGGGATCACGCCCTGAGCTGAAGGCAGACACTTAACGACTGCTCCACCCAGGCGCCCCTAAGACCCATTTGTTAAAATGGAAATGACTTTTAAGAAATAAAGTATCTTCATCTCCTCTAATCCTGTATGTGTGTGCGTGTGTATATACATTATTACAATGCTGAATTTTATTAATAAATATTTAAATTGTAAAAAGAAAATGATGTACAGGTTAAATAGCTGAAAGGCAGAGTACCCAGAAGAAGGATGTAGGATTAAGTTCTATAAATTGGGGATCTGAGATCGTGTTTAGAGGTAAAAATTCCTGCTTTCCATCGCCCAGGCTCCTTGCAGGATAACATTTCCTGTGGCCCTAATAGTTGGGTGAACTCTTCCTAGTTCTAGGCAAGCAATATGAATGGGAATAATGGGTGCCACTTCTATGTCACAGCATAAAAGGCCCTCTGTTGTCCACTTTCTTTTTGACATGATAATATGATGTCCCAGAAGGTGGCTTCCCTGCTCTGACTCTCCCAGACAATTCTCAAAGGGCATTTACTTTGAACGAAAAGTAAGTCTTTTGTTTTCAGCCACTGTGATTTTGAATTTATTATGCAGCATAACATAGTCCAACCTGATTAATGTATTAACCATTTCAACAGTTCATAATTTTAAGACCTAACTCTCCTGTAAGATGTGAATGTTTAGTCTAACTGTATGCACTTACAGAAATAATAGAATGATGAAGCTACTTTATATTTATACAACCTTTAACAATTTAAAAAGTATTTTTACATATATTACCTTTATTATTTTATAAAATAGTCCTCTTAAAAAACACGACAGCATGTTGTTATGAATAAACCCTGTTTATGAATTAAATAATTGAAGTTAAGAATGGTTACAATAATTTGCTATTTAATAGTAGAGCCAAGACTTAGATACTTGAATATGGTGTAATTTGTTCTTTCTTTCCCTCCACCACTCTCCTACAAAATCATAAACAGTGTGAATACCCAAAAAGCCTAAGTCACATGCAGTCAAAAAGTCGATAGGCCAGATCTTATAATAAGAAGTTATATTAACTAAAAGAGAAACATCTTCCATTAGGATGAAATGCATGGCCACTGAGGACCTTAATTACAGAGCTAGGATCTCTACATGTAGTAAAGATACATAGTCATTGATCTTGTGCAGGAGGGAACTAGTAGCAAATAATGCATATTTTTGAATAGCTTCTTTATTAAACAGTTACAGAAAAACCATTAAAAATATTGGTTAAATAGTCCCCTCAAAACGAAGCAATGTATTTTCTTAAAATTAGAAGTATAGAGATCAGTCTACTGCAATAAAATTGAGGAAGCTAGTTTTATCATTTTTATTGGAACAACTAATATTTACAGAAACTCTTTGCATTTCTGTGAATCCAAAGAGAATGCTTGAAAACTAGTAAATAATTACTGAGTAGAAAGGAGCAGAAGATGAATAAGAAAAGCATAATGTACTTATTATAAAAAAGGAAAAAAAAGACACAAATATAATGAATCCTGGTCATTCCTTAACATTTGTCATGCTCTCAATATCATATAAATTTTGCCAAAATCAATGCTTAAGACTTGGTGTTCAAAGGAAATGCTTCTACCTTTTGTCTTCAGAGGGAGTCTTTTAAGTGTTTGTAGAAATCCAGTGCCACTCCAGTAGGCAAATCTCTCACTGTCTTCACATCCGAGCCAGGTGTGAATCACAAAACCTGCCTGTGTGACTTCCATCACAATGGAAATGAGGAATAAATGAGCTTATTAAATGTACACTCTCTTCAGTGAACCACTTTCACTTTCTTCCCTTCAAAGACAATCTTAGTTTTTGTTATTGGCCAACCTTATTTTTTTAAGTGGTACTTCTATAGAATATCTCAATTTGAATATAAATTTAAGACTCAAGATAAACTGCTATCTCATTCACCAGATTTTTGGAGGAAACATGAATTATGCACGCAAACCATTCAAATGTCTGTGTTTCCTCATAGAATTTAGAGTCTTGTATAATTAAAAAGCTACTCAAAAATATTCAATTTAATTGTTCCATGCCATCAATTACCTGTGTATACATGTATACAGAGTAAGAAGCCTTTCTCTCTGAAGGGACTAAGAAAGATTTTATTCACATTAGAGATGCATACTATAGGAACTGAGGGAGTGCCCCATCCCCATGCCTGTTTCTTAGGACTCAGAAGAGGAACAGCTAATACTTTCAGGTTTTAGGGGGTAAAGAATAGATTTTTCCCAACCTCAGCAGGAACAAGCTGTAAGAATATGGAACTCTGATATTAGCCATATGTTCCATTTCCCAGCTATGAAGGTCTCCTCAGTACAGCTGATTAATTAGATTTTTTTTTTTAAGTCAGACATTTAACACCTGTGATATCATATATCCCTTGAGGCCGATGGGCCCCAAATCCTCAGGATGTTAGAGATCCTCAAGGGTCCGGTCAGGAGGGAGACAGAACACCTCCATAACCTGGTGTGGTAGCACTTTTTAATAATATGTATGGTTTACTTAAATGTTCCATTAAGGGCCAGAGGCTCACAGAATACGATTTATAAAAGACAAAATTTCTGAAAGCTTTGCTCTGAAGAAAGCTTCAGCCAGCCTGTATAGAATTTTTATTCCATCCTGTGAAAACAATTGGTGGACACTAGTGAGGATAGAGTGTGCCTGCATACTAACCTACAGCCCATACGGATAGGTTTAAAGAATTGAGCTAAGTATACTAGTGTCTCAATAGGAATTCTAGCTTTCCTCACATAGTGCCAACTGTTGAGGAGGAGAACCAGGAGGAGGTTGTGGCCTGGGACCCATAAAGGATGAGTAAGAACCTTGAGTAAAGAGAACGTATCTTTACAAGTTAAATAATCTGCTTGATTGAAGTATTGCAAATTCCCTTACTCATTTCATTGTAATAGCTCTAAGACATTTATGTTCATTATATACCAATGGGTTGGGGAATGTTGAAGATAATTTAAAAATTTGAACAAATATTTCAGAAATTGTTAGGTTTCATAGATATTCTGAGATTAAATTTGAAATGGTAACCAGTTTCTCAAACTTCTAATTTACCTTTCTTCCCAGGAGGTGATAACACCTCAAGTATAGTAATGAAATCCATGAATTCTTAGTTTTTCTTCTCACAATAGATGTGGGTTTTGTCTTCCTTTGCTGACACAGTTATTAGAAGCAATAAAATACCGTCAGCATCCAAAACTTTGCCACGGTCATCATTGGCAAAGCTACCATAAACTTTCTCATAATAAAAATCGATTGTTCAATTTTCCATATCAGTGAACAAGAACACTCACCCAGAAAATGAAATTTATGTATAATCTATCCATCTAGGTGAGATGGCATCTCAGTCATAAGGAAAGCAAAGAGCTCTGGATAAAGAATATGAAGATCTGGGTTTTGGCTCTTCTCTGCCGTTTACATTAAGCCTGGGACCCTGGGGAAATGTTGAATCAAGTCTCTTTGTCCATAATGTTAGAACCAAGGTCTTTTCTGTTCCCATAAACTATGAAGTTCTGTGAGCTATGGGTGCTATAGGGCTTTTTCTCCATAGAGTTAATGTCATAAAGGTTCTAAAGCCTTTCATTTGATTCATTTGGCAGAATATCACTTAGACTGAAGGGGAAATAACTATATCAATTGGAAGCTTCCAAATAATGAGCTCGGAAGCCACATTCCTCAGAAGGAAGTACTATGCAAAGTGTCAGGAGTAACATTGGTAACGTGCACCTTCTCTGCTATCTTCCCCTTGCAATAATCTCAATTGGTTCAGCTAGTCAAGGAAATAAAGCTATAATTTTGATCTAAAAGTTTGGAGAATGCTAGATAATTGTCATCTTCTGGAACACTTGTTACTTCCAGATAAATCCCTTTTTCTTATGAGAAAGGAATGACATCATTTGGGATCCTAGCCTTCTTATTATATTACCACATTTTTAAAGAACATCTTGAAATTGAGGAATGGAAAAAAGGCACTGGAATTTATGGGTAGAGACATAAAAACACATTTTCTTTTAAAAAAGCAAAACTTTTGTTGATGCTTAGAGACACCGATCAGTTTGCATTATAACCAGTGTATTTATAATTGGTAAGAAACACCATCTACCCACTACTTTGTCAGGAAACACTAGCTGCATTTAATCCTATTAACTTTATGGGGCAACTGTCATTACCACTACCCCCAATTTTGAAAATGAAGAAATGGAGAGAGTTTAGAGAGCCTGCCAAAGGTCACAGAGTTCATAAGTGCTGGAGGAAGAATAAAAATTTCTATCAGATGCCAAAGCTACCATAGTACCAACCTACTTTCTGGAAGGTGAGTATAATTTTTAATACCACAATATATGTTTTTTTATTTCTATACTTTTGTTGACATTTGCAAATTAAAATAAGTTTCTGCCCATTCATATTGCTATTAGGATAAAAGAGGTTATGGTGAGACGCTCCCAACATTTATAAGATTCCCCTCAGGAGAGTTCAGTTCATTAAATCCAAAAACAAAAACAAAAAAACCAGCCTGTTATGATCAGCCATCTGCATTAGAAAATCAAAATACTGTCAGTAAATCATGAGATAATATTAAGAACATAGAAGTTCTTACAAATCACTCCGGAGACAATAATGTTTCTGCAGATATTCTACCACAGCAAGATGGAACCCATTGGAACTATTTGGAGAAAGACTGTGGGAAAGACCATCTTATTTTTCACATTTTAAAAGACCTCTACAATTTTTACATGTTATATAACTATGTTGTGGGTACAAAAACCATTTAGTAGCAGTTGCCTGCTCGCATATTCTGGGCTCTTCATCTTGGCCTAAGTCATCTCTTCGTTCATTCTAAGGGATTTTCTCTTATCCTCTTATCAGACCCACCCAAGGTATGTGTCAACCAGGGATTCAACTGAATTTGTGATTCTCAAATTCATTTAAAAATTCTGTTAGTATTAGTGATTATACCCCTTTACATGGTATGGTCAAGCAAATACGTTGGTCATCACTCTCTTGGAATGATAGAAGAACTCCAGGTTTTGGGGAGCGGCAGGACTCTGCTTACACTATTTGCGCTTCTCTGCACAGACAGAGAAGCTTCTTTGCGCTTTCTGCTAGCCCTCTCTGCGGAGGAAGCTAATCAAAGCTCTGCACGCCGGAACCTAAGGGACTGAGACTGGGAGCAGAGGCCTCCTTTGAGGGCTGCCTAACGTGTTGCGTCCTTACTCTTTTGTCATGTGGTTGCCCCCTCCTCCAGCTCCACCCACCCCTCCCTTTCTGCATCGCTCGGCTCACTTACAGGAACCACAGATGGAAAAGGCACGGCTCGCCGATGCTCCGCAGTCGTTAGCTCATGTATGCCACATTCAAAGGGACCCTTCGTTCTAGCCTGCTAACAATGTGCTTCATTTAAAACCTGCTGTGACTAGCGGTAGCCTACTGCTTCCTCTCCCATTCCCCACCACCTTATTCTCTATTTGTTGCTCACTGTTCAGCCAGGCAATTCAACATCAACGTCGGTGTGTTCCTACAGGCGCAGAATATGTTACGCTATTCCGTAGTAAATTAGCCCTACTATCCACTGGTAGCTATTTATTTTATTGAAGAGAAAAATGATACGGACACATACACACAGGCAAAGATGCACCCTTGTGGAACCTCTGAGGGAAATAAAATCAAAAAAGAGGAAGAGAAACGAGAGCAGTTCTAGAAGTGGCACTTGATAAAGAAAGTGAAGTGTCAGTTCCACAAAGTAAAATACTCAATAGGGAGGAAGATGGCTTATTTCAGAATTCTTAAAGCCACGGAATCCCCAATTAGCTTGGTGCTTTGCTGATCAGTGAAGAAAATGACTAGAAATGCACTTGAGTTTGACTAAAACCGATTTCCTGCGAGAATCTGGAAGTTAAGAAGTTTCCTGCTGGGTAACACATCGTGATATTCCCTATACTTTCTTTGTCTGGTTTGAATCAATTGCAATCAATAATTCTATATTGAAAACAAATGTGATTTGGTGATTTACAGGTATTATTCAAACCAAAGGCATATATAAAATATTCATTTTTAAAAATATTTTTTTTTGCATTTTCCTATTTGGTATCAATAACATGCAATCAGTAGAACACATTAAAGAACACATTATCTCAAAACATTTCTACCTTTTTTTTTTTTTAATTTAGAAATGTTATTTGATTTTTGTTACTTTGGAATTTTTTTTCACATTTATGTCACAGTGCCTGACCTCTCTTATATGTTGTCTCTTGCATAAAAGCCAAGAAACAAATGAAGAATAAAAAGTGAGGGATTGTATCTATAATCTATATTTTGACTCCCAGGTGGCTCTGTACCAGCAAAAACAAACAAACAAAAAACCCACCCTGGATTTGTAACATAGTTTAAAGATGTTTAGATTTATTATTGCATTTTAATCTCATACAGGTGCAAACTTTTATTAATTCACTGTGCAAAATTTCACTGTGAAGAAGCTAGGCAGGAAAAGAAAGTGGCTTGGCCATTGCCATGGGGCTACTCAGTGGATGACTGTACACAGACCCATAGAAAAGCAAATTCCTTGCAGTATACTAAGTCCTTTTTGTCTCCCCTTCTCTTCCTGGGATGTGGAAAACCTGCAATTCTGGTAGCTGATCATAAAAGATAAGGAGATAAGTTAATATAAGATGTTTCCTCAGTAAATAGAACTGTGTGCTCACATCACTAAAGATGAAGCTTTTCATAAAGAATGAAAGATCTAAGTCTCTTAATTCCATCCGGAGGTTCAGATTAATTACCCTTTCAGTCAAGGTCATTGACAGTGTAAAGAATTTCCAGGCCCCCTAGAGCCAAGTGTTATCTTTCTCATACAGCAACCATGGTTGCTTAAGTAAATCAATACATGGCAATTAGCAGGTAATAGGCATGATTTCTAAGTAGAAATAAGATATGATGATCCGGCTGTAGTACGCATCTGGCTAGGCATGAGCGAACAACTGCTGCTATCTCGTTTTAGTAATAAAAGACCCATTTCAGTATATACAGAAGGGGGTATCAAAAAAAGGGGGAAAAATCAAGATATGAAATTTTCAAATTATGCTACTTTAAAAAATATTTGTGGGATTTTATATATTCTTGGAATGACATACTTCTAGAGAAGAGCAATTCCATAATATTGTACTTTTTATTTTTTATAATACACTTTACTTTTAGAACAGTTTAAAGTTTACAGAAAAATTGAGCAAAAAGTGTAGAGAGTTCCCATACACTCTACCCCCTATACACCCAGGCACACACACATACACACCTACAGTTCTCCCATTATTAACCTCTCCCGTTAGTGTTATGTTTGTTACAATTGATGAACCTATGTTGATACAATTGCTAATTAAGGTTCGTGGTTTACATTAATGCTTTCTCTGTGTTGTACAATTCTATAGATTTTGACAAATGCATACTGTCATATATTTTCCATTACAGTGTCATACAGAACACTTTCACTGCCTTAAAAATCCCCTGTGCTCCACCCTGTACCTCTAGATAAAATTCTCTAATATTGTATTTATATGTATGAATCCCTAATGTGATTGTATTTTAACCATAAAATTCTATATTATAGGTATTTCAAGATTGATTTAGTAGCTAGAATAGTGTAATTTTTCTTCTTAAGACATCTTCGACATTTTTTCACTATATATCATTTCTATAAATTTTTGTGGATACTACTATAAGAAAGTAAGAATTTAAGAACTTGTCCTTAACTCAAAGAATTTGTAATTTAATTCAGATTAATAAATGAATGGATGAAAGTTAAAGAATACAAGGCAATGGACAGCAGGCTAGAAAGCAGTAGGATTAAGTGCTGAGTGAGTGACACGGATAAAATTGGGGAATATTCAATAGAGTGATCATGGACAAGGGCATGAGGTTAAGAGAAAGGCTTAGTGGGTTTGGAGGGACGTAAAGAAGAGTAAGATACGGGCAGTCAAATGCAGGGAAGGGCTTTCAGGATAGGTGAAAAAGCTTGGTCAAAGGTTTTGTGAAAGGCAACTTTGTGTGTTGTGCCTCTAGGCTGATCTTAGCATGCAGGCAGTTTGTGAGGCTATATTTGGTCCCATCTGCAAAATGCCTTTGCCCACATTTCTCACTGGGAGCTTGACAATTTCCTGGTGGCATTTCAGGGCAGCAAGACCCATCTGCTCCGCTTCCAGGACTTACAGTCTTTGCCCTTCTCTTATTTCAGCCCTGGAAAGTATCTTCCTGGTTTAGACAAAGACTTTTCACTTTCTACCACTAAGCTCAGGAATTCTAACCTGAGCTAAAGTTTTCAGTGGAGAATAAATGTTAAAAGGAGAAGTAAATGTCTTTTTTCCCCCTAGCCTGACTCAAATGCACTCTAAGGCAAAGACGTGCAACAATCTCCATATTTGGAGTGGGTAAGAATGAAAGGAAGAAAGGGAGAACAGAGGAAGAAAATTAAAGCACAACTTTGGTTAATATTTCAAAATCCAAATAAACAACCTAACCTTACAAGTAAAGGAGCTAGAAAAAGAGAAACAGACAAAACCTGAACCCTGCAAAAGGGAAATAACAAAATATCGAGGAATAAATTTAACCAAAGATGTGAAAAGCCTGTACTCCGCAAAATATAAAACACTGATGAAAGAAACTCAAGGTGATGCAAGGAAATAGAAAGACATTCCATGTTCATTGGTTGGAAGAACAAATATTATTTAAATGTCTATACTGTCAAAAGCAATTTGATACACATTTAATCTACACATTTAATCTCTATCAAAATACCAATAACATTTTTCACAGAAGTAGAACCATCTTAAAATTTGTAGGGAACCACAAAAGACATTTAATAGCCAAAGCAATCCTGAAAAATAAAAACAAAACTGGAGGCATAATAGTTCCAGACTTCAAGTTATATTACAAAGCAGAAGTAATTAAAACAGTATGGTACCAGCACAAAAAAGACACGTAGATCAATGGAATAGAATAGAAAACCCAGAAACAAACCCACACTATATGGTCAATTAATCTTCAACAAAGGAGGAATGTATATACATGGGGAAAAGACAGTTTCTTCATAAATGGTGCTGGAAAACCTGGACAGCAACATGCAAAAGAATGAAATTGGACCCTTTCTTTCACCATACACAAAAAATAAATTCAAAAAAGATTAAAGATCTAAATGCGAGACCTGGAACCATAAAAATCCCAAAAAAGAAGTCAGGTAGTAACCTCTTTGACATCAATGGTAGCAATATTTTTCTAGATATGTCTCCTCATGCAAGGGAAATAGAAGCAGAAATGAACTATTGGAACTACATCAAAGTAAAAAGTTTCTGCACAGTGACGGAAATAACAAAACTAAATGGAAAACTACTGAATGGCAGAAGATATTTGCAAATGACATATCCAATAAAGGGTAGTATATCCAAAATATCTAAAGAAGTGAGAAAACTCAATGCCCCAAAAACAAATAATCCAATTAAAAAAATGGGCAGAAAACATGAACAGAGATTTCTCCAAAAAAGACATACAGATGGCCTACAGACACGTTGAAAGATGCTCGACATCACTTATCAGGGAAATGCAAATCAAAACCACAGTACGATGTCATCTCGCACCTGTCAGAATAGTGTATATCAAGAACATAAACAGTTTGTTGTGGAGGATGTGGAGAACAAGGAACGCTTTTGTGCTGTTGGTGAAAATGTAAACTGGTGCAGCCACTATAGAAGACAGTTCCTCAAAAAATTAAAAATAGAACTACCTTATGATCCGCTAATCACACTACTGGGTATTTACCCCAAATATACAAAAACACTAAATCAAAGGGATATACGCACCCCTAGGATTATAGCAGCATTATTTATAATAGCCGAACTATGGAAGCAGCCCAAGTGTCCATCAATAGATGAATGGATAAGGAAGATGTGGTGTGTATATATACATATATATTTCAATATGTATATATATATATATATATATATATGCATTATATAATGCAATATTATTCAGCCATAAAAAGAATGAAACCTTGTCATTTGCAACAATATAGTTAAAGCTCAATAGTGCTAAACAAAATAAGTTAGTCAGAGAAAGACAAATACCATATGATCTCACTAGTATGTGGAAATTAAGAAACAAAGGAGCAAAGGGGAAAGAGAGAGAGAAACCAAAAAACAGACTCTTAACTCTATAGAACAAACTGGTGGTGACCAGAAGGGAGGTGGGTTAGGGGATGGGTGAAATAGGTGATGGGGATTAAGGAGGGCATATGTGGTGATGAGCACTGGGTGGTGTATTGTCACTATAATTTACACCTGAAACTAATATAACACTGTATGTTAACTATACTGGAATCAAAACTTGTTTCAAAATTAGTTTCAGAACCAGAATATCTGATATTACTAAGATAAATCTGGTTTCCATCTCCTAGAGATGTTGAGAGCAATATCTAATGACAAGAGCTGAGGACTGAGGAATGAATGGATGATATCAATAGCCTTCAACCATGATGCAGGATAAGAAGCAATAGGACAGGTTTAACAAGGAGGCCCCAGGACTGGCAAGTTGGCTTCAGAGGGATTCAGCTAGTAAGATTTGCTGTTTAGGGAGAACAATTGGACTTTATGGGGAAGTCTGGGGCCATTAGTTTGAAGAAGCAAGTTTTAAGTCAGAGAGATAGCTTGAATTAGGGTAAAAACAAGTATCTTAGGTCTAAACGTGAGGAATTCGTAGCATGTAGAACTTTAAGGTTTGGTTAAAATATAAAGAGGTAGTAAAAAAGTCTGTGTTGTAATCCAGGACACAAGCTCTGCCCTTTGATAAAAATATTCCCTATGCAATGTAATTGAGTCAGAGTAAGAGACCTTCAGAAGTTGGCATTCACCATTCCAGGGCAGAAAATTCAGATGTGCTGGGTATGAGGTTGGTGTGTAAAAGCAGAGATTAGGGAGAGGCGAATTAAAGGGAAAATATCTTTCTACTCACAGCACTTTTGACACCACATGTGTGTATTCCACATCAAAAAATTCCCCAACTCTCTGTAAACACAGACTGGGTATTCTACAATTTAATTCATCCTGACACTACCTAGAGTTTGCACAGACCCCACGTATTAAGGGCTCAGGCCCACAAAACTGCCCCCTACTGCAAACAATTCCCAGTAGTGGGTCCTCAGTTTACCCACACATCTGTCCAACCTGACTACAAATCATGTGTTCCCCAGACCCCCTCCTCTTTGACAATTTGCTTACAAAATGATTCAGAAACTCAGGGCAACACTTACTTGTGTTTAAATGAGTTGTTATAAAGGATAGATGAATAGCCAGGTGAAGAGGTATGTTGGGTGAGGTCCAGAAGGGTGCCAACCACAAGAGCCTCTGTTCCCGTGAAGCTGGAATGCAGAATGCATCCCAGTACATGGATGTGTTCACCAACCTGGAAGCTCTCTGGATCCTGTCATTTAGGGATTTTTATGGAGACTTCATCATGTAGGCATGATGGATTATTAACTCAATCTCCCGCTTCTCTACCTTTCTCAAAAGATTGGTGGGTGTGGGGGAGCGAGGTTGAAAATTACAAACTTCTAATTATGGCTTGGTCCTTCCCGTGACCAGCCCCCATCCAGGAGCCCACCAAGAGTCACCTCATTAGAGTAAAAGATCCTATTATTCAGGAAATACCAAGGGATTTAGGAGCTCTGTGTCAGGAATTGAATCAGGGCCAAAGACCAAATATTAAAACAAAAGAGGTTCCTAGCACCCCTATCATGCAGGAAATTACAAAACTGGGGGCAGAGATCAAATATAGATCTCTCTTATTATGTCACAGTGCTATGCTTATACCGTGTTTGTCTGAATTAGAAAACAATTGCTCATTGCTTAATTTAATAGGTTCATTTACACTCCGAAATGTGGTCTTCAGTGCCTAGCACACTGCCTGAAACAGTGGCCACTTCATAAATACCTGATAATTAAATCCATTAAATCCAGGATTTTAACATGGGTGTAACTAATAAGGGAGCCACGGTTCATTGATTAGTTTTTTTGCTGTTGTTTTGTTGTTCTGGGGTTTGGGTTTTTTAGTAGATTTAAAAAACATATATATTTTTTCTCACAGTTTCTGTGGGTCAGAGTCCAAGCATGGCTTAGCTGGGTCCTTTGCTGTGGGTGTCACAAGGTGACAGACGAGGTATGAGTGGGCAACATTCTTTGCCGGTCCTCAGGGTCTTCTTCCAAGCTCAGGAGGCTGTAGGCAGAATTCAGTTCCTTGCAGTTGTGGGACTGAGGTGCTTTTGTTCTTTTCAGTTGGTGTCCCCTCTCGTCTCCTAAAGGCTGCCTGCGGGCCCTTCCATAACATGGCAATTTATTTCCTCAAGGCTCTCAGGATAATTTTTCTTTAAGGCTGTTGTCTGATTAAGTCATGCTTGCTTAGGATAATCACCCTTCTGATTAACTCAAAATCAACTAATTTGGGACCTTAATTACATCTACAAAATCCTTTCACCTTTGTCATATTCTCATCATGGCATTTTAGAATTTCAGCCTGGACAGAAGAAAAATCAATTGTCCAAAGTTCCTCTCTTATGTCAACTTGTAGAAAATAATACAGTATTATCATCATTTCTAATCTTTTATCTAAATTGAGATGTCACAAACATAAAACATTTGCAAATTTTAATCATATGACCAGGTATCATAGAATCCTTGAATACTAGAGAATAAGTAGAAAAATACATTAGCCCAATTCCTCCCATCTACAAATACAATTTGTTCTCCATTGTCTAAATGATTTTTTCAGAAGTATAAGCATTCAGTATTAAATGGAAATATTTACAAATGCTTGAAACTAGAGATTAAGTGAGCCTTATTGACATTATCAGAGAAACTCAAAGTCAGGTCAATTGAATGATTTTACTCATATCACAGCCTCTTTTTTCAGATCTGAGGAGAACATGATAAATATAGCATAATTCAGATCACAGATACTCATTTATTTATTTATTTTTTACAAATACTACTTGAATGAACATTTTGATCTGTGAAAATGCAAGGCTAGCTCTTTTCTTGATTTTATTTTTATTTTTTGAAGTGTTTACATACTAGGTAGAATATATTTCCTGGAAACACTTTTCAACCATTCTAAAGGTGGGGTACTTTATTTTTCTATGGGAGGGGGGAGTGATTTATATTGGTTTTAATACTGTCTTTAAATTTTTATATGCTCAACCTGCAAAGAATGAACTTTCAGCAAATAAAAGCATGTCAGTGGGAGAACTCACAGTGATTGTTCTCTGCTGGAAGGATTAAATAAATGTAGAGTTCCAAGCAGGCTTAGGCAATGAACTGTAAAATACTAAGAGAATGTGAGAGTGAAATAATCTATCTTCAATCACCAACTGATTGTGTCACCAGTGCCATACTCTGGAAATAGCAATGAGGTTACCTTTCTCTCCCTCTGCCTCTCTAGCAGCTGAAGAGTTGTAGCCCTCTGTATCAACCCCTACTGACAAATCAGGGCACTGCTCACTGTTAGTAACAGGATAAGGCATGTAACCTAAGACTTGGCCACTGCTGGTTAGCACTCTCAACCATGAGGGGTGCCTTACGACCTGTAAGACCTGCCTCACGGGTTTGTTACTGAGAATCTAACAGACAGAATATTCACACAAGTATTTTGTAAACAATTTTTAAGTGTTAGTTATGTATAATATTGTCTTGGAAAGCACACAAACGTATATGTGTATAGTGTACACACACTCATACTTACATATGCACACACACATAATAAGAATCTATATCAATTCCTTCTTTTCACGGCAAAATCATTTTTAAAAACTGTTGCCTGATAATAGTTTTGTGAACTTGTATAGTGTCTTTCTTTTTATGGACTCTGAAAATTCTTATAATAAAATTAACTTAAATTAAATATGTAACACTCCAGAAACTGAACTAAGGTCTTTAATAAGTTAATGCCTCTTTTATTTCTCAAAATAACCATAAGACACAGGTATCATTATCTTAATTGACAAATGAGAAAATTAAATGCCAGAGGCTTTTATTAAATTTTTAATAATCATAGTGTTGATTTAGACATGAGAGGAGAAACACTACATGAAGGATCTACATCTCTGGATTGACAATCGTCAAAATCACAGCTGATGACTGAGATAAGTGTTAAGAATTTAATCAGTATGCAGGTGTTATTATCCTCATCAGTAGATGAGAAAATTGAAGGTTAGGAGTTTTAATAATTTGTCCAAGTTGAAGATGAAAACCAAGATTCGAATCCAGATAGGTTTCAACTAAAATTTGTAGTATTTCTAGTCATTTATTTATTCAAAAGATTTCTAGAGGACCCTCTCCGATAAAGAGTTTCTGAGAAAAATTGCCCAAGTCACTGGTATTGTGGGGTTTACAGCTGAGTAGGAGAAACAGAAATTTATCTAGTAATCAAACAAGGAAATGTAACTGACATCATTCAAGTCTCTACAAAATATCTCCCTAGAGAACACTCCCCATCTCCACTAATGGTGTGGGCTCCTCCCCCTGACAGTCTCTAGAACACTACCCTGTTAGAATTTCCTCATAGCACTTATTTGTTTGTTGACTGTGTTTATTTATTGCATATACCCCACTAGAACAGAAGCTCCTGATAGTGGGGATCTTATCTAATTGACTGTTGTTCCCCAGTGCCTGGAATCATGCCTGCCTCTTTTAAAATGTAGTTATCCATTAAATGCTTGCTAAAAGAAGAGAAGAAGAAAGAAAGGCTCCTGAGGAGAAGTAGAGTATTAGGAGAATATATTTTACCTGACAGGGAGAAATCAGAAATATTGGAGAAGTTATACTTGAATTACAAATCTGAAGAATGAATGAGGTTCTAAAGGAATAGAGAGAGAGTGTGTGTGTGTGTGTGTGTGGTGGGGCAGGGAGCAGCAGGGAGTTTCAAGTAGAGGTAGGTAGAGTATGCAAAGGCCTGTGGTAGGACAAGACATGCCAGATATGACAGGAAAGAAGGCCAAGAGGACAACTTAAGTGCAGCATTTTGGGCCAAGAGCCTTGCAGCAATTTTGACTTTGAAGAGCAATGAAGAGCCAATGAAGTATTTTAACCAAAAAGGAAGTATAATGATGTTTGCATGGGATGAGAAAAAGAGAAAAGAGACAGAGTGGATGCAGAGATCCCAGTTTGGAGTCTCTGCAATAATCTAGAAATTAGGTCAAAGAGTTGGATGACCTTTAATGATGGTAATGAGAAGAAAAGTCGTTGAAATCATGAGCTCCTTAGAAGAGAGAACTATGTAGAGCCTGTGGTAGAAGGGAAATAAGGGGCAGAGAGGATGAGGATGGAAGGGTTGGCTCCAGGTATCTGGCCTGTGCAGTAGAATGGGTAGTGATGTCATCTCCGGTAGGGGTTACAGCAGAAGAGCAGGGCGGGGATGGCATGTACCTCTACCTCCCCTTTACATCAGGCATCTCCTCAGTCTTGAAAGTCTGGTAGAGGATAGACATTATTTATGTCTAAAAGCCTGAGGGTTTTCAGAAGTGAAGGGCAGAGCCCACAACAGAAACCAGGCACCTTTGTCCTCTCTGCACATGAACCATCATACTACTTATTTAAAATAACTATTGTGTTTTGAACTAGAAAAGGTTACATCCATATGACTATACCTCTTGAACTAATTTCTGAATATTATTATGTTATTAAGTAAATTCCTACGTAGATCTCAAGTTCCAGATTGTATTTTTAACTAAACTAATCCTAAAGATAAAAAGATATACACCCTCATGAGATTTTTTTTTCCTTTTCCTTTTATTTTTTTAAAGGTTTTATTTATTTATTTGAAACAGAGAGCACAATCTGGGGGCAGGAGCAGAGGGAGAGGGAGAATCAGACTCCCCGCTGAGTAGGGAGCCTGTTGTGGGGCTTAATGTGGGGCTCAATCCTGGGACCCTGGGATCATGACCTGAGCCGAAGGCAGACTGAGCCACCCAGGTGCCCTTTTCTTTTTATTTTAGAATCAAGAATAATATCCCCCCAAAATATAATTTGATATTTTCATTTTAATACACCTATCTGAACATTCCCAAAAATTTCAAAGAATGAAGAAGGAAAACTAGAAATGGGTAAATATTGGAATAAGAACATTCAGTAACTAAAATGTGAAAGTACAATTGGATCTCATTATATAATATGAAAAGGATTACAAAACCCACAGCACAAAGGAGGTCTGTGTCTTTTCTTTTGATGTGCCTGTGTAGTGAGACTGCAATTAGTGGTAATAGGAGTTGCATGTGTAGCTCAAAGGGACTTGATGCAAGTTTGCAGCAGGGTACAAAATGGTACAAGTAAAACCCAGTTCTCATTATGAACATTTAATTTTACTGTCTCCTTTAGATAGCATAACTTTTCCATTATCAGAATTCCTCCAACCCATTACATTGCCAATGCAATTATAAATGCATTGTACATTCATCCAAACTGATAAAAAAAATCAAATGCAGCAAATTGATTTGAATTGAAGGAGGGGTTTGGAAAGCAAATGGTGGTCAGGTTGTATATGAATTGTTACCTACACTCTTATTCTTGTGGTTCCAAAGAATATATGCTTACCCTTAAAGACAAATACTCCGTTCTGATACAGAAGCATCTTTTTTTTTTTAGGTTCTGATTTTAAAATGCTAGATTTTTCTCAGGCAATAAGCAATCCCTTAAATTTTGTAAACTGGCATTCATTCATCCGTTCTATAATAGTTTCTCCAGCATATTCCTAGAATTAACTTGCTTTTAACACTCTTGCTTAGCTTTGTGTAGAACTTGCATACATACAAACATGCATTGCACACATTTGAAGATTTGTAACCATTTAAATTGCTATGCATATCATATGTGCATATAATAGATGTATAAATGCATTACTAAACCAGATGGTTCTCCACACTGAGCATTTATTTATATACACACAATATCAGAGTACACAAATAAAGCTTTTTAGTTATAAGCAAATTTGTTAAGCATATCACAGTATTTATGCTATTTCTCTTCCTTAAAAACTATTCGATCATTTAACATTTTATGTTAAATTTCCTTCATTGATTCTGTTTCTATTCTCTTCTGCATCTTAATTTCTATTTTTCAGAATAAAGTAATACATGTGTTTCCATCATCTATAAGATTTTTCTGTTCCTTATATAATGCACAATAAGCTTGAGTTCACATTAATAATTTTCCTGAGACTATCGTGGTGAAGATGGGCATTAACTTGCACATTGCATCTCCTCTATTCCCTCTAACTTATTAAGTTACTTGCTTACATATTCAAAGTAGTGCCACAGATTTATTCACAGCACAGTTTAAACTTCAGCCAAAAATGTAGTCCCTTTATTTTGTGTACTAACAGTCTGAACTTAAAAGCCCTGACTCTCTGGGTGGTAGGGCGAACATCTGCCCAACGCTTTTTAAATTTAATTTGATCAAATATCTAATAGTCTTTTTACATAATGCTTACTCTCCTTAGATAAAAATTTTCATGTTTTCAGCGGCTCAACTGACCTCCTCGCACCCCTCTAAGACAGCGCTTCGTTAAAAGAGAAATATGTTTGTTTTTATATTCTTATCAGAAAACAGGTAAAATTTCAGGGGCGCCTGGGTGGCACAGCAGTTAAGCGTCTGCCTTTGGCTCAGGGCGTGATCCCGGAGTTCTGGGATCGAGCCCCACATCAGGCTCCTCCGCTAGGAGCCTGCTTCTTCCTCTCCCACTCCCCCTGCTTGTGTTCCCCCTCTCGCTGGCTGTCTCTATCTCTGTTGAATAAATAAATAAAATCTTAAAAAAAAAAAAAGAAAACAGGTAAAATTTCAACCAGTAATATTTTATAACCGATTTAGTGCCTAAATTTTATTTTTAAAATGAACTTGGTTTATTCATATGCTATACTAGCATACTGTAGAATAGGCTTCATAAGAAAAGAAGGGATTCTATGAAATAATGTTGAGGTCAGATGAAAAAAGGATTTGATCATAAAGTTGTTCAGGGAATGTGTTGTAACTTCCTACAGAAAAGAAAAGCTATACTAGACATTATTTAGGTGGTTTCATATAAAAATATGTCAGAAGCCCATTTTCATTTAAAAAGTAAGAAATGGTTGCATTAGATATGATAAACTTTTAAGATCTGCTATAATTATTTTTAGGCACCTGGAATCCATTGTACTGCCTTCTCTTTTACCTTAATACCCAAATACTAAACTTCAGTGGGAAGTTGCCTTGTATCTCTCAGTTCTATTAGAACAAATAAAGGGCATATTTAGGTAACAATATTTTGAGAATCCACTTAATATCTATGCCAGTGATGAAGTGCTACTCATGCTTGAATTCTATTCTGCAACCAATGATAAGATGAAAATCAAAACTTGTTTTTATGTGGATATTAGAAGTCTTTTAGGCAGTAATTACTTCTAGGTGCTATCATTGAGGCTCAGTGAACTAACGATGCTCTTGACCGATGCTCTCACACAACTTACACTCTCTCCTCTACACTTTAAATGGCTTGAATTATTCCAGGAAGGTTGTTGGGATTTTTGCGGGACATTTAATTATGAAGAAAGAATAATCTTTATTACTGTATTTATGACTTTACTACAAGTTGGAGAATATATTCAGCGTAAGGGCTGAATGAGCTCGCTAACTAAATCCCAAATTTGAACAGACCTAAGCACCTGGTTCTGGATAAGACTTATGGGTTCGAAGTATTGAGGAAAATCTGTGCTATCAACAGACACCTGTCTCCCAAAGGAAAAAAGGCTGAGTTGATTTAAGCAGTTCATTTAAGCTGCTCAATTTGGTTTTCTCAGATTGACCAATCATGTGAATTTCACTCTTTCNTTTGGGACCGAATGAATTCAGTTTTCTCAATGTGGAAAGAGACAGGAAGAGTGTGAATGAACTATTCTCCCCTAACAAAGTTATTTGAATGATATTCATGGAGGCAACTGCAATGTCATTGAATATACATCAACTTATGAATCAAGAGACCCTGGTGAGATTTTGGTTCTAACCATTGAGAGGCTGTTTTATCTTCAAGAAAAAAATTGAGGGTTGCAGGAGGGAGGGGGTTGGGGGGATAGGGTAAGTGGGTGATGGGCATTAAGGAGGGCACCTGATCAGATGAGCACTGGGTGTTATATGCAACAAATGAATCGTTGAATACTACATCAAAAACTGATAATGTGCTATATGTTGGCTAATTGAACTTAATAATAAAAAAAAGAAAGAAACTATCCAACCTCCAGTTTTCTTATTTGTAAATTAATAATAATATACCTAACTTTTAAGGTTATTTCAAAGGTTAAAACAAATAATGCACATGAAAGAATGAAACTGGGAAAATATAAAATATTATTATATTATTAAATAGTTAGGTTGATCAAGAGTTATTAAGCAGTGGGCTAAGCATTGGAGATGTAAAGATGAATAAGATATAGTCTCTGCCATTGAGTCTCAAGTAAGAAACAAAAATATAAGCAGATCATTTCAGGGAAAAGGGTGGGAATGAGAAATAGCCTCAGTATTTATGGGTGCGTTGAAGTCTCATTCATTAAAAGCTCATGGGAATATTTAAGTTCCAAGTTTTAATATAGATCACATGAGTCCATGGAATAAAGAGCAGCTAAGTTTATGCCCTTGGCTTTCTTTCTATATTTACTTTGTTCTTCTGACATTTACATGAACATAAATTCTATGAAGCCAAACACTGTCCTATTTAGGTCATGTCATATGGTGGTAACATTGGATTTATCAACATCAGGCTGTATATTGTGAAAAACTAGGGAGCATGTCACAAGATCAGCAAGCTTATAGAATAGGATTGTCATCTAAGATAAAAGCTAAAGCCAAGAGATTGTTCTCGGTACAGAGCTTCAAAAAGGCAAAAGGAAAAATCTGCGCAATAGTCCAGGGTCAAAACCAAATAGGGATTAAAAATCACACACACACAAAACACAGGAACTATAGATTTACACAGAAGGCTAATTTCTCGAACTGAGATAGTCTAATCCCTCTCACTTCCTAAACAGAGAGCTGTCTTACGCAGGCAGCCGAAAGTACTCTATTTACCGCCTACTTTTTTCAAAATTCTCTTATTTTTAAAAAGTGTGATAAAATATACATAACATGAAGTTTACCACTTTAACCATTTTAAAGAGTACAATTTAGTGACGTTAAATACACTCATGATGTTGCGCAATAATTACCGCTATCCATTTTTAGAACTGTTTCATTATCCTAAACAAGAAGTCTGTACCCATTAAATAATAATTCCCTGTTCTTCCCTTCCTTCAGCCCCTGGTAACTTTTCTTCTACTTTATCCCTGTGAATTTATCTATTCTAAATACCTAGCATAGTGGAATCATGATTTTTGTGTTTGGCATATTTCACTTGTAGTTTTTTTGATGTTCATCCGCCTGGTAGCAGGGGTCAGAATTTGATTCCTTTTTAAGGTTGAATAGTGTTCCATTGTATGTGTATACCACTTTAAAAAAAAAAAACACATTCCTCTGGTGACAGACATTTGGGTTGTTTCCACCTTTGGGTTATTGTGAATAATGCTGCTATGAACACTGGTATATAAATATCTGATTTCATTCTCTTGGGTATGCACTCAGAAGTGGACAGCAACTCTATGTTTGATTTTGGGGGAAACCACCATACTGTTTTCCACCATAGCTGCACCACTCTACATTCCCATCAGGAATGCATGAGCTCTCCAATTTCTCTCTGACATCCTCACTAACACTTATTATTTTCTCCTTCTGTTTGTTTGTCCCTTTATTAGGTATAGCCAGTCTAACGGATGGGAAGTGGTAGCTCATTATGATTTCGATTTGCATTTCCCTAATGATTAACATTGCTGCACAGCATTTTTTCATGTGTTTATTGGCCGTTTGTATATGCTCCTTGGAGAAATGTCTATTCAAATTCCTTGCCTATTTTGGAATTGGGTTGTTTGGCTTTTTTATTGTTGAGTTATAGGAGTTCTTGCTATATTCTGAATGCCATCTCTTATCAGTTATATGATTTGCAAATATTTTCCCTCATTTTATAGATTGTCTTCTCACGCTCCTCATAGTGTCCTTTGATGCACAAATGTTTTAATTTTGTTGAGATCCACTTGATCTATTCGTTTTGATGTCGCCTGTGCTTTTGGCGTCATATCCAAGAATTCATTGTTAGCCTACTTTTTAAAGCAAGAAAACAATAAACAGAAACTAGAACAATGCCCAATTAGCTTTTGCAATATTATTTATTATTTTTATCTTTCACTTTACTAAGTAAAATTTAAAAAAAGGGATGGAGAAAAAACACTGTGACTCAGCTAAGTACATTTTTGTTATTGCATATACAATTGTTATTAAAACTATAAAAATCACTAATAAAGAATATGCCTAAAATTGTCATTGTACTACCCCAAATAAAAAAGACAAATTCTTTCTTCCCATTGCAAAATTGAAAAATAATGCTGTAGTGCCTGGTTTGTTTGTAGCGATACATGAAAAAAAGACTGATTTTATTACTGATGGGGAAAATTGGCAAATATCTTGGGTTCTCAAATCTCGGCGTAATTTACAGGTTAATTGTGCATCACAAACACAAAGTATTCAGAAGGGAGAGCTGCTTTCTTTATGTTGCTATTGATCTAAATCCACATGAAGAAAAAAGGCATTAATTTGAGGGTAAAGAGGTGTCAGAAATGATTTACAGATTTCATGGAGTGTCAGGAAATGGACATCACTATCTAGCAGCTTTTATGAATACTACAGATAAAATTCTGAGAGAACTAAGCTACAAAATAATCATTTCACGGAAGTGAATATTGACATAAAACTAGTATGTCTTGTTCTCAAATGAATAATACAGATAAATCCTAGAAATTATTCAGTATCACTGCTATGAATACGATGGTCTAGCCAAAGCTGTCTTCCAAGGGTGTTAAAGTCTCCTTTTGTGCTCTAAAAAGAGCTCTAAATTCCTGAAGGAAAAATTTAAATAAGCTGGACTCACCCTCATAAACAATGTAAAAGTCACCCATCTGTTATAGCTGAATGACCTTCATATTTACATACCCCAAAATACCTGCTTAGAAAGCCATCTGGAAAGTGTTACACTGTTCTTGTTTGCCAAAATTTGTATTAAGAGAGTTAGAAACAACCAATAAAAAAGTAAATCAGTTAAAACAGGAGATGTGGGGGAGCATATAGATTCATATGTTCTTACCAACAAAATTAGAGCACATAACAAGAATTGATGTTTCAACAAGAGAGAAAATTTTGGTTTTACTGTTAGTTATCATAATAGCGGTAAGGACCTGATGCAACAATAGACACAGGCAATAATGTTGAGATGTGGGAGTTGGATGGCAGGAGAAGCAGAGGCATCTTTTATATATTTTTAAAAACCATCAATTTCAGGGGCGCCTGGGTGGCACAGCGGTTAAGCGTCTGCCTTCGGCTCAGGGCGTGATCCCGGCGATCTGGGATCGAGCCCCACGTCAGGCTCCTCCGCTATGAGCCTGCTTCTTCCTCTCCCACTCCCCCTGCCTGTGTTCCCTCTCTCGCTGGCTGTCTCTATCTCCGTCAAATAAATAAATAAAATCTTTAAAAAAAAAATATCAATTTCAGGGTGCCAGACTGGCTCAGTTGGAAAAGCATATGACTCTTGATCTCGGGGTCGTGAGTTCAAGACCCATGTTGAGTGTAGAGATTACTAAAATAATAATAATAATAAATAAACTTAAATCAATTTCAGTTTATATACATAGTTGGATAGCACAAACAAAAATATTTTGTGGAGTTCCCTCTTTGATCCTTGAATGTATGTGATCTCAGTAAAGAAAGTTAAATTAAAACCAGATACATAGGAATCTTTATTATTTCTTTCTGCGATTTTACTGAGAGTTGCTCCTTGAATGAAGAGCAAAATATTACCATCAATATTTTACTTCTCCAAAAATGTTTCCTCATTCTCTATCAACTAATAGGAGCACAGGTCCACCCATTCTGGCCTATTGCTGCCTTCTTCAGATATACCCAAGAATTCACCAAGTAATATGTACATTTTTCTTGAAAGCACCAACTCGCAGGCTTTTTTCTCTTATAGTGTTTTTAACTGAGAGAATATTTTTTCCAGGCACCTCAGCATGGTTGTGGATTTTATTTTATTCCAAATGACATCGAGTCCCGGTCATAATCTGAATTGCAGCAGGGCAGAGCAGGAGATGGATGATACATGACGATGGTGATTACTCATAACTGTTATGTTAAGAAACAGAATAAAGAAATACTCCTTCCACTACTCAAAAAATGACACTTTGTTAACTGAAAATGATTTTATATTTAGAAGGTGTTCCTCTATAGAAATATGATTTTCTGGTGGCTCATCAAATTTCAGTTTCTATAATATTTCTGAAACTCAGGTAGACACCAGAGTATTAGCTTTAGACTCTCGAAAACAAAACACAACAAAAAGGTAACAAATATATGTAAAGGAAATAAAATATTAGCTTAGATAAAAATGATAGCTTAATGTTTAAAGAAAGAAAATAAAATTCTCCACGAGATATCCTTAGATATGATACAACAGTATAAAAATCACTGTCATGGACCACACACAAAAATGTTCAGTGCAGTTAAGTGCAACACTTGATATGTTGCTCCATTTTTCTGACCCGTGTTATCTCTAGGCCTGGAAAATAGCACCAATATTAACTTTATATGTGATCCGAGCAATATTCTATCTGAGGGGTTAAGCTAAACCAAGGGGCTTATCAAAGTGTTGGAACAAATTACTTTAACGTTGCCATTATCTGAAGGAGCAAGACAAGTGTTAAGCTACTCCACTGATGACTAATACTCAGCTGCACAGACATCGAATAACCGCACGATAATGTGAAAGGCGTATTTGTTCTGGATGGATCCGCATTTATTTGGTTGAGGGTAGAGGGTTTGGTTGCTGACCAGGTTGAGGTCACAGGGTAAGATTAGGTATTTGGAAGGAATGCACATCTTGTTTTCATTATCGAAAGGGTATAAAAAAACAAGCTTTAAAAAGACTTGAAGACCTGCAAACAGCTTGCTTGACTTCCACCCTTATGACCTACATGCTTTCCGTTACCCATTCCTTTTCAAGACAAAAGTTTTGGACTATTTTAGGAAGTGTCATCATGCTTTACTCAATTACAGTCTTTCTGTCTTTACCTTCTGGCCGGAGGGTGGCCGAGCCAGTGTGAGTTCAGGGTTTCTTTTCTGAGTCTTTGGAAGTCATCCAAATTGGTTTGTCAGCTGCCAGTTTGTGGCCCTTTATCTAATGATGCGGTGGTCACAGCTGATTCTCATGTCACACATGAAATCTATGATAAGCTGGAAAATCATTTAGTGTCATGGGGAACAGATTAAATTTTTGAAGGCATCCATCATTGCCTTGACATTGACTTGCATTTTAGTGTTTAGCATGATATATTGTTTATCAGTTAAAAACAAAAATTGACAGTGCTGGGCTCTTTTGGTAAAGGCCTTTGGTGCATACTATACTCTGTGAAGTAGTTTTAAAGGTAGATATTTATTAATGGCCTTCATTTCCTGGTGATCTACACGGGAAAAATGTGTTTTATAAAGAAAATGTCTGTATGTATTAGACAGAGACACTTTTTAGGATTAGCACTACAAAAAAGAAAATCATTTCTTTCAAAAGGCTAATTACTAGTGGGGTCTAAAAAAATGTTTTATTCCTCATTCAGTGTTGAATATTTTATTCCTATCCGCCTTGCAAAGATAGTCTCTTGGAAGTTTTAATTTTGGTATTTAGTATGTGCAGACAAAATAAATTTCCTCTATGTACCAAATATGGATGTCATTATTTTGAAGATATGTTTTAATGTAAAGATAAAAATGTCATCAGAAAATATGGTATATCAAAACAAAATGTATCTGCTATCAAGTGTTCATTTTTTCATCAATTCAACATTTTTTTTGAATGTCTACTAAATTCCAGGTACTACTTTAGGTGTTGGAATTTATAATCAGTGAAGAATAAAAAGAAAAAAAAGCTGAAGTCCCTTCCCTCATGATGAGAAATAAGAAAGATAAATAAAATAAATAGTATGTTAGGTAGTGATAAATGATCAGAAAAAGCAGAGGAGGGGCGCCTGGGTGGCACAGCGGTTAAGCGTCTGCCTTCGGCTCAGGGCGTGATCCTGGCGTTATGGGATCGAGCCCCACATCAGGCTCCTCTGCTAGGAGCCTGCTTCTTCCTCTCCCACTCCCCCTGCTTGTGTTCCCTCTCTCGCTGGCTGTCTCTATCTCTGTCGAATAAATAAATAAAATCTTAAAAAAAAAAAAAAGAAAAAGCAGAGGAAAGAGGGTAAGGAAAGTGCATGTGTGTCGATAAGGATGTCAGGGGCTGGATGTGATTCAAACAAGGTGTATAGAAGTCCTCACTGAAAAGGTGGAATTTGAGTAAAGACCTGGGAGAGGTGAGGGCACACGGCTTGTGATTTCTAGAGGAGAAGCCTTCTAGACAGAGGGACACTCCAAGAACAAATGCCCTGAGGGAGGGCTGCACCTGGCATCGGCAGGGTGGAACAGAGTGAACTGGAAGGACAGCCAGAGTGGATGAGGTCAGAGAAGTTAGAGGGGCCAGGTATGTGGCAAATCTCGTTCATCATCAGGAAACCATTGAAGGGTCTTGAGCAGAGCAGTAAAATTATTTGACCTACATTTAACACAATTGTCCTATATGCTTTCATGTGAGTAAACTGCCACAGAGCAGGGAAACCAGTTAGATTATTGCAATAATTAATAATACTTTTTTAGGATATAAGATTTACACACATAAGTTTAATAGAAAATAATACAAAGAAGGATATAATCATGCTGCTACATAATCATACTTTTAATCATCTTTAATGGATTGCCCAGCACTACCAAAGTTGTTTCATACTTTTTTTTTCTTTCCCTAAGCCTATGACTTCTGTTGTACTTCTCTCTATAGCAACAAGGGAAAAAAAAGTCTCCAACTTCACAGTAAATTCATTCATTTATTATTTTAATAAAAATGTGTAGAGCACCAATATGTTCCAGGCATAAAGATAGTCACTAAAGATATGAGGATGAATAACAAGCAGTCTTTTTTTTTTTTTTT
>NW_024426996.1:11023258-11058229 GCF_017311325.1 Ursus maritimus | reverse complement strand
TTTTTTTTTTTTTTTAATTCTCACAGTCTCATGGGCAAAACAGAAATGCAAAAACAGTAATACAGTTACGAAGCACAATGCCAGAGATACGTCCAGGGCATGGCTGAAGCACAGAGTAAGTACATAGAGTGTAAGGATACATATTTTCGCCTTGGAAATCAGGAAAAAGTGTCTGAGTATTGTTCCAAGTAAACTTTACTCTCCTCAAACTCTGATCCTCACATTCTTAGATAAAAATAAAGCCTTGTACCTAGGAAATAGTTTTCAGAGGATTGAGAGAGTTGAATTTTCTCTTGAATTTTCCCAATGTTCATCCTAAATATTTTAAACATATGAACCACTTCAAAATATCTAATCATGTATATTCAATTTCATTTTTTTCTTCTTGCTGTCATGTCCTTAGTACCACTTGTAAAACTGAAAAATTTTCGCTAAAGTCTGTGTACATACATCCATCAATTTATCTCTGGAAATCATCCAAATTTGTCTTTAAAATATTAGTTTACTGCTTCCTCATGATGTGATAATCACAGCTGATTCTTATGTCACTTATGAAAATCCATGAGAGACTAGAATATCATGCAATGTGTTGAAGGAAAAGAAATGACAGTTGCAACATCACTTATAAGTAGAGGTGTACTGATTCGCCAAAAAAAGAAGAAACACAAGACTAACATCGTTTTTCCGTCTCTCTCAGAGAAATGCCATAGACATAAGAAGTTTGATTTCAACATGGTATTTGATAGATACCCCATGTGAATCTGGTTTGGCAATTGTATCCAACCGTGTTAATCAGATAACATCAACTTGAGGGCGGTAGTCTTAATTCTATGCCACAAAAACTTGAATTTGACTTTATTTGGCTTCGCCATTCTTATAAGTAATATTAAAAGGACCTATTTCAGAATACCTGCCGCACACACAACTGTTCAATAATGCACAAAGCTATGGAAAACATTATCAAATTAAAAATGATAAAAAACTAGGAGCAAATCTTACATAAATTAAAGCACCTATGACCAAAGTAATCTTGATAATTTGGAACAATAGGGGAAATTCTGTAGAAATAAGTTGTAAACTTATATTTATGGCAAAAGGAGATAATAGGATTTCTAAGCTGAAACAACTAGCAATTCCTTGTTTACTCTTCCTGATTTCTCCTGGAAATTCTTCAGAAAAGTCTCAAGAAACAAAGTTATAACATCACTGGGAACTAGATATTCTAGTCAAGTTGTACCAGAATCCTGAAACACATTACCAGGAATGGCCGTGAAGTTGGTTAGAGAGTTCCAGTCACTGCATGCTGAACCTCTTTCTCGGGAACATACAGACATCAACATTAGGCAGTCATTTAACATATATTTTATTGAACATTCATGATATTCCGAGAACAAGCCAAACTCTAGAATTCAGAGAAAGCACAGTTCTAATTGTCTAGAGAACATAAAAAATGATAACCAGGAAATGTCAAGAGTATATTTAAGGGTAGTACATGGTATGCATGTACTTTAAGGAAGTACTTAAAGGGACATTTAACCAAGCTTAGAAGAGTCCGGGGGTGGGGGTGCCTGGGTGGCTCAGTCGTTGGGCGGCGGGGGAAGGGGGGCGCGCCTGGGTGGCTCAGTCGTTGGGCGTCTGCCTTCGGCTCAGGGCGTGATCCGGGTGTTATGGGATCGAGCCCTGCATCAGGCTCCTCCACTGGGAGCCTGCTTCTTCCCCTCCCACTCCCCCTGCTTGTGTTCCCCCTCTCTCTGGCTGTCATTCTCTCTGTCAAATAAATAAATAAAATATTTTTAAAAAAGAGTTGGAGGGATGCTTCTGCATATATATGATCTGAAAAAAAATTACGAGCTGGTCAGAAGGTGGTGCTGGTGTGTGTGGTGCAGTGTAGTGCAATAAAATCAGATAAGAGGATGGGGAAAGGTGGTGAAGAGGTTTAAAGTTTGAGTGAGCAGCACGTGCCAAGTCTTGGGAGAAAGTGAAGGACTAGAAGTAGTTGGGGAATTCTGTCACACTGTGAGGGTGGAGTAGAGACCACTGGGACAGTGATGACTAACGAGGCTGGAGTGTATATAAATAATCAAGAGGCCAACTCTGAAAGCCTTCTGTGCCATCCTAAGAAGTTTGGACTTTAAATTTTATTTTGATGTGAAGCCTTTGGAGGGTTTTAATCCGAGAATTACATGATCAGATCTGCATTTTAGAAAACTAAATTAGTTCAGGCTGGAGGATGGATTGGAGTAGGGGCAGACTGTTGTGAGAGAGACTAGTTAGGAGGGTATGGAAATTTATGCTGGCAGTGATGGTGGCCTGAACTCAGGTAATTGGTAGAGAAATTAAAAGCAACAAAATGTATTAAGGAGATATTAAATAGAAATAACACCATTCAGAGGAAATACATTAAAAAGAAACTAATTAAATCTTAGTAATCAGTTGGATATCTGATATCAGGAAGGATTTGTTAGAATGGTCTCAGGGCTTTTGACTTGGACAAAGGAATAGACTACATCAACCTTTCAAATCAGGAAAAGTGTATTTGGAGAATGAAGGGGAGGACTCGCAATTTTAGTTTCAGGCATGTTCAGCGTGAAATTCCTGAGAGACAAGTAGAGACCTCTTCTAGAAAATTATAAATCTGGGCCTGGAATGAAGAAATGGTGTGGGTTGAAAATTAAATATACAGAAATGGATGAAATCATCCAGGCTGAGCTGGAAAAGAGACAGGAAAAAGGCTGAAAGTAACACCTTGGAAAAGCATTTTAGGATAAAGCAGGATATAAATCTATATTGAGACTGAATCAGAGTAACCAGAGAGGTAACTATTAATCAGATTATGACAAAAAAGAAGCCAAGGATTTCAAAGAATGACTTGTATAAAATTGTAATTTACTATGAATGAGTTAGTATTTCTGAAGCACATAAAATAATGCCTGACCCATGGTAGACTCTCTTAAAAACACGTGGAATGCTACTGAGAAACCAAGTATATGTAAATAAAATGTCCCCCAACATCACCAACCTGGCAAAAGAAATAGAGATAGCAATGGAAACCACATTTCCTCCTCTTGTGGGCGTCTGGAAATGCCTTTTGGGAATACAGGTTTTGGAACGTCCCTTGCAAGTACTTGTATCTTTTGGCTCCCATAACTGTGTGGCGTATTCCCTTGTTGGTCACTCCTACTTTGGCTCCCTCCTATCAATGACTTCTACATTCACTATCAGCACTTTTAAGTAGGGCAGCTGTGCTAATCCAGTACTCGTTTCCAAACGGTCACAGGTGTCCTTGTCCTTGAAATGGTAAGATATTATTTGAATTCCCTGAGAAAGATGGCTGGGACTTAGCTAGGAGGAAGCTGATCTCAAGTTCATAACATCAGTGGATGAAAGCAGGCGACTAGAGGCTGGCAGCCAATGTGATGAGGGATATAGGATTGCAAAGGTGGAGAGCAGGAATGTCATTGGCATAGTGCTTTTGGCATAAGGGAGAAGGCAGATTATCTGGAAACCATACTGTGAATGAAGAAGAGGATACGATGAATTCCACCTCCAACACTGAAGTATGTAGTGCATGCAAGAATGATCATCAGTGGAGAGGATGCCTTCAGGATAGATCCCGATTTCAGCCAAGATAGGAGTAAAATATGCTAAAAGAGACTTAGCATGTAGGGCAACTTGCTTACTACAGAAAAACACACACAAAGGTTTGTAGGGAGGGAAAAAAGTGAAAGGATGGGCTAGGGATAAGAACAGAGCTGTGTGAGGGTGCCTGGCTGGCTCAGTTGGTAGAGCATGCGATTCTTGATATTGGGGTTTTGAGTTCAAGCTCCACGTTGGGTATAGAGATGACTTAAGAAATAAATAAATAAAAATACTCAAAACTTCTCTCTCTCTCTCTATACATATATAGTCTTAGATAAAGAACAGAGCTGTGTGGGGTTGAAACTAAGAGAAGGTGGGCATCTAGGGGAGCTGACCCAGAAAGAAAGTGGGCCAGTCTCTTAATAGTTACTAGTGGCATTTTGCACCCAAGGGAAACAATGACAAAATGGGCAGTCACCACCTCTCCCTTCTTCAAATTATGTTTTCTGAGATTGGTAGATATTTTGCACCCTCTTAGGACCCCTCAGGTTATAAGGCTAGGATTGCTTGCTTCCCTTGTCCATTGCAGTTACAGACAGGCAGGGTGGTATCAAGAGTCTCCAAAAGGATCACCTCAAGGTCACACCTGCTCCTTTCACAGAGCAGTCCGTCTTCTGTGGGTCAGCATCATTGCTCTTGACAAGATAGTGACCATCTTGAACAAAACTAGGTACCTTTACTTTCCATCTTAGAGTATGCTCCCTGCCTACTCAGGTACTCCCCACGGAGAATGGGAACAAGTTTTAACCTATTTTGTTCAATTTTATTTTCAACTTTTTTGGAATTTTTCTAGAGCAGGGTTTCTTATCATTTTGGCCTGGCTAACCTTTTGCTGTGGTGGTGGGCAGTCTTGTGCAATGTATAATGTTTAGCAGCATCCCTTACCTCTACCAGAGCTGCTAGTAGCGTGCTGTGAGTCTAACAACCGAAATGGTCTCCAGATATTGACAAACATCCCCTGGGGGACAACACTGATCCAGCTGAAAACTACTACGAGGTAAGCAAATCAGTCCCAGTCAACTGATCATTAAAGCCATGTTTTTTTCAATAGGCTTATTGGATCTTCATGCAAATGTCACTCTGGTCACTTGCTCCAGTGAATCAGGATTCTTAGTGGAGTATGCAAATTAGATGTTCTCTTTTACACCCTCTGATCCCCTATCCCACGTGCATGATCACAAGCAAGCCAGCATTAAGACATTGCTGCAATGAAAACTTGTGTGGTTGACTCTATTCAAATACCGCATCTGAATTCACAAGGCCTTTTAGAGCTACATTTAGGCTTTTCTTCAATCAATATATTGAATATAATACCAGCAACCTGTCTTCCAGTGAATCATTTTATAAGATTTTTTTTTTTTTTTACATTTTTACATTCCAGTTACCGCAGGGGAAGTGAGACAAATTTAAGCATACAAAGGGATTATAAAACATACTTCCTTGGTCCCCTGCTTCTGACCCTACACCAACCATTCCTGGAGTAATGGCAGAGAAAGGTAGACTCCCAAAGCCACAGGCCTCATTTGCCTGGCAACAGGGCTACCCTTTCCTGATTTTCTTCTGCCTCCTGCTGATTTGCTCCGCCCCTTGTCAGTCTGTTGATTTTACCTGATTCCCTGACAACTCTACTAGGACTTCATTGTCAGGATAGAGGGAGAAAAATGCTTATCTCAAATGCTTGGAAATTCAAGCCTCTATCATGTGGTAAAACCATTCTCAGGGAGACAAGTTAGTTTCCTAAGTTAACATTTTACCACTGCGCAAATTTTCTTAATTATGAGCTGAACACTGATTTGTTTGTATGTCATTTGGAATGAATGCTTAGATCATTCGGTTTTCAAATTTATCTCAAATTTCAAATATTCACATTAATTATAGGTAGAAACAAAAAGATGCTCATTTTATTATCAACAGCTTTTCCTTTACCTGTATATCTTCTTAAATCAAATCAATTCTAAAAAATAAATCCCTGAATTAAAAAAAAAATCTAAATTCAATGCTTTTCACACATAGGACATATAGTGCAATGATTAAGAAAATAAACTTTGAAATCAGATCTGTATTTAGTTTCATTTATTAGCTGTGGGCCTTGAGCAAGTTATTTAAGTTGTTTTCTCAGACAGACATATCATATGTGCTTCCATAACTTTATTTTCTGATTAAATAAAACAATGCATATTAATTACTTTCCATAGTGCTTGTCAAATAGTAAGCACTCAGTACTAGCAGCTATTTTTATTGTTATGTAAAAAAACTATTGAATAAATGAAAAAGTGGGAAAAAATTATTTTATGTAAATGCAAGTGTTTCATAGTTATACGTATTATACAGATAATTTATAATGAGTTCAGAAATATATAAATAGGGGCGCCTGGGTGGCTCAGTCTGTGAAGCATCTGCCTTAGGCTCAAGTCATGATCCCAGGGTCCTGGGATCGAGCCCTGTGTCTGGCTCCCTGCTTAGCAGGGAGCCTGCTTCTCCTTCTCCCCCCTGCTTGTGCTCTCTCTCTCACTATCTCTCTCTCTCTCAAATAAATAAATAAATAAATAAATAAATAAATAAAATCTTTTAAAAAAAGAAATACAGAAATAAAACAATAATCATTTTGACTTATATAATCTATAGTGGAAGGTAAAATTTCACTTAGAAAAGATGTGAGGAAGATATAATTAATGTAATGACCTCGTTACAAACGTCAAATGAACATAAATCAATGTTACATAGAAAATGGAAAGGTCTGGTATGAGCAGTGTTTTCTTCCCAAACAATAGCCAATTCAAGGGAAATAAAAAGCATGCATAATATAAAAATTCATATTATTTAATATGGCATATTCTGTATTTTTAAGATTTCCAAATTTAGGTTTTCAAATAGTATTCCTTATGTTTACTAAGTACCTTGATTCATTTAATTATACCTGTTCAGTAGTTCTAAAAGCTATATTCAGACTAAAATTTAAAGGAGGAAAACATCATTAGAGTTGACAAGAGATCATACAAATGTAGAAATAAATCTTTCCTTTCATATTTTTTTTTTTAAAGATTTTATTTATTTATGTGACAGAGAGACAGCCAGCGAGAGAGGGAACACAGCAGGCGAGTGAGAGAGGAAGAAGCAGGCTCCCAGCGGAGGAGCCCGATGTGGGACTCGATCCCGGAACGCCGGGATCACGCCCTGAGCCAAAGGCAGACGCTTTAACGACTGCGCTACCCAGGCGCCCCTCCTTTCATATTTTTATGGATGTTACCCTTGGCAATTTTCAATACTGATTGCTGATCTTGATATGTGTCCCCAATTTTTTACTTATGGAGAGATCTGGGAATGTTTTAGCTTAGGAATAAACTAATTAGATCCTCCTCAGATTGGATTCCCTACAAGAGGAGCTGGGCCAATTTTTCAATTCCATTATAAAATCTGAAGTGAGGAAGTTAACATTACTCTTTATGGTGGTGTGATTCTGGTAACCAGAGGGCAAATACTGGGAATTATACCTTAAATTGGAACGTTGATGCCTAAATTGTGGCAACAGACCAGTTAGTACTGAAATTTGATGGATAATATGAGTCAAATGTGGGGGATCACAAGAACTGGAAAGCTCAGAGCAAGTGAGTGGAGAGGACTATCAGGGTGGTATGGTTGGCCTCCTGAGATGGAGTAAAGCCAGAGTAGCTTCTATCCATTCACCACAAAGGCCATAAGCATGTCAGATCATCAAGAAGCAAGACTGCAAAAGAGTTAAAACAATATATCTCACTCAGGAAAAACCTTGCAAACATTTTACGAAGTGTCATTTATTCAACTTCTCAAACTACGTATTTCTTTTCAGTCTTTTTTTCAGTTTTATTCATTAACTCACCAAATACATCAAGCTCCCACTAGGTTCGTGTAACAGATCTCCTGGCTGGTTCGAATGGATTTACCCTACTGGAAGCACCATTGATTCAATATATAGCATAGCAGATAAATTCTTTCCTCCAGGTTTTCCCAAAGGTACTATAATTCCTGTAGTGCCAGCAAGGAAATTATATTTGCTTGAAACTCCCAGCATTTTCTTAAGGGATTTTGACTTCTTAGTATGATTTCAGAGTGTATTGCTGTAGATTCTCTATTTCCAGTATTCATCTAAAAGTTCAGGAATACCTTTAGTGAACAGATAGGATTCTTTACAAATCTAGATTACCTCCCCCCCCCCCCCCCCCAGAGATGATAACTTGGAGTTCTTATTAAAAGGAAAATTAGGTTAGGGTATAATGTAGGACCTGAAAGAGTGGGATTAATATCCAGGCTAGTCTGTGATTTTCCTACCATGAAACACATCAGTGAATAGTAGTAGGGAAGGTATTACGTGTTCTAGGTTCTTGGTTATAAGACCTCTAGAAAATAACTAGCTTCAAATTCTCCTGTTCCTTTGACCAGGATGCCTAATTTACAGTGTGCTTAGCTCGGTGGGTGAGTGATAAATTTCTTTTGTCTTGTTGTTTTAGGGTAGCTCTTATAGCCTTATAATTTAGTTCTTCTTCAATATCTATGTTTATATACTATTCAGGAAAAAGCAAGAGAGAATAAAAAAGAAGTTAAAAGTAGGAAAGTGGAGAAATTGTGACGTATTACAGGGTCTTATAAAATGTGATGTCTTGATAGTGATGGAGAAAGAAAGGGAGATGGAGAGGAGGATAGAGAGAAAGTGAGAGAGGGAGGGAGGGCAGGAGGCAGGGAGGGAGAGAGTGAGAGATGAAGAGGGGGAGACAGGGAGGGAGGGAGAGAGAGAGAGAGAATGTCAAGAAGACCAAGAAAATAAAAAAAGAGCAGGTGATAGTGAACAGGCCTGGCAGGGAGGAATGGAGAAACAGACTGAGATCTGAAAAGCACTTTTATCTGCTTTGAATTCTCAAAATTTTCCATTCAATATGCACAACCTTACAGTTCTGCAAAATGTGTCAAGTTTGACAAATATTTCATGTAAGGATGGGCAGATACAGTATTCAAGGTCACTTTTCCCATACTCTATTCTGACTGCTGATTTGAGCTAGAATGCTGATAATATTCATTCTCCAGGATTCACTAAAAGTCTACAATTATCATTCTCTCTAATAAAGCCCTAGTTTTTTTATATTCAGACCCATGAAAAAGAGGGCATCTTTAAGTTTATCCATTTCTAATTTAAAGAAAGACTGCCATTGAATGGAAAAGCAGGATTTTTTTTAAAAAAATGTATATTTAGATTACTTCCCCACTTAATATTTATGCTATGCATACATCTTTCATAAATGGAAACACTACAGAATCAAAAAAGTTTCATAAAAAAGCATTCATAATACCATGAACACTCATTAAGCTAGGGAAAAAAAACCCCTAGAAACACATTATTTTTGGTCCAGGATTAATAAATTCTTCATAATAAACTCTTAGCTGCTAACGGTCACATTACATATATAACTGGCCCGATGAAATTACTTACCCGATTGGACTTTGCATTTTTGTAAAACTTCGATAAGTATTATCAATTGGCAATGCTAGGAACCAACCTTCATTTTCCTCTTCATTTCCACTCACCTCACTAGTTTAACCTCATTCGAGCCCCATCCAGGTTTAGCTGGGGACTACAGCTTCTGAATTTGAATCTTGCTTCTGTAGATTTCTTAACCTCTTTGAATTCCATGTTTCTGTTTATGAAACACAGACAAAATGTCTCTCTTATACCTGGCTGCTGTGAAGACTTAATGGAATAACATATGCCAGCCCCTTTTCTGAATTAAGTACCCTGTTTTAACTAAAACATACTCCATCTATTGCTTCCCAAATTTTACCTCTAGTATTTTCCATGAAGCCTGGGAAAAGGAGGCAACAAAACTTCCAGAGAAAAATGATCATTTTCCTTTCAAATGCTTGTGCTAGATTATAAATTCTGTACAGCCAATTCCAACTGACATAAAACAGAAAAACACTATAAATATACAATTTAGAAAGAGAGAAATGCAGAAAGATATTTATATAAACTATTAATATTACTATCATTATTAATAGCTGTAATTATCTTTTGCTGAAGGCAAGAAGTGACTCAAATGCAAATATTCGGCTCTTTCTCCACACACACCCACCTACACACATACTGAGTTGTCTTCGTAGGGTGACCTCAACCTCAGCCTTCGCAGGGGCAGAAAACATTTATTTCTCTTCTAGCTTCTTTGGTTGCTCTAATAATTAAATGATGTAGGACAAAGTCACATAAGAACAACAAACACAATTTCACTAACATCTGGGAGGTATACAAGGGAAGACCCAGAAGAATGGAGGAACTCCCTAAAATGGCTAAAGCCATCACCTTAAATATTATCTTCATCTAAAGACAAAAGAAGATGTTGGGGGTGGGGAGTCAGTTATGGGTGGTTACCAGAGAAAGCACAGGAAATAAGGATAACGTTGTTATGCAGATATAAGTCCTTGCCTTCTTCACTGATAAGAGTATCTACAGATTTGGTCATCCGCCTCTTCCTGGTACAGTATTAGAGACACTCATAAATAAAGATTCCCCTTATCAAAAGGGTAACTTCTACTCCATTTTTAGAGCTCACCAGTGTTTTTTGTTTCTTAAAAATTACTTTAAAATAATCAATATGCCAAAGAGGCATATTTTGAGGTGGCAAAATCTGCTCCCTTTCAGTTCCTCCTTTGGAATTTCAAATAAGAAGTTTCACCGTCCAGAAGCTAAGTTGATAGTTTGCTCCCTATTCATTGAAGCAGTCTCTTAGTCCTGAGATTTGGTCACCTCAGTTAAACAGTTGTGTCTCATTTCAGGAGGCAATCCCAAAGTCAGGCTATATCGTGACAGCAAGCCATCAGGGATTTAACAAGAGGTATTTCTATGGGAACAAAAGAAAAACAAAGTTAATGTTTAGAGCAAATTATAAACTCAGTGTCTGAGTCCTGAGAACTGCCAGTTGAGGAAGTTTCTAGATGTCAGCTTCAAAGCGTCTTCAGATGGAGTGAAAGCAGGCAGCAGCAGTCTCACAGAGCTTCCTGGTTTGCAGTTTGAATGGCTCTGATGATGTCATGGGGCCTACCAGTCAGCTTTCTGAGCGGCTCACACAGCAAAAGATTGTCTAACCATGAGCTACTGCGGTGACTTATCAAGTCCTCTAACTTCAGTTTGCAGGGCTTCAGGAAAAGGCAGTTTTATTTCTCAGTGGTTCCAAGTCAAAAGAGGGGTAGTAAATTGAAGTGCTAGTTTAGAAATTTGTAGGCATATGAGGGAGCTAGAAGAATCTAGGTTCCAGTCTGGTTTACAGATGAAGGACAAAACCTCAAAGACAATTAACATGAATAGAAATAACAGAACTAGAATCTGGTATCCACAGAAGTATTATATTTCTGCTGAAGCATGATTTTTCTATCATCCCCATCTTTACTAAAGACAATTATAAGTAAAACTAATTTGTTTGCAAAGTAAGTCTAGTCTCAATAAATTTAGCCTAAAAATAGATAGATAGATAGATAGATAGATAGATAGATAGATAGATGATTGATAGATAGATAGATAGATAGATAGATGATAGATAATAAATAGATTTGGCCTGATTATTTACATAAGTGCAGCAAGAATAGTGATTGATCGGATAGGCTCTTTTAAATCTGCTTTACTGAAACTTTTCATTAAAAACCTCAGATAGGATTTTTAAAAGCCTCTCAAATCTAGGAAGCCAAGCCAAGGACTTGCTATCAGATCAGCCTGAAATACTTAATAGATTACGGTGACTTCCTCTCTTCTCAAGGTCCCCAAAATATCCTAAGGTTCCTGCACCTGTCAGGAAGTGACCTTACTGACTCACTTGGTAAGGCTGCTGGGAACCCAGTAAGCAAGGTGCCAGGCTGTATTTCCAAGGGGCTTTATTGACTCCATAAAGTCGATCTTAGTTCCTTAAACTGTCTGGCATATCTGATGTTATGCACATTTTCAAATCTGACACTCCAGGCAAAGCTTTGATAATATAACCAGTTTCTGTCCCATTACAAGACCAGATTTTTATTAAACTTATGAAAATAACTATATTGCCATGAAAATAAAAATTCTCATTGAGAGTTTCTGAATTCTGGGTCAGGTAGGGAGAAAAAGATAAATGTTTCATCTTTGTTCACAAAGGTATATTTTACCAAATTGCTCTAAGTCATTGGTAGATTAAGAGAAAAGAGAAAAAGATTGCCTTCCAAATCTGGAAAAACAAAACATTTAAAAAAATCAGCAATGTTTCAAACAAAAAGTCATAACAATTATAATCATCATTAGTTCATTCAGTCCCATGTAGTTAATTCTTGTTGATCTTGATCTCTTGTTAGCAGTTTTGTGAAACCAGTTTTTCCATTACAGTTCTGTAAATTCTTACCTAGGTTAATGGTCTGATCTTAAAAGTTATCAGAAACCTGTACTTAGTGTTCATTCCTTGACTCTCACTAAAGAGGAAGCATTTTTGCAAAGGCATTAGAGTAAAACAATAAATGTAAAGGGCAAAAGACAAAATAAGCATGGTTAAAGATCTCATGAGAGTTGATTATAATGCAATTGACAATGAAATTTGTTTTTTTCTCTGACACACCACTTCAAGACAATAACCAGAATTACATGTGGAAATGTTTCACCAGGACATATCAGATTTCTAGGAATTTCACAAGTTCTACAACACATATTAATAACATTTCGCCCATACAATATCACCCAAGAAGGTTATCATCACTTATGAGACAATGCTTCCCATGTAATTTACCATAATTCTAAATAGTGTGACATCTCTCTTTTCATAGGGAGATACCACAAATACTTTCAGATGTTCCAAGGACCCTCTGGGATATCCCAAAGTCAGTTTGAGGTCAAAAAGCCTTCATTTAGAATTTGACTTGGGGAAATTTGTGAAAAACAGCAAAAGGTTTGGACATTTGACTAAATAGGATCAAAGATCATTATGAAACATTACTTATCTATTTAAACAAAGTAACAAGATTTCAAAGGCAAATGTAGAAGGTCACATAGTCGTGAGCAAAACATAGCTTTTTTAATACTGAAAAGATACAGGTTCCCTAAGTCAACAAAACCTGATAATAAAGAGCACAGGAAATCATTCTGATAAATCACAAAACCTTTGCTTTCCAGAAAGATTATTTAAAAAGTAAAGAAAAACCTTTCAGAATCTCTTATCAGGAATCGACCAATAATCCAAGGAAACTGTCTTTTTCTGTAGATGAAAGAAAATCAAGCTTTAGTTTTATGTAAGTACGCGTTTGCTCTCAAAGATTGATTTATTTATTTTAGAGAGAGCAGGGGAGGGGCAGAGTGAGAGCGAAAGAAAGAATCAGACAATCTTAAGCAGACTCCCGCTGAGCACGAAGCCTGATGCCTGGAGGTGGGCGTGGGGCTTGATTTCACAACCCTGAGATCAAGACCTGAGCCAAAGTGAAGAGTTGGATGCTTAACCCACTGAGCCACCCAGATACCCTAGTATCCGATTGCTTTTAAAGCTTAATTTTAGGGGTGCCTGGGTGGCACAGCGGTTAAGCATCTGCCTTCGGCTCAGGGCGTGATCCCGGCGTTCTGGGATCAAGCCCCACGTCAGGCTCCTCTGCTAGGAGCCTGCTTCTTCCTCTCCCACTCCCCCTGCTTGTGTTCCCTCTCTCACTGGCTGTCTCTATCTCTGTCGAATAAATAAATAAAATCTTTAAAAAAAAAAAAAGCTTAATTTTATAACTCATAATAAGTTCCTTCAGTTTTAACCAAATAGACTACACAAGGTAAGGTTTTTTTTCTCTTTTTCTTTTCCCAACTTTCTATTTAATTTTGTTCTCTATTCTTTTCTTTTTCATTCTGTGATAACCAGTTTTACTTTAAGAAAAATTCACTTTTCTTTTCCCCTTAACAAAAATGCATCTCCATACCTCATACTTTTTCTTAGCCAAAAACACATCCTTCCCCAACGTACCTAGTTGTTTCCCTTATTATTGCTAGTAGTTTTAATTACATATTAATTAGAATCTTAACCCTTAGAAATCTTAAATTTTAGTGAAACTAAGAAGTAAGCAACTGTGGGGATGCCCAGATGGCTCAGTCATGGAGCGTTAGACTCTTGATCTTGGGGTTGTGAGTTTAAGCCCTACACTGGATGTAGAGATTACTTAAAAATAAAACCTTTAAAGAAGAAGAAGATGGAGGAGGAAGAGGAGGAGGAGAAGAAGAGAGCAACAGTGAGTTGTCCATTACACCAACATTCTTTAGATTGGCAAATTTATTAATGTATATTATAATTTCTAGAAACATGTACCCTTTTTAATAGTATAGTTCAGTGTGGCACAAATCATGTCTACTAACAGACCCAAATTTATCTTTAGCTCCTTTAAATAGGAGGCCAAAAGTAGATGAATCTAAGTTCAGTAATTAATGTTTCACTATTTTATCTTATTTGGAAATAATCTAGATATTCAATAAATTTCCATCATTTAACTTAACTTAGCAAAACTCCAAAGTTTCAAGTTACCATAAAGATGTTGGAAGCAATTTTTAAGTCCACATACCATAAAATATAATTATTGCTTAAAAAGTTGTCCTAAAAATTCTTATCCCACTTATATCTATCCTAATCATTTGCTCCCAGCAATTATATTTAGATTACTCATGAAAGTTTTGTGAGACATGTTTTAAAGTCTGCCACCATAGAAGCTATTTTTCTTGCTGACCAATTTTTTTCAGATTTAACATGGACTTAAGTGATCTTTAGTAAGTCTAGGTAGAATAAAAGTATTATATTTAATTATGAGAACTCTAGGGACATGTCTATTTTAATTAAACTTACAAACTTAAACTAGTTTCAATATCAAATAATAACCCAGATCACATGAACCTGAAAAGCATTTGGGTTAGTTTCTATTATATTTTTGAGAATTTTTATGAATAGTAAATTTATACAAGTGCTTGATTGTTTAAGCCAATTAAAAGACTCTTTACAAATTAATTTTGGAGGTAGAAAAATAGCACACATCTGTAACATACATATATAGACACACATAAAGATACAGACAAACATAGAGACCAAATAGTTACTAATATTTGTTGGGGAGATGTTTAAGATTTGTATTTGTTCTTGGTAAGTTATCTTAAGGAAGCTGTGGTCTAGAGGTTAAGAGAATCTTTCCAGCATTTCTATTTTAAAAAGGCCTCTTTATTACCCCAACCTTTTTTTTTTTTCCCCTTTCTGATGAAAAACTTCTCCCTGAAGTTTGCATTTCAAAAATGGCTCTTAGGTCCTAGAGTTGCGGGGGGGGGGGGGGGGGGGGGTGTATCACAAAGACACAGAGGAATTATCCAAGTTTTCTCCAAGGAGTTTTGTGGTGCTTTTGCTTAAAATGTCTTAGGATAACCATTTACAATTTTCCTTCTTTTTCTTAATTGCAGTACAGTTGTGCTTCCAATGTCCTGATTTTTTTACAATAGGTACAAATGTCTAAAGGCAAATAGGAAAGGGTGTGAGGGGATTCAGTTGCTTTCAGAGGTACACTTTTGTTTTTCTAAAAAGTTGTAAATCAAGAATTGTTACTTATTTTGTCTGCATTCCTATAAACTATCTTCAAAGAACTGGGTCTCCATTTCCATTATAAGACAGAGATTGATTTGCCCACTTAGCCACACTATTTTAAATTTGCCTTTTTTAATAAGGGAGAAATTTTCCAACTAAGATAGAAACCAAAAGATTTCTATATTCTGTTGTCCAAGGGACATAAATTCTTTGGGTGGGGGCCTAGGATATATCTGCAAAGGATATTGCATAGGAAGGTCTGAAACTAGCAGAGCCTGATAATGGTATCCAGCAAAATGAGCCTCATTGTCTATCCTGGTACTTTTGCTAAATGCATTTCCTGCCTTTTAGCATTTACATGAGTAATCTGTATATTCTGAGCCAAGAGATTAGGTTGGAGTGCTCTCGGTAAATCCTGTAGGGAAAAGGAAGCTAAAACAGGCAGATGGAGCTAGATTTTGAGAAGGGGAATTTATGTTGACTGTGGACATTAATTTTTGTTCTAATTTCTATTCTTTCATCTTATTAAGTCAGCCCCTAAGGCTAACCATTATAGTTCCCTGTATCCACTTTTGAACTTGGTCTTTCCGTAGGTACTAATAAGACGATTGCTTAGGATAAGAATGGTCTGAACATTTTTTTTTTCTTTCAAATGTAGCCAATTCAAAGGATCCATCATCTGGCCATTGACAAGTAGGATCTTATTTTTTTTAAAGATTTTATTTATTCATTTGAGACAGAGAGAGACAGAACACAAGCAGGGGGAGAGGCAGAGGGAGAGGGAGAAGCCGACTCCCTACTGAGCTGGGAGCCCAACATGGGGCTCCATCCCAGGACCTGGAGGTCATGACCTTAGCCAAAGGCAGGCACTTAACCATCTGAGCCACCCAGGTGCCCCAAGTAGGATCTTCTATGAATCTCAATAGCAACTCAAACCAATAAACCCTTTTATTACTTAACCATGGACACAAGAGGGGTTCCAAAAGAGGGTGCAAAAGATCCAGAAAGTTCACTCCCAGAGTTTGCCTAGTCATCAGCTAGATCCCAATACCTACCTTTACTGCTCACCTGCTTGTACTCACCGACCTTTGTCCTACATTTTTCCCTACATTCTTTCCAGCTTATCTCTTAACTCAAGCACAGGGAAAGCGAAACTACACCTCCAGCAACAGCCACTGCCTTGACAAGAACTCCAGAGGCCCAGACTACCCAGACCAGTTTGAATGCAATCACTAACCCCCCACACACCTGTGAAGATGCCATGCAGTGGCCTCTAAAATGACCGACAACTACCTTTACCTCATTATAATACTGAAATCTCTGCCCAAGGAGGAGCGTAAGCCTCATTTACATAACGTATGATGTATGAGTAGGCATGCTTCCTGAAGGTGCATGTGCGACCTTATGCCTGCCACTTTGTAAATATTCATCCTAACCCTAAACAGAAGGAACCTATCCAACCTTGTCAGGAACTCATGACTTTGGAAGTTATCCCATGTGATCTCTTCATTTGCTGCAGATAAAGTTTCCCTTATGCAAAAACTCACGTAGTATAGTTTCTGTGACTCACCAAGGAGTAAATTTATGTTGGTTCAGTTTCAGCCTAAGAAAGCAAAGGCCTCTGTTGTCACTGGTGGTAAGAATAGTGTAACACAAACACCGTCTATGATTTCCCACAAGAATATGAGACGCCTCCAGTCACAGACCTGCGAATCTGTGATACTGGGCAGGTGCTAAATGGAATGGGACTTTGCCAATTCTAACAAGACAATAAATGTTGAGACAACAAAAGCCCCTTATGGACTGAGACCCCTTAAGACAAACTCCCCTGAGAGCTAGCACAGCAGGACCAAGAAAATGCTGCTTGTGACTTTGTGTCTCAGAATCCCAGTCTATTCAAGTGGCCACGAGATGCACAGCATTGCGTGTACCTTCTGGGTGTCAGTGGCCAGAGCGAGTATTCTCATCAGTTACAAAGCCAAGATCTCAAGGTGTAGAACAAGATGAAAGAGGCAGAAGAGAACAGTGATCATCTCTGGGAATAAGGGGATCAATATGGAACAAATTCTTACCAAGGTCACTATACATAAGCAACTAGTTCACACAAATAATTTTCTGCTCACCTAAATTTTAAAAAGGGGACAAGGGACTCTCACTTCCATTGGACTCTGCAGGCAGAAATCCATGGTAAGAATCTTACCTTCTGCTAGGTTTTTGTCAGAGGTCCCAGAATCTCAGCTGCTGCAGCCCCAAAACATGCTCCCATCCGGGTCACTGAAATTTTAAGGGACGAAAAGTTTTCCTTATCCCCTTCTAGGTTCTTTGGCTGGTCTAATGATTAAATTGATATTAAACAGATGAACAGAATAAAAGCAAACAAAACTTTAATAACATATATATCTCCTATATACATGGGAAAGACCCAGAAAACTGAGAAACTCTCCAAAAAGGCCAAAATCATCACCTTTAACACTAATTTCGTCTAAAGACAAAAGAAGATGTTGCTGGTGGGGGTCAGTTATGGGAGGTTACCAGGAAAACACAGTAAATAAAGATAATGTTGTTATGCAGATTTACATCCTTGCCTTCCCCGAGGTAAGAGTTTCTAGATAGCCAACCTCCTCTTCCAGTTACAGTGAGTGAGGAACCCTTATAAATACTTTCCTTATCAATGTAAATTTCTCTTATAAAAGAGTAACATCAAAAAAAAAGAATAACTTTTATTCGGTTGTCAGAGCTTCACCAGTGTCTCGTGTTTCTTAAAAATAATCAGTTTAGAATAAGCAATATGCCAAAGAGACATATTTTGAAGTGGCAAAATCTGCTCTCCTTTACCTTCTAGGAAACAAACAAGATGTTGTTTGTTAAGACCTGTTAAACAGGTCTTATTTCAGTTCAACCAAAACGATTAGCACTAATGCAAAAAGAGTTTTGGAATCCTTGATAGTAAAAGGAACTTTCTGCTTTTTCAAAATGTGCACATAGTTTTACCAGACTGGAAAAGGATGAACTGACATCATATATATATTGAAAAAAAATTAAAACCACTTAAGATTCCACTTGTACTCTCAGTGATACATTTATTGTTGCGTCGTGAATCAGCATTCCTAATTTACTGTAATAGCCACAAATTCAGTCTGTTTTCATCATGAATGTCTCTTCCTTAAGCCTTTATATTTTAAAATGTATTTTAATATTTTAGCTTTAATTTTGATGAAATTCAACTCAATACTATGATGACCCGTTTATTACAAATTCTTTTTGAAGGCAGCTACCTACTTCTCTGCAATTTATAGCCTTTTAAACCTACTCAGATCAGCTTTGAAATATATAGTCATGCAGCTTAAAAGTCATTTGTAATGATCATATTTCTAAGATAATCTTGTATTTTAGATATGAACGTAGTAACAATCAAACTACATCACTAATATTATTTGGGTTGAATTTCAAAAAGCTACATTACTTATTCATTTTTTTACTTTAATATAGTCATCATACAGATCACACAAAGAATTTTTTTTTCCTGGAGGCCCGTCTTAAATTCAACAGCTAGTTAGTTGTATTAAAATGCTATTGGGGGTTGGAGGGAGGGCTGGATATATAGAGAATATTGGACTGAACAGAAGCTCAGGCAGAGAGAAAAACACTTCCTGTATATAACAAATACACAGTGCATGATCTCATTTGTACCTCCAGACAAGCTGCTAAGACCTCTATTGAATAGACAATGAAGGACTTTAACTGTAATGCTATGGAATTCACTGTGGCTATTTTAATATTTGTGGCAGTTTTATTTGGAGTAAATATATATACATATATAAAGAATTAGAGGCCTTTCTGTATGTATTGTGTTAGTATGGGTGAAACAGCTGTCATTTAAGATAGGGAGCTTTAAAAGCAACCTATAGTGATATGTGAAAAAGGAATTTTTTTTTCTTATTGGCTTCAAATAGAGTCAAAAGCCTTTATCTATGATAAGCAGATTTTTAAATAAAGAGTTATGAAAATGAAGGCATATGTAGGAAGCATTTTCTTTTAGATCCCTTTTCACTGTTTCAAATTGGCTTTTATTTCCCAGTCATTTCTCTGGTATTTACATTCAGGTAGCTGAATCAGCAAAGGGGTTATTAGAACAGACTAGTAATGGAAATGATTTGCTCAGGGATGGCTGGCAGTAAGAGCTTCAGTACAGCGGTACAATGCTAATGATTTGCATGCTGGTGGGCCGAGGATACTACAGTCCTGTGTTCTTTTCCCCCGTGTCCCACCTCAGTTACTACAGATGGAAATAGGCTCGCTGAAACTTACAACTGAGATAGAGAATTATTAGTTTTCAAATAAACTCTTTAAGTTTTATGAAACAGTATTTTCTTTTCTTTATAAAAACTGGAGAATAATCCCCTCCTTTCCTCTAAATACATTATGTGGAATTTTCAGTTTTCCTAATGTCAGAGTACACCATGGACAGATCCTGGGATATTACAAGTATCTTGGATTGAAAAAAAATGTTTTTGTTCTAACGTCAAGTATAAATATGTCAATTAAATGGAAAGTGGTCAGTGATACAGAAAAGGAAAAACAAATGGAAGCATAAAATAAATTGAGCATTATTTTTCCCCTAAAGCACTAAGGTCCAAACATACTGGCCTTGTTTCTGTTCCTCCTACATAGTAATATAGCAAACTTGTTCCCACCTTAGGGTCTTTGAGCTGGCTGTAGCCAGCTCCTCATTGTTATTCCAGCCTCAATTTAAAATGTATTTGCAAAGAGCGTCCTCTCCTGACACACCCAAACGAAAGAAGCCAGCCAACTGTGCACACAGAGTATCATTTTGATTTCTTGTCCTCACAGCATTTATCATTTCATGAAATTCTCTTATGTATTTGTTTAGCCATTTGCTATCTTTCTGCTTTCCTGCCCTACAGCATTTTTCTACCTATTAAAAAATAAACTCCAGGAAAGTAAGAAAGTCCACTGTTTTGTATCTAGCCTGGTCTTAGGATAGTGATTGACAATTCTTGAGTGTTCCATAAATATTTGTTGACCACTTGGAAACACGTTACTTCTTAGTAGGTGTTACATTTAGAAAATAAAGCTAGCTATATTCTGGTCAATGCCAAAAAAAAATGTAATTCATGTTTTCAATGCTTATTTCAATTACGGAGGGTAATTTGGAGTTATTTTTATATGTATTTTTTTGCACAGTAAGTTGCAAGAATTTATATATTCTATAAGAAGAATTTACATATTTGCTGATTTAGCAATATGGCTTTGGTGCAAATTAATAACAATAGATACCATATGCTAAATTCTTGTCCAGGTACTATATTGAAATTTCCATGCTCTCTTATTTAATTCCCTTAAACACCCCGTGACGGTAAATACTATTACCACCATCATTTCATATATGTGGGAATTAAGAACTAGCAAAGTTAAGTAAATTACCCAAAGTTGCTCTGCTAGTAAAATGTGGAGCAAGGACTGATGTCAGTTCTGCGCAACCTGCAAAGCCAGTGATCTTAATCATTACCTTTTATGGCCTCTTATTGGATAAGTTGTTATGTCTGTAATACGTTTTTCTTATTTACACTGTAGGACCGCATTTTTCTTTTTTATGAGATATATCTTCTATTTAAGCAACAGTCAGTTCTCTGATTTTTCCCCTTAGTTTTTAGTTTTTCTTATTGTTGTTTTTCTTTTTTTTTTAAGTAGAGATGTGCACTGTCTAATCATACTTTTTCTCTTTCAAGCAAGGCTAGTGTATGAATATAGAAGAATGTGAAGGAAAAGAATTCAATAGTGACCCTACTTCTAGGAAGCCATTAGCGCTCTGCCTAACTAGCATATATATTCCCTGAAAAACTCTGCCAGATACCATCCTATGGAACACTGGTCTAAAGATTTGGAGGCAGGCTTCCAGATGCTGGAAATAATGTATTCAACTGGTAGCTTAATTCTTAAAAATGAAGTTACATGCTTAACTCAATCAAGGAATTAGGAAGAGTGTAGTCCATCTTGTGCTTGGTTTTATTTCAAACTGTATCCATTTTGATTAAGACGTTTGAGGAAATAACACAGTATCTACCATGTCAATAAGGCCTCTGTGGAAGGTAGTCATTGTGATTATAGTAAAGAAGAGAAAGAAATAGGAGTGGGAGGGATGGTAAAAAGGAGAAGAAAAGAAAGAGGAGTAGTAAGAAGAAGAGAGGAAGAAAGAGAAGAAATTGCTGTAGGTATAGAAAACAAAGGAGAGATATTTTATTTACCTTTAAAAACATTTGCTATTTTTTTTAAAAGCAGGGAACCCTTTCCTCTGAAAAATATTACATAGAGATATTTGTGTACTGCTATATTTTCTGCAAAAAAATTTAAATACCTGCACTTACCTGAATTAAATAGTTATAAATACCTTAACATTTTTAACAGTTAAAAAAAAAATTAGGTGAGCTCTGTCTTTCAAAAATGTAAGGATACTAATACTACTCTATGAGTTGTACAGACTCATGACTGGAAGAACGTCGAGGGACATAAATTCATGCAGATTGTTGAGGCATAACTTGCTATTGCCCTGAAGATGTAAAACCACTCTCTTTTTAAATTTATTTTTGTTAATGAACATATATCTAATATGGTAGCACATTCTATATGCTTTAGCACTTATGTTTCCCTTAAATTTTTTTTCAAGTATTTAATCAGTGAGGCTCTAGGCACACTTTTTCTAGAACATTGAACATTCACACAGTGAATGACAGATGTGCCTTCATTAGAAGGAAAATACCAAATTGAACGGATAACATAAAAAGCACAGTCTCATGCTCTGACTTGGAAAAGCAGGTGAGTCATGTTATTGCAAATAATACAGTATTAATCTGGACATTATAATTACAAGGAAAATGTGACTTTTTATAGGCAATCTAATCCTATAGCTATATGATCTGATTTTATCAAGGTGTGGTATTTCTAAAAGATCTAAGTTAATGTATAATCCTTAAAATTTTAGCAATGAATCATTTTTAGGCAGATCCTCATTGTTTACAGTCAATGCTTATATGTGTTTACATCTGTAAGATATAGACCTTTAGATATTTTATAACTGCATCTAAATTTGAAAAAGTCCAATCACCTGTGTTCCATTAGCTGAATCTTTGGGAAAAGAAATTTCTTGAGTGTGTACTTGCTCTAAGCAGTTAGTAACACCCTGACCTATATTTTGAGGCTGTCATTTATGCAGGATATGGATAAAAATAGAACCGCCTCAAAAATTTTATGACATATAAAAATAATGAGTGAAATACTCACATTAGCATAATCATTTGAGTTCAGGAAGACTCTCTTGATTCAATTTAAACTTGTGATTGTTCTTCCAGTCTATTTCTAATTGGTGTCTTCCTTAAGTAGTAGCCACAGGGTATGCACCAAACACAGAACTTGAAACAACTTTTCCAACATATAATGCTCTTGCAAAACAATACATTATTTTCTTTATTGAGGCATTTCAGTTGAACATAGGATTTCAAAACAAAAAAAAATAATGTTTTGATGTCAATTAAATAAAAAAATAAATAAATTAGTAGTTGACTAGAAAATTAGGTGACTTTTTTCATCTATTGAGTCTCAAGAAAAAAAGTGAAATTACAGAACTGTAATTTTTCATTTTTATGGTTCTCAGGAATATGTGTCCATGGTGTTATTTTTCATGAACAGAGATTATCAAATATATAGGTGGCATAAATATTTTCCATTATGTTCATGTGAATCAAGAAAAAAATATTTAAGACTTATGAATTAGCAATCTCATCTTACTTTGGTTATGAAAATAAAAAAAATAAAAAAATGTGTAGATTAAAAATAGTTTCATATAGGGGCACCTGGGTGGCTCAGTCAGTTAAGCATCTGCCTTCGGCTCAGGTCATGATCTCAAGGTGCTGGGATCCAGCCCTGCACGGGGCTCTTTGCTCAGCAGGCAGTCTGCCTCTCCCTCTCACTCTCCCTCTGTGTTCTCTCTCCCTCTCTCTAATTAATAAATAAAATCTTTAAAGAAAATTTTAAAAAATAAAAATAGTTTCAAATATAGAATTGTTGAATCATTATATTGAAATTAACATAAAATCATTAACATGATATAATATAATCATATCATTAATTATAGTTGAATAAAAATAGTTTTATAAATTTAATGTTTAGTAAAATTATATTCCCTAGCCCAAGATTATTTGAATACTAAAAAATCAACAAATATTTATTAAACTCAAAGAGTGGAATAATATTTTTTTGCCACTTATCTAACAAAGTTTATATAGTAAAGAAAGATATATATTTTAGAACTCAAGTCAGATATAACGTCTGATAGGAATCCTTCCCTGACAACCCTTAAGTTTGGGTTATTTATACCTATAGTATATAATTTTAAAAATTCTGTTTTGCATTTATTGTAGCCCTCATCACACAGTTTAGTAATTATCTATTCATGTATTCATCTTTCCTATTAGATTATCAGCTGTCTAGACTATATCTTTTACTTCTCTATCTCTATAGTTTAACACTCTGCCTAGCATATTGCCAATGCTTAATTAAAATTTGTGAACATTTGTTATTCACCTTTGTATCTAGCTCCTGGCACATAGTAGACACTCAATAAATATTTGTGGACTGAATGAATAAATGAATGAATGAATGCCATCTGCTTTTAGAACCATTGTGAAGACACATTTCTCAATTACCACATGCCTCATAAATACTGAAATCAGAAGAAAATACATAAAAACTTTTTTAAAAGTTTATACAAAATGGCAAGACTTTGCTTTTGTTTTTCAGAAAAGTCGGTGAAGATAGTGTTGAAACTCTGTTATCCCCTTGTTGCATTTCTTGTATGTGACTCTATCATTGAATACATGGCCTTGTGCTTTTATTCAATGATTCATTATTCATTCAACAGATGCTATTGAGGATCGCTATGTGCAAGGCACTCCTCTAGGCACAGGGGTGGGTACAGAACTATCCCTGTCCTCATTATCTTTTGTGTTAGTGGGGAAAACAGACAATAAACAAGAACAAACATATACAGTATACACTGCTTTATTTTTTTATTTTTTAAAGATTTTATTTATTTGTTTTTGAGAGAGAGAATGAGAGCACGAGCAAGGGGAGGGGTAGAAGGAGAGGCCGGCTCCCCACTGAGCAGGGAGCCCAATGTGGGACTTGATTCCAGGACCCCAGGATCATGACTTGAGCTGAAGGCAGATGCTTAACTGACTAAGCCACCCAGGCGTCCCTATACACTGTTTTAGATAGAGATAAGTGCTAAGGAAAAATAAAACAGGTAAGGGTGCTCAGAAGTAGATGTGAGCATGTACTGTGATGGAATTACTATTTTAGATACAACAGCCAGCGATGGCTTCACTGAAATGACATTTGAGCAAAGTCTGAAAGAAAGTAAGAAGGGACTCCTGCACGTATCCAGAAATTAAATTCATAGAGGGAAATGCAACAGCAGATAGTGGTGGTGATGTGGGAAGGGAATTATGAAATGCAGGGCCTATAGACCTTTCTACCAACTTTTACTTTCAAAGAGGTTAAAATGCCATTGGAGAATTTTGAACAGAGCAGTGGCATGATCTGACTTAGATTTTACCATGATAATGCTGCCTACTGTGTTGATAATATTACTCTGAGGGACAAAGTTAGATGTAGAGATCAGTTAGAATGCTATCACTATAACCCAGGTGAGAGATGATGTTGGCCTAAACTTGGTCATAGCAGTGGAAGTTTGGAGACATGGTTGAACATATAATGTGAAGATTACGCCAACAGGATTTGCTGACACATTAGCTGTGCATTATAAAAGACAAAGAGAAACTAAGAATGACCCAAAGGTCTGTAACACAAACAACCAGAAGAGTAGAGTGGACATTGAGATAGGGAAGACTACCTACAGAACAGGTGTTGAGAGGAACCCAGAAGGCTTTATGCATAAGCTTGAGATGCTTCTACGTAGAAGCAGGAATCCCAAGTGGGCAGGTAGACATGAATTAGGAGTTCGGGACTGGAGATGGAAACTTGGATGTCATAAGAATTCAGATGGCACCAAAACTCCAAGTCTAAATGAACTCACCAAAAGAGTGGGTAAAAATAGAAAACAGAAGTATAAGTCTTGAGTCTTGAACACTCCAGATGTAGAGGTCATGGAGATGAGTTGAATCCAGCAGAGGAAACTGAAAATGATAGGGAGAGAGTCTAGAATAAAAGTAGGGGACTGTGGTGTCCCAGAAGCCAAATGGAAGAAATGTTTTAAATAGGAGGAAATGATTAAAATTATGTTAATTTATGATTTAGTCTTCTGTGATTTTTTTCTTTCCTCACCATCCACATCTAATTCTCAGTAGTCTTTTGATTCTTTTTACAAAATATATCCATGTAAGTATGCATTTCATCAGAGAAGCAGAAGTAATATGAGTAATATGGACTAAGGGATTTATTATAGGGATTAGATCTTATGCAGTTGTGGGAGCAGAGATGTCTATGGAAGTCCATTGCCACTGCATTTAATGATGGGTTTTATGTCACTGACAGCAATAGAACTGGCAGGTGGGAAGAAAAGCTGTGTGGATGGGGAGTTGGCTGGGACAAAGTGGAATCCTCAGAATAAACTAGACTTCCAAAAGACAATCTCTACTTACATCTGTCTCTCACCACCTCCAACCTCAACACTACATGTGATATATGCAGATAGTGACGTGCAGAAGGACCTTCCACAATGGAGCTTCCTATACCCTTGTACATGTACACTCAGAGAGGTTAAAGAGGAGTTCTGGCAGGAGCTGAGGGGACAGCAGGGACAGCTGCTGCCCCAAACCAAAAAGGTGATCTAGCAGATCGATAACAAGGAGCGTGGGCTTATACAACATCTGGTTCCCTTCACTAACCTTCAGCATGCTATAAAGTTGCTGCTTCATTTCTTCCTCCCAGATCTCATGAAGACTACTTTTTCTGACACCTCCAATGCAAGAAAGGGAGTTCTGGGAAACAGAATTCCAGTTTAGCTTGGTCAACACAGTAAAAAGTCACTCCAATCCAGAATCCACTAATGTAAAATGAAGACTGAGAGTTGACTATTGTAATAATTTCTTGTAATATATCTATTAATGCATTATGATTTCTTGAAGATGAAGAGTGACTGCTTATATACCTTTTCTATTGTATTTTACACAGTATTCTAATCATTTGTTTCCATGACTATCTCTATGGTGAGAATCCCCCCCATTTTGGTTACCAATAATATTTAGCTTGTTTAATAACTTCAATACAAATTTGTTGAATGACTAAGATCCCTTCAAATTCTACCTTTTTATGATTCTAATTAAGATGTTTTATAGATAGTGAAAACACAAGATTGGTGAGAAAGTAACACAGTTAATATAGATCTTGAGATAATTCTTACGTATCATGCTAGCAAATATGTTCTTCCAGTATGCTGAGACTGACTCTCACAGTGTCACTTTCATCTTAGTTTTCCAGGAAAAGACTAATTAATATATTACTTGTGTTTAACTTTTGTTGCCTATGTTGCATGATTGCATGAATGATTATGCTTAATTTGTCTAGGAATTCTCTTCACCAGGATTACTTGTGGAGTTATATCATGATGAATTTTCTTTTCCTCACCTCTTTTATCATTTCAGACTTTTGTTCAGTATTTACTTTCTATGATTCAGCCTTATACCAGGAACATTTGATACACTAAAATCTCATGCCATTTTTTAGATATGTGACATGCTATTGGCTGGAATTTTCACTCATAAACATGGCCACAACATATGAGGGAGAAGAAGACTAATTAATAACTATTTATTTATTAATGAGTCAAAAATGTAAACAGCAATACAACATACCATATCTCATTTCCAGTATCAGTTAAATCTCTTGGAGACAGTTGAGTTTATTCTGAGGTGTTATATATCTTCCTGCCTTGACCTGTTCTATAGTCTGAAAGTCTGTATTCCCCCACCTCCATTCATATTTTGAAATGCTAAAGCCCCATGTGACGGTATTAGAAGGTGGAGCTTTTGGAAGGTGCTTTGGTCATGAGGGCCCACCCTCATGAATGGGATTAGGGTTCTAATAAAAAGAGGCCCCACAGAGATCCGTTGCCTCTTCTACCATGTGAAGACACAGTGAGATGACACTGGCCATGAACCAGGAATAGGGCTATCATCAGAACACTACCATGCTGGTGCCCTGATCTCAGACTTCTCAGCCTCCAGAACTATGAGAAATAAGTATACCTTTATAAGCCACTACCTATGGTAGTTTTTTTAAAAGATTTTATTTTTTATTTGACAGAGACAGAGAGAGCACAAGCAGGGGGAACAGCAGGCAGAGGGAGAGGCAGAAGCAGGCTCCCTGCTGAGCAGAGAGCCCAGTGTGGGACTAGATCTCAGGATCCTAGGATCATGACTTGAGCCAAAGACAGATGCTTAACCAACTGAGCCACCCAGGCGTCCTACCTATGGTATTCTTTTACAGCAGCCTGAATGGACTAAAACAACTTGCTATGCTCTTGCCTCAAAGCTCACCACACTGCTTCCTATGACTGCATTTACCTGTCTAGTTGTTCCAGTAATTCCTGCAGCCATCACTTTTAAAGTCAGTTCAGAAGAAAGATAACTTACGAAAGATCTTCAGAGACAAAAGACTTCCAATAGTTTGGAGGAAAATAAAGGCTCTTGAAGGAATAATGAACAAGAATCCTTCTCCATTACATATAATTTTCAAGAAATGATAAAGAGAGTTAAATCTTCAGTCATTTGCACCACCTCTTTTCTCCCTTGAGCACACATTATTTTGCTTCTACTGGGCACTGGGAATGTAACGAGGAGTAAATCACTCATGAGCCCACCATTGGCTTACAGTCTAATGGGAGAGTTTTCTCTTGTTGGGGGAAGAAGACAAAATTAAAGATTTGAAGCATGAGAAAGATTCAAAGCTGTTGTTACTGGCTTAAAGAAGGAAGCAGCCATGTGTCAAGGAAACAGAGACCTTTGTACTACAACTGTAAGATCTGAATTTTGCCAACAACCAGAAAGAGCTTGGAAGCTGATTTGTACCCCAGAGCCTCCGGATGAGAACTCAGCCTGGCTAACACCTTGATTTCAGGCTTGTGATATTGAACAAAGAATTAGCCACATCTTGCAAGAATCTGACCCACAGAACTGTGATCTAATAAGCTGAATTTTATTTTAAGCCATTATGTTTGTGGCAAATTCATTATGCAGCAGTAAAAAAAAAAAAAAAAATGACTACAGCTTGTCTTTCCTCCATGTGGCTGACTGGAGTGGTTAGATCTGGAGCTGGAGGGTCTACTTCCAAGATGGCTTACTTATTGGCTTACAAATTGGTACTGGGTGCCTGTGGAGTCTGTCAGATGGTGCTAAGGGCTAGAGGCATCAGTTCTTTTTCATGTGGTCCTTTACATAGTCTATAGAAAGTGACTAGGTTCCAAGAGTAATCGTCTCAAGAGAACAAGGAGAAAGTGAATGACAATTTTATGACTTACCCTAGGAAATTACATAACATTATTTTGACCATACTTTATTGGTGGAGGCAGTCACAAAGGTCTGCACAGGTTCAAGGAGAAGGGACATAATCTTTATACCACTCAGTCAGAATGGTTTCAACATCTCATTGTAAGAAGTACATGTGGATAGGATATTTTGTGACAGCCATACTTGAGACAAACAATTACATGGTAATTTAATAACTCACTCCTATCTCAATACCCATCTTGTTGGTTAAAATGTTAACATTTGGAGGAAAAGTTGTAAATGAAGACAGTGCAAAATAAAGCATTGTTACACCCCCAGTAGTAGGTTTAGGATATGAACGGGTTTGGATATACAATACACATGCACATAATAAATCCCATAATAACAAAGGTCAAGAATACTTGCTATCTTTAACATTAACTTAAATTTCTAGAAAACATCCAAGATGTTGAAGATGGGGACTGAAAATTAATCTCATTTAGGTTTATTTTTTCCCAGAAAATGAATAAAATTCAATATTGTTTTTATTTACATAATATAATGCTATTGCAAAGGAATAAAATTAGTCCTCATCAGATCAAGACTGCATAAAAACATACAAATTATTTCTCTTCATCTTCTACTTTTGGATGATTAAAAATAATTGAATCTCATTACTGTGTGAACCAGACATAAGGAAAAAAAACACTTTAATTCATGATAGCATGTGCAGTTATTACTGAAGTAAAAATTTTGATCAAATATATGTATAGATTTGGCAAAATAAAAATGACTTTCATTTTGCATAATTTCATATGTCTAGAACTTCACAACATAAGAGTAGCTTTATACAAATGACAAAAACTAGGAAATGCATTTTTCACATTTTAATTACAATTCACATGTCTGTATCTCCTGCTGTGATGTTTTGTTAAAAAGAGATCTCATTTGTGAAACTGCCAGTATAGAAACTGACAGATGGTAAGACCAGTTTCCAACCTGCTTAAGTACTGGTTTAATATTGTTTGATTATTTTATTTGCATTGTCTGTTTTTACTATATACCTAAGTAGTACAAAAGTACTATTACAGCTTTGTTACAGTTCTATTATTATTATTAGGTCTAGTTATATGATTTATAGATTTATTGTTATAGTTTCAGATTTTATCAACACACTATTTTTAGAGATGATTTAACTGATTATTTTTATAAAAAATTGTGTCAGGTTCTATTTCTTTTAGTGAAATGCCAACAAACACATATACGCCTGGGGATAATCATAAGAAAACAATTCAAAAGTTCAAGAAAAAAGTCACTTTGATAGTTGTAAGCCATAGAGACATCAACAAATGAACCAATTAATTGGGTTAAATATTTTTTTGTAATATTGCAGTCAGAAAAAAAAAGTATTTGAACATGAAAATTACCTCATGTGAAGGTGAGAAATTCCAAGGTCATTTTCCAAAAGACCTCATTAATCACATCTGGACGTATAAACAAAAAGAAGGAAATTATATGAAAGGAAAAGCTCCTACTGGTGAATTTGCTTATAAAAATTCATTTGGTTTTATGCTGATAAACATTATTTTTAATACAGTTTACCTCCCTCAAAAAATAGAGGCATAAATTTAGAGAACATTAATGTTGATGTCAGTTCTTGCATCCTGCGACAACTTCAACTTTTCAGCTTTCTAAACTGGATAGTCACCTCTGGAAAGTCAGGATTACCTCAGTTGCTGGGTAAGTGATGCCTCTCCACGCCCTCTGCTTACCATCTCTCAGACCATTAAATGGGCTTAGAATTGGTTCACTTTGTAAACCTGGGACATGGTAGCCCAGTGACAAGGACAGTGGGTGGCATACATTCACCTGAATAGTCTTGCTATCATGTTTGCCTGTGGGACGGATCCTTGGTGTCTGTGCAGTTCCCAGATCAAAGACAGCTCTTGCAGTATTATGACCCATTCACCTGGGCTTAGCTTTTGCTAAGGATTCTTCTCTGAAATCCTGGTCAGTTGATCTGGCTGGCCTTTTAGTTTCCTTCAAAGAGCAAGAACATGAATAAACCCTGCGATTCTGGGATCGGGCAGGATTTCCGCTGCAAAAAGACAATTCACCTGGTATGCGTCACCATTACCAGATTTCTGAAAAATAAGTCTATCTAAATTTTTGTCTACTGTGCTCTGTCTACCTGGAGGTTGCCCCAATTAATACCATATTAAAATTGATTTTTTCCTGTGCTTTCTGGACCCTGAACTACAGTTGGGTCAATCCTCCTGTCTTCTATCTTGCACTTCTCCTCAGTCCTTGATCTTGAACCAAGTGCAAGTTTCAGCCTTCTTGGTCTATGGTAACTATAATGCCACTTTCATGTTTGTCACAATAGGATAATTCACCTTTTAGTAATATGAGAGAATTCAGAATGTTAATAACAAATTTACACTTAACTCTTTTTTCATTTCTTTTATCCTATTAACCTAAAGCAAGGAGAAGTGGCCTTTACTTAACTTTCTTCATAAAGATTGGATAATCATGATAGGGTATGAAGTAAATCAAAGGGTAATAAAATAGCTAGGACAGAAAAAAAGAAACACATTTTAAATTTATTTTCTGATACTCTATGTATGTATCTATGTACTGTTTGCAAATATTTTAAAGTTAATGCACTTTAAAAACATCTTATGCATTTCATTATAGTAATAGCATTGTAAAGAAAAATTATCTCAACTTCCCTAGACACTAATTTCACTTTTTAGGTACCACTACTGAAGGATTTCTAATTTGGCTCATCATTTCATTCAGTGGGAATTCAGTGCACATAAGGGGCACATATGTAATTGGCAACCTAATTTTTCTGCTTTCATCAAATGGTGCAATGCCAAATCTTCATTGAACTTGCCAGTTATATGCACTTGGGAACCAAATAGCAGCAAGCATAAGAGATGAAAATGAACAAATTGGAAAGAGTCATTAACTTTCTGTTTTCCTATCACAACAAAAATTGTATCATTGAAAGTGTAGCAAAGTGGGAAATTCTACTCGAAACATTAAATCATCTTGAAAGAGAATAATTCATTTACTTCTGAAATGTTCATTAGGATTTATAAATGCAGTTTCTAGTACAGATTTTTTTCAACAAAAAATACAAAATAGTTAAAATAAATCAACTTCTCAGAAGTGTTTTAGGTTGTATATTTTCATATGTCTTTCTGCTGTAGTGTATATGAATTCTAGACTTTATGTTGGAAGCAAAATTGTTAGAAAATTAAGTGAGAAACATTGGCTTATTTAATACCTTAATGAATAAAAGCAATTGACAGATTGTCATGGTTCTCACTAATTATGAATGCAATTGAGAGTGTGAAAATTACAATCAGTTGTGGTTACCAAAAATGCCCTTGAAATATCTGGACTAATGTACAATTTTAAAGTATGCACTATAGAGTGATTATTAAATTATCATTACTGATGACAATTTATTAAATAGAGACCTGGGACAAAAAAGCACCAAAAACTTGCCCAATATGATTGAGCAATATTCTTAAAGGGAGACATAACTTTTTTTTTAATGTCTATTTGTACCTTTTACAAAACCCACATATTTATTGACAGAGTGCAAATTTTCAGATCAGGAATATCTCTTCTACAGAATTTTCTTTTGCATTGATAGCAGGATTCCTTTCGTAAGGACCTTGGAGAAAAGTTTCCTAACATTTTTCACCTACAAGTCCAAGTACTTACGATTTTTAAATTCTTGCCTAACTCTAAAAAAAATATTTTGTAATCTCTTCTTGCACTGGAAAAAGTAGGAGGAAGAGAGAAGGAAAATGCCACAGGATTGTAGATCAGTTTATTTCATAATTATCTAAAAGCTAAAGAAACTGTTAAGACTTTTGACTAAAACAGGTGTTCTGAATGGGAGTAGAGTAGGTTGAGCTCCAATTGCATAGATTAACCTGAATATGACCTAACATTAACTACCTACCCTCCCCAAACCTGACTTTCCTGGTCTGTAAAATTGAAGAAATTATAATAGGTTTTTTTTTACAGGGCATGCACACATTAAATCCCAACATCCTTCGTTAGTGTATCTGTTTTTCAATGCTTAATCAAAGGAGCTAAAATGTCCTGTATTTCTATGTTATTGATATATTTGTCCACTGGTCCCAGCCTTGCTGCCTTTTCTTGATTATATGCTTAAGCCACTTTTAATGTACTTTAACAGACTCTAAACTCTTTGTATGATGCATGAAGAAACTAGGGAAAAGGAAAGTCAGAGTGAAAACAGTAAAATGGAGAAAACATAATGGGTAAGCATTTGAAAAGACCCCCCCCCCCAGGACATAGCAATGGCCATAAACTACTAATAAGAAGAGACTGAGTTGTCAATCTTTCTACCACCCCCTCCCCACCAGCTTCTGAAATGTTCTTAACTTTCTTTTGTTACATTTATGAAAAAAAGAATTTTCCATAGGGGTCACCCCAAATCAGGGCTGTATCCATGCCAAAATACACATCAACCACTAATATTCAAAAAGCACACCTTGCTTTTACACCCAATATATTCACATTTCAGCAGATTGCAGCCAGATTATTTAGATTCCTAGAAACTGTTTCTCAACACAGTAGTGTACCAGATCACAAAGTAGGCAGCAGGCTAGTTAGGGAGGTGATGTCAGGTATACGAACTTAACACTGGAGATGAATTATCCATTAGAAATGGTTCCACATGGCACCAGAACGGGTTAAAAAGTGTTTCCTACACACATACAGAGTTAAATGCACTCCATCTGCTGTATTGCCTGCTAGACATAAATATATTGGAGTGGATGTAAAAGAAGGGGATGGATGGAAAATAGTTCAGGACCCAGTGCAAACCTGAAAAGAAATGAGCCAATACAATGGGATAGAGAATCAGGACAAATAGATCAGGTAAGCAACAGCACCATGCATCTGAAGTCTTCCCCATCAAGCTGGAACATTTTCTCCAAGGGCCATCAGTCAAATGATAACAAAATGGTAGCCGGTTCTGTTTGTAATTACCATGTGGTCGAGGGCCTTCTGTGTAGGAACAAAAGTTCCACTTCAGGTTACAGTCTTAATGTTTCACTATCCCACGGAAGAACTGATTGCTGTAAATGGTTCTTGGGAAGTGTGACTTGCTCAGAGGAAAGAAGCCAGGTTTCTTTCCTTGCTACCATGGAGGGAAGAGACGTGTCAGCATATGAATAGGTTAGGTGAGAAGGAAAAAGGCGGAAAGAACCTCACAATTTCCTCCTTGAGAGGTGGAAAAGAAGGTAACATTGGTGGTTTGGAGAGAAAAGATACAGTGAATTTTCAGCATCCCCGAGGTCCCTTCGTACTGCTTTAGACTCCCCCTCTTCTGTTTTGAACTACCAAAGCACTTGGACTCCACACACACACAAGGATGGGCTAAGGGGAAAGCCAAGTCAGCGCGGTTGGAAACGGCTTCCCTTAAAACGAAAACTCAGCAACGGGCCAGCCCTGGGTGTGCGCGCGTTAATGTATGAGTATGCGTGCGCGGTAACCAGCAGACGCAGTTGGCTGGGCGCCCCCACGTCCCTCCCCTGCCCTCCTCTCGCTCTGCTCTTCTCTCTCTCACCACAAATAGTCGCCGACCGACTGCCAATCCGTGTCTCTCTCTCTCTCCTCTCTCTCTCAACAACATGACTGACTGGGAAGCGGTGGCTCAGGCAGAGCAGCTCTGCTGGCGCAGGCAGCAGGAGAAGGAGGATTATTAAAAAACGCAGCTCGACTCCGTGCAACTGGGAGTGGAGAAAAGGAGCCCAACAGCCGAGAAGGGGAGGGAGGGCAGAGGAGGGGACCAGGAAAGACACCCCCGTGCCCCGAAGACATAAATTTCTGAGTGCCCGGGAGGAGCCTTAACAAGCTGCGCGGAGCCCTTCAAGGTAGTAATGCCCCCGGTGCCCCCGCGCCCGGAGGGTCGCGCGTTGCGTCGCCGCTGCGCTGGGGCCAGACCCCGGCGGACGCGGGATGACTGCCCGGCAGGTGACCGCGCCGTGCCCGGGCCGCCCTGGAGCAGCCCCCGCCCAGGCCCCGGGCGCCGGCAGCGGGCCGGGCGTGCGCCGCGCGGAGACCTGGCCTTGCAGGCAGGGTGGGCGGGGGGGCGGACGGGCTCGCGCGCTGCCGGCCCGCGACTCCCCGCGCGCTGCGTGGCCTTTTCCTCCGCGCTCCTGAGCGCTCTGCTCCGGTGGCCGCGGCCGCAGCTCCAGGGCGATGCG
>NW_024426996.1:11006725-11023248 GCF_017311325.1 Ursus maritimus | reverse complement strand
TCCCCCCGTTCAGCCCCCCCCCCTTCCCTATAAAGGCCGCGCTCGCCGCCGCCCTCTTCACAGTCGGGGAGCGCGGCCTGCCGTGGAGGTGGTTTTAGCGTTCCTCACACAGTCACACTCCGCGCACTCACATACACTGGAAGCGCCTCCCCACGTCCCTCCCCTGCCCTCCTCTCGCTCTGCTCTTCTCTCTCTCACCACAAATAGTCGCCGACCGACTGCCAATCCGTGTCTCTCTCTCTCTCCTCTCTCTCTCAACAACATGACTGACTGGGAAGCGGTGGCTCAGGCAGAGCAGCTCTGCTGGCGCAGGCAGCAGGAGAAGGAGGATTATTAAAAAACGCAGCTCGACTCCGTGCAACTGGGAGTGGAGAAAAGGAGCCCAACAGCCGAGAAGGGGAGGGAGGGCAGAGGAGGGGACCAGGAAAGACACCCCCGTGCCCCGAAGACATAAATTTCTGAGTGCCCGGGAGGAGCCTTAACAAGCTGCGCGGAGCCCTTCAAGGTAGTAATGCCCCCGGTGCCCCCGCGCCCGGAGGGTCGCGCGTTGCGTCGCCGCTGCGCTGGGGCCAGACCCCGGCGGACGCGGGATGACTGCCCGGCAGGTGACCGCGCCGTGCCCGGGCCGCCCTGGAGCAGCCCCCGCCCAGGCCCCGGGCGCCGGCAGCGGGCCGGGCGTGCGCCGCGCGGAGACCTGGCCTTGCAGGCAGGGTGGGCGGGGGGGCGGACGGGCTCGCGCGCTGCCGGCCCGCGACTCCCCGCGCGCTGCGTGGCCTTTTCCTCCGCGCTCCTGAGCGCTCTGCTCCGGTGGCCGCGGCCGCAGCTCCAGGGCGATGCGAAGCGCGGCCGGCCAGAGGCAAGAGTTGGCGCAGGTTCCGGGTCGCTCCCCTCCCTCGCTGCTCGTGTCCCGCATGTAGGGGCGGTCGGCCAGCGCTGGCGCCCGGGACTGCGGGCGCCGGGGCGGGGGCGAGGAGGAGGAAAGGGGGAGGGCGGGGAGCCTGGGGCTCCCGGTGGAGCCGCAGTGCCCGAGCCGGGACCGCCTCTTGCCTCCGCCTGCTTGTCCTCGGGCGCTAGCTTCCTGGATTGGAGGCGAGACCCTCCCCAGCGGCGGCAGGAACAGCAGTGACTTAGTGTGAACAAATTGCTTTGTGGTGGCGCGTCAAGGGCTCTAGGGAGGGTGTGTGTGTCTGTGTGTGTGTGTGTACGCTTATTCGTGTGCGTTAGCGCTCATGACTAATCAATGCTTTGGCTCACCTGAAAAGATAATCAGCCTTGAGGTGAAACCCTGGCGCCCCCTCAGTTTTTGGCTTGTGTCCCAGGGACTCGTACAGGCGGTGCCATCAAGGGGTAGGGTTGCGCGAAGGGGTGACGGAGGGATTTGTGAATGGTGCTTCTCTGCGCGTGGAGGCTGAGCTTGCTGATGTAAACGAGGAGGTATCCAGAGTGAGAAGAAAGGCTATTTATGGCAAAGAGTTGTGAAATTTCTCGGGGTTTCCTTCAGTATATACTGGGCTTCTCTCTCTCTCCTCGTCCTCCCTCTTTCGTTTCCCTCTTCCTCTCTCTCATTTCTCCTCTTCTTTCTCAGAATGAGAAGCAATTCTGCTTCCCCCCCCCCCATGGGATCTGGAATATGCAATGAAGTCAGAATGCACTTGTCTTTTTACAGGTAGAAAAAAATGTTTCTTAGAAGGCACTGATCTCTTGCCCTTTAATGTTTTTATGTACTTGTTCTCCACTCTCTTACCTCTTAAGTCCACCAGTAGGACCCACAAGACACAAAATACCTACTTGGTTTCAATAGCTTTCATTTTTCATATTTTACAGTTGAATACCTTCCCACTGAAATGTAACACATATTCTCTCATCTCTACCCCCAAGAAAGGCTATTAAAAATAATGCATACACGTTTTACTGTAAAGCTGGTTTTATTAAAAGCCTTGGGGAGGAAAGAGAAGCAAGACAACTACTGAGTTTATATCGATGACTACTGATTAAGAACTATTAAGAAAAGTCCTAAAATACTATTAATCTAGGCTGCAACACATTTTCTTTCGGTTTCTTTTTCTGTTTGCTTTATAACAGGTACAAATTCCAAAGACGTAACTCGAAGCTTAGAGATGACTTGGGACAGTGTCTACCAATTATGCTTTAGCAAATTTGTTTGTTCTTAGAAGTGGTAACCTGTGCTTTTATAGAACCTCGGACTGGGTTGTGACTGTGAGAGTAGGACAGTATCTTCATTATTTTAAATTGGAATGTCTCTAAGCGCCTGCCAAGCACAGTGTTTTTAAAACATTGAAATTCCAACCACCCCTTCATTAATTTCACAGAGAAGAAAGAGAAGTAAAGTGGTCAACCTATTGCCAGAGTGATTTGTCTTCATTTGATATTAATTAAGGAGCTCAGTACTTTGATCAAAACATGCCAATTGTTGGTTGTTGTTGTTTTCAGTGTGAAAGTAGCTTTCCTTAACAGTCCTGTTCATTTTGAAGACCAAGTAGAGTTAAGGATTTGTTATTTTGATTTAGTTAGATTCATATTGGTTTAAAATACAGTTTCCTAGTGCCTGGCTGGCTCAGTCAATAGAGCATGTGACTTTTGATATCAGGTGGTGAGTTCCAGCCCCATGTTGGGTGTAGAGATTACTTAAGAAAATAAATGAGATACACCTTCAACATTGGAGCATGTGCAGTTTTATATTTTGCGTTAGGACTTAGACTGAGAGCCCCACTCTGAGGATTGCTGCCTTAACTTTCCTGAATCATTGGAATGTAGATATAATGGGGAATTTAAAAATGTACTTGGTGAATTGTATTATTGAAATCATTAAGAAGTCGTATCTATGAATATTTTGTTCTTTGACACTGTCAGAGAATCAGTAACTCTTTACTACTTTAAAATATGTATTATTTATACTATAGAATATTAATTTACATCAAACTCATGACGTAGGAAATTAAAAACTTTTTTTGTATTTTATTGTTATTCAACTTTTCATTGCATTTTATTACTCAACATATTACTTATAATAAAGGACCTGCCATGTGCCATGTACTATAGATAGTTGTGGAGGAACATAAGACTTCCTTACCCTTCAGGAGCTTACCCTCCAACTGGGACAAATCTGATGCACGTGCTTGAACAGAGTTAACAACCCATCACGATAAGAGATTGCATGCCTAACAAGGACTGCAGGAATTCAGAGCATAATAATATTTCATATTGAGTTTTGTCTGAAAGGCTTCAGGGGTAGGTCAGACTTGCTTGGTCTTGATCTTAAAGGATAAATAGGATTAATGGCTTGTGGATGAAAGTATGAGGTATAAGATGCAAGTCTCCCGGAATTATAGAAAAGAATGAAAGATATAAGGGGAAATGAGTTTGTTTGAAATAGATTTAGATATTGCAGAGCAGTTGAATTTGTTGTGGAAAAGGGCAGGGTGAGTTGGTTTTTGATGTACAAACATTCTGTATACTCTATTTTTGAAATTAATTGAATTTCTGTATCTAAGAATACAAATCTTTGATTTTATATTGCCTTTTAGTGAACAAAATGCTCAACATGTATTTGTAGAGGATACTTACTCTAAATGTTTAAAAATACCGTATCATATGGAAAGTGTTGAACTTGGTATTAGTATCAAGATGGCAGGTGTAATCTCTTTATATTGAAGTGTTTGAGGTACATCCTTAACCAATGCTTCTTAGATTTGCTCTAAAGGAAAATAGAACGAGATATGTAAAAGAATAGCTATATTAATAGCCAGTATTCTTTGAATGCTTAATATTTATTCTTTATATAAAATGTATAATCCATTAAATAACGTTTTCTGTAATATTTTTATTTTAAAGTTATTAGAGTGCGCACACCTAATAGTTAAAATATCTTTACATTATTTTTCATGAATATAGAGCTAGGATGCAGGGTTCATAGGGAATAATTTTAGAATTGTAGTGATTTTAAAGATTTTTTAGACTATCTTCTGGTAAATAGATGGTATTAACAAAAAGAGCATGTCCTATTTCTAAGCATTCCGAACTTAGCTATTTTTTTCTTTGTATATATGTTTGTTTTTATAGAAACGTAAAACTGTTTAAAATGAATTTCTTCATTTTAAGAACACAAGAGGAAACATCTGAATTGACTTTGAGCCTGTCTTTTCAATATGACACTCTAGAAATATGTTATGGTGACAGTAAAGAAATAGTACAAATATTAGATATGACTTTCAGTAGATAACAGAATAGAATTACTTTCAGATTAGGTGGATTAAAAGATTTTCATATATATATTTTGTTGACAGTGAATAGATAAGAATCATTACAAAAGCGAAAAGCCTCTTAAATCACCAGTTTCATATTCATGTAGGAATGGGATGATTTCCAACATAGTAACAGTACAAACCAGGCTATCTGTTAATTGGTCTCTTGAGTTTGATTTTAGACTATATGTCACAGGTGTATCACTTTGATAATGTAATCTCTCCTACTGTATGACTGACAGCTTCTGCATTATTTCCCTATTGGATAGTGACAAAATCTGTTTGCTTTATATTGAGGACATATACTTCTATCAGAAATATTATCTTCACTATGCAAGAGTGTCAGTTAACAATAAAACATGAAGTCTGAGGTGGGGGAAGCAGTGAGAAAAGATGGGGAAATTGATAAAAAACACCCTAATGAACCATTCTTCAATAAGTAGCTTAAACTAAATATGATATAAAAATATAAAGCTGACCAATCTAAACTGCAGTCGATACAGTACCAAGAGATTGTTATCAGTTCTTATATTTAAAGGACTGTATTGCATTTTAAGCTGTGTTCATGTGAGCTAAATAAAATGGCTGAAAAAAAGAGGAAAGAAAGAAAAGAAATAAAAAGAGAAAAGAAAGATGGTTGAAATTGTTCACTAGTGTCTGTGGTATGATATTACATTTTTTAAGAAAGATTTCTGCTTTGATTATTGACAGACACAGTTTATTTGACCAACTGCCTAGCCCTCTACCTAGATTAATTTAAAATATTGCTTTTGGTTTAGCATATTTACACTGCATTAAACACTTACTAATTTTTATTTAGCTAATTAAAATTTTTGAACACTGTAACTATGTTCTGATACCAGTATAAAATAGAAAGGAAACATTAACTTATGGCAAATTATTTTTTTAAGTTTTGATTTAAATTCCTGTTAACATACAGTGTAATATTGGTTGCAGGTGTATAATTTAGTGACACAGCACTTACATACAACACCTGGTGCTCATCACCAAAAGTGCAGACTGTATAATAGTTATTTTTTAAAAACTATATGAATATCTTGTTTCCCAACAACTTTTCACTGAATGGTTTTGGGATCTATTGATTCTGACCTGAAATAGAACATTTGGGGTTGAAAAGTGGTGATTTTATTATTCTTTTTACATTTACTGGCTGGCATCCTTCTATGAAGGAAAGCTTTCCCTCCCAGGTCAGTATGGAGCATGGATTTTTTTTTTTTTCTTTTTTAATTCAGTATTAGTGTAGGCTAGATTCTTAAAATTTTTAAATTTAAATTCAATTTAGTTAACACATAGTGTATTATTAGTTTCAGGGGTAGAATTTAGTGATCCATCAGTTGCATACAACACCCAGTGCTCATTACATCACGTCCCCTCCTTAATGCCAGTCACCTAATTACTCCATCCCCCTACCTACCTCCCCTCCAGCAACCCTCGGTTTGTTTCCTATGATTAAAGAGTCTCTTATGGTTTGTCTCCCTCTCTGTTTTTATCTTATTTTATTTTCCCTCTCCCTGTGTTCATCTGTTTTGTTTCTTTTTTTTTTTTTTTTAAAGATTTTATTTATTTATTTGACAGAGATAGAGACAGCCAGCGAGAGAGGGGGGAGTGGGAGAGGAAGAAGCAGGCTCATAGCGGAGGAGCCTGACGTGGGGCTCGATCCCATCACGCCGGGATCACGCCCTGAGCCAAAGGCAGACGCCCAACCGCTGTGCCACCCAGGCACCCCCCATCTGTTTTGTTTCTTAAATTCCACATATGAGTGAAATCATATGGTATTTGTCTTTCTCCGACTGACTTATTTTGCTGACCATAATACCCTCTAGTTCCATCTACGTCGTTGCAAATGGTAAGATTTCATTTTTTTGATGGCCTGAGTAGTATTCCATACACACACACACACACACACACACACACACACCCCACATCTTTATCCATTTATCTATCGAGGGACATCTGGGCTCTTTCCGTACTTTGGCTAATGGGGACATTCCTGCTATACACATTAGGGTGCAGGTCCCCCTTCGAATCACAATTTTGTATCCTGTGGATAAATACCCAGTAGTGCAATCGCTGGGTCGTGGGGTAGTTCTCTTTTTAACTTTTTGAGGAACCTCCGTACTGTTTTCCAGAGTGGGTGCACTCTGTTGCATTCCCACCAACAGTGTAAGAGGGTTCCCCTTTCTCCACATCCTTGTCTAATGGTGAATTTTAAACCAGACCAGTAGTTCTCAAAATGTGGTTCCCTGAACAGCAGCAGCAGTGAACTCCTTAAAATTCTAATCCTACCACAAACTGAATCAGAAATTCTAGGTTGGGTCCTCTATGTGATTCTTATGCACTCTCAAGTTTGAGAACTACTGACATATAGAGTATTTTGTAGTGAAACCTGAAGGCTTTGTCTTCCCTCTGTTTTGGAGCTGAGTACTTTCTTTAGCTGTTAGAGATGACTAAGGTTTAACTATTTAGATCTGGAAAGTATGACACTCTCCATCAGAAGATTTTCATCTTAACTGTGTGTATGTATGTATAAGTTTATAACTGTATTTAAGAAAGTAATTAAATGAGTTTCTAATTCCTGTGCATATATTTGCTGTTGATTGGGGAAGTAATTTAAAAACTTAGAATTTAACTGGACTCTAAAGACCTCAGGCTAGGCCTTATTGGTAGTCATAAAAATATGCACACTGTACAAAGCTTGACCATTTTCTGTTTGGTCCTGTTAACTCTTATGTGATATTTTTGGACTGGGACAGCTGCACAACAGTAGCATCACATGTGTGGAATATTCTCAAAGCGTTAGTGCTGAAATAAATTTTAAACCACATCTGTACATCTTTCACGATTTAAGATAATGTGTTCACATCCTGTAACTCTTTTAGTATCCCTCTCCCTCTTCTCTCCCTCCTATCTTTTTCTCTCCCTATCTTTTTCTCTCCCTCAACCCTTTTCTCTACTTGAGTTTTAGGCTCAACCATCCGTTCCCTAAGTAAATGTATCTTGGCCTTCTTTGCTACATTAGTTGCCCCATTATATATTGTTTTAGTTCTGTATTCTTCTACCTTGCAGCACTTACTGCAATATTAATTTTATGTGTATTTATGTGATTGGTTCAATATTGTATCATCAAAGATTAACACACAATAAGATGTCCAGTAAATATTGGTCGAGTAACTGTATGCCATCATCCTAAAGATTTTTTATGTTTTTCCAAAGAAAGATACTTAAAAAAGATTTTAAAACATGGGGAGTCCTAGGACATATGTAAATATAGGTAATGCTTTCCTTTCTCTTTTGCAAATGATGAGATCTATTTCATTAGCAACAACAATGGCTCTAACATGCTGAGCATGGCTTACATGATATGTATTATGCCATGTATTTCTTCTAACATTATCAAGTTGTTTTTGTATACGGTTTAGAAATGAGGAAATTGAGGTTGTGTTGTATGGTCTGTCGAGCTATCTAAATCAAACTTTTTTTTCTTTTAAATTACACTGATGCAGAAATTATGAAACCAGTAGACTGAGAATGTGAAGGAGTGTATCTTCTTTTTATTCCTGATTTAACTCAGGGCTCAGCACTATCTGTGCTATCCTATGCTGTTGCTATCCTCTTGAGTGATGCTGTTGTTGCTTTTTGGGTGATTGAACAAGTGATGGGAGCTCTTGCAAGGCTGAAGCTCCCTTCTTCTTATTGTGCTTTTCAATACCATTATTATGCACTCTCCCTGCCATTTAGTCACAGTTCTCTTACCCGCATTTGGTCAGAATCTCCCAATTAGTTAATAAAAATTTAAGATGTAAACAAGTATAATTTGAAGACTGAGTGCCTTTATGAAGAGAATGTTCAAACATTAGATATTCTCCATATTTGGAGACATACAGCTTATCTTTGAAAAGGTTGACACAGTGTTGGGTACCTTGTTCAAGCAAGGGAATATGATCACAGGGTAGTAGCAAGGTAGTTCTTTTGGCTTTTAATCTTCAAATTATTTATTTAAATGTGGGTTTAATCAATGTTCAAATGTTTGTAGCAGAGGAAATATTAAAGGCTGATTCTGTAGAAGTCCGTGGATAATTAAAGAGTTGAATTTGGTTATTCTGAAGCCCTCTTACTGGACTGTACAAAGTTACATATTTTATAATGTGTTTAAATCAGTCAGTAACATGAGTTAATACAGATGCATAGCAACAAGAAGAAAAAAATATCAGTAGTTTAACAGTATTTTACTTATGGCCTATTTTGTAGCTTTTGTCAGAACTTGTTTCTGTTTCTGGAATCATTTAATCATTGCCTAGAGCCTCAGCCTTGCCCCTGATTCAGGACTAATCCTTCTATGTAGTAGGAAGCTTTACTGGTTTCTAACTCAACACTTTGGGACTTAGCATCAGCCACCCTTGATGTCCAGCCTAATATTATAACATTTATAGTAATGCTTCTTTCTTATAACTGAAACTGAGTTCTCACCTAATATTTTTCTGTGCATCTTGATAAATTGCCCAATTGTCACCATTTCTCCTAGGATTTGAGCAAGGACTTTCTTTTGACAGAGCTTTCTTCATTTCTTTAAAGACTGGGATCCTCTGTCTAAAACCACTTCATTTCTTGAGTCCTTTTATGTGCCAGCAGACTATCCCCAAAATATCACTCTTCTGGGACTCTTAGACCCAGCCCTTAGGGCTCACCAGCCCTTAGAAGTATGCTTCATTTCCAGTACTCACTCATCATTTCCATGATGCCAACTACTTATAGCACATTGCCATGCTCCCAGATACTCAGGCTGGTTGGACTTCTTGAAAGTATTTATAGCTGGGTCTCTATAGCATTTCCCAGACTCTAGTGCAGATCTTTACCAGGTTCTGACCATCACCGGACTACCTTATTTTGCTACATGTAATCTTCCTTTACCTGGCGGGGTCGCATTCATCATCGTTGACAAGAAACATTTTGTAAATGCTTATTATGTATAAGTCAATCTATTTCAAAAAGAATGTACCACCTGGGGTTCCTAAAGTTCCTGAATAGCTTAATCCATAATAAATGAAACACATTCTTTCATGTTTTGTTTGGTACCCAAATGTGATATGTGTATACAAAGATGTGTGGAATGTGCACATACATTCTTAGGGTTTCCCTGATTTTCTTTTTCTAGTCAAATGTTGATTTCAACATGATCTGACTCTTCTCCATTCTTCATAAACTTATTTGAATATGATATGTTTGGAATATTGAACAGCTGAAGAAATATACTGCGGGTGGTGTGATAGCTTCTCGGATTTTCCTTATCCATTAATGAAAACTAGAGAGTATCCCTGTGTTCAGATACTGCTGAACTACCCCTATTCAGCTCTCCTGGGAGTTTCAGTGATATACCTTCTCTATCAACCAAACTCAGACTAACATGTCATGTTTCTTATGTACGCATTCCCCGCAATTAACTCTTGCCTGGAAGTAGTTAAATACTGTGTTTCTGTTAATGAGCTATTATTATCGTATTATGGCTTTTTTGTTTATTTGTTTTGGGCGATAGCAAATGATATATCACAAACCTCTATTAGATTTACAAATAAAACCAAGCAAGTAACATGAATAAAGGTATGGCAAAAGTAAAGCAAATGTAGGCTTTAACATTTTAGGCAATTCTTCCTTCAGAAACTGGTTTTGTGTTTGTTTGGTTTTGTTTATTTATAGGTATACCAGAGGATTAAGTCTGAATATATGAAATATGTTTAGTGAGTAATGCTTTCTAACACAGGATATTCAAGAAAGGCTTGAAAGGTGAAAAACATACAAAGTATACAGAAACATCAGATGAGAAAGTTAGGGAAAGGAAAAAGTAGTTCAAATTCAATATTAGAAATGTAGATAAGTGTAATTTATTTTAGGTAAAGTTTCAAGATATTTTATGGATAACAAAACTGATGGATTTGGACTTCAGGATTCCTAAATTTTCAAAGGATGTTAACCACTGGGAAGAGAGCTCAAGGGTAGTTAATTTGATTTTTGTTTCGATTTTTATTGTATCCATATGCACAAAGACCCAGGAGCACTAAAAGTATTTGTTAATAAATGAGTTACTTAAAGTTAGAATGCACTTCCTAAAGGAGTGTTATTAAAAATATAGATCACTAAATTGGGCCATTAAAAAAATCATTAGAAATTTGTGCATAACAAGCATATAAACTTATAGCGACATTATTGCTGAAATTAACTTTGAGAGGTATTTCCTACCGTGTAATGCAACGTGTGAATATGGTGGTGTTGAGGAGATACCTTCTTCATCAACCCTAAGGGAATTTTGAGTGTCCCAAGTCCAAGCACGGCTCGAAACACTAAAGGGATAAAGGGATAAAGACACTACAGCACTAACCCTTTAGTAAGAGAAGGAAAGACTTGCCACCTAGAATATTTCTGAAGAGCAGTGAACCTGAACTCATTGGATGATGATACAAAAAGCACAAAGCCCCAGAGGTCTGTGTAGGACATGAATGAATGAGGTATTTTAAAAGCCAAAGAGTTTTAATTTGAATACAGGATAGGTTGGTAATTCTGAAGTTCTGGAGGTCCTTCACCCTGGTCCACTATGCGATGCTTGTGTCTTCAGTCACCTCTATGGAGGGGAGCTATCCAGGGTACTAGGCTCCTGCTGAAACCCTCTTGCAAAATTGTGCAAAACAGTTTTTGTTTTTGCGAATCCTAGAGCCTGTCTTTGCAGACACTACATCATTCACTTGGTGTGACTAACCTGTCATCACTTGGTTTATTCTAGTGGGCCCTTCAAAGCCCAATTCAAGTGTAAGTTCAAGTACACCTACCACAATCCTATGCAAGAAGCCTATTCTGGGAGTCATCTGCGTTTAAAGTATCATAATTCACTGCTTGCTTGTGCTTTATGCCCGTTAAAGTGTGAGCTCTATGAGGAAAATAATTTTGTATTTTTCTCTGTTTTCAAGCAGCTGGTCTAAATCAGTGATATGAAGATCCTCAGTAATTGATAAATAAATGAATACTGCTTAAGAGTGACTTGAATATTGTCCATCTGTGTGAACTACTCCCTGTTTTAGCCACTATCCTAAATCACACCCAGGCTCACTTTGAGTGTTGCTCTTCATGACTTTTTCATAGACTGAAAATTTGTTTTTAACTGAACCGAGTAACTTAAAATGGCTAAAAGTCTTGAGAGAAAAAAAATTGAAAGGACCAGGAAGTATGGGCATACAGGCCACAGGTGTTGTTAAGGGATTAGCAAGGTTTAAGGAAGTAAGAAGTAGTATAGGCTGATACAGAGGATGGGGTCAAAGGAGACTGTGGTTTGTCACTTCCTGAAAATAGAACCCAGAACATCCACGCCACATTCACTTTCTAAGGCCTTTGGACTATGGGATCTCCTCTCAAATCCCATAACCTAGATCCCCATTTTGATATGTCTGAAAATCTGAGGCCACATGAGGTTGACAGAGTTCTTTTATTCAGTAAACAAATGGTGCTAGGCCCTGTGTATATATTGGTTAATGAGACATATATAATTCCCCTTTTCCTGAAGCTTATAATTTAGTTCCCAGTTGCAGTACCCATAATATCCTTAGTCCTTGCTGAGAATGGAAGTTGGTAGAGTTCTTTTCTGTTTCTTATAGACACCCTAGTGACCTGGACTGCCATAAAGAGTAAGTGCGCTTGTTTCCATTACTCCACCCCTGCACATAGCATTGCTCTGAGTGTCCAGTGTGGCAGTAAGTGACTTCATCATCATAGAAAAACTTTTATTAACAGTAGGACATCCTGTCATTGGTTTTGTAATGTTTTGCTGATCACTTTTACATGATGTTGGTAAATTATGTGCCTGTATAAATTTTCCCTTATAAGAATATTTCAAAAATAGCTTAGGTACTGGTTTTTCTTTTGGTCAGAAATTCCCTATATTTCAGGGGCATGAGCTATAGAAAATAGTTGTGTGGCATTTTCATGGAGGATATTTTCACTTTATAGTTCTGTCATGTTTTTGGAGTATATATACTATATCCTGGACATCATGTGTTTCTCTTTCCTGTTTTTATTTTCCACATATTATCAGAGGCAATGTGTCAGTTATGAAGCAGAAAAAGAAAAGCTATATTTCTTTGTAATTTTTCTCCCCTTGGGAACCTAGATTTAGAACTCACAGAAATATAGATTCAAAATAACTTAGATTTAAAAGAAAGGACTTAAAAGTGTTAAAATTAAAAAATGAATAAAGCAGTTTTCTGTAACCATCGTACATAAACTCACAGTATGGAAAACTAGTAATTTCTTTGCTAAGTAATATCATTATTAATTTTATGAATTAAAAACCACTACAGCCATTTTTTAAAGTAGTACTAGAGATGAAATATTCCTATAAATAGTATTTCAATCTACTGAAAAGAAAAGTTGCCTTAAAATTGAGGAGTGAGTATGATGTGTGCTCACAGTTTTGGTGGTTTATAATGAAACTGGTAGGAAAAAGGGATAAATTTTAGTAATCAGGCAAAGCATTCGTGTTGTGTAAGCGCAACGCCAGGAATCCTCAGCACTCAGTCAAGACTAGGACTCCTTGGGGACCAAAAGTCATGATTGCTTCTGATTTGGAGTGTGGTCAGGAAAAGATGCTATGATTACATTCTTCTTCTTCAATAAAAGAAGGCAATGCAGTTCACACCCCCATCAAAACCAGTTTAAGAGTCTGTACAAATATTAATTAAAATTTTTTTACTAGAAAATTTCTATGACATTAAGCCAAAATGCTTGTATCAATTTTTGTTAAGTATGTGTGTGTACAAACATACACGTACATAAATTAATATAATGTCTTATAATGGGATCTGTCTTGTATAAATTTCTCTTAATAATGCAGGTGATTTTAGTCGTCGTCGTCGTCTTCTTCTTTTTTTTTTTTTGAAAAGGAGAGGTTAATCAGGGCTTTCCAAAAAAACCAGAACCAATAGTGCATATATCTATATCATTTATCTGTAAGAAGATTTATTTTAAGGTATTGGCTCATGTGATTGTGGAGGCTGGCAATGTGAAATCTGTAGGGAAGGGCAGCAGGCTAGAAACTCAAGTAACATTTCTGTGTTACAGTTTAAGGTAGAATTTTTTTCTTCTCCAAGAAAGTTGAGTTGTTGCTTTTAAACCCTTCAAATTGGGTGAGGCCCATGCACATTGTTGAAGGTAATCTGTTTTCCTTAAAGTCACATGATTGTAGATATTAATCACATCTAAAGAATACTTTCACAGCAACATCTAGACTAGTGTTTCATGAAGCAACTGGGCACCATCTCTAAGCCAAAATGACACATACAGTTTAACCATCACAGTGGGTAAGGGATATTATGTTAAAAAGCCCTCTTTGATTTACATGATAAGTTGATGTATGCATGTTTTTCCTTTGGCCAGAGATACCTTATCATTGATCAGTTATTGGCATTTTTAGACAGAGGTCATCATTTATTTGTTCCTTATTTTGTAATTAGTTATTAAGGATGTCTTATGAGTAAGAGACGATGCTAAGCAGTTGAATAATTTAAAGAAAATGAATGATGGAGGCTATATATTTTAAGTGTGTTAATTTTAGTGGAAGAACCACATGTATATTGGATGCTTGCGTGATAAGTAAATTTGAAGAGTGAAACTGTGCTTTTCAACCTTGTCAATTAAATGTCATTTTCTCCATGAGCAACCAAAAAAAAAAATTCATGTCAAGGGTTAATATGCCAAGTTATTATGCTTATTAATTTAAGGATGACTCATATGTAAAATTGGATTATGAAAGGTATGCTTGCCCACTTGCAGGTCAATTTCATTTAGACAATGTTGGCTGTACATACATTCATTTTAGCACATTAAAGGATTTGTATTTGTATTCAGCCTATGCAAAGGTAATTCACTATATACTGAAACAGGTCTGAGAAGTGTACTGTCATGATTTATTGATAATCTTGCTTTTCATATAGCGGAGAGCAACAAACATTTTCTTTACTGACTCTATATGGGTGTTTCTCCTGGCACTTTCTCATTTTAAAACTGTATTTTGTTTCTATTTCCTTATTCAATGAATATGAGCTTGTCTGCCTGGCTTTTGAGGCCCTCTGTAAACTCAACCGCACCTTGCTAATCCAAACATAGATCTTCCACTTTGTTAAGGCCATGTAACTTAGAACACCCTCACACACACAACATATGCTTTTAATGCTTTCTGTTTATGCAAATCTCAGCTGTCATTACTGGCCTAACTCCATGAAACCTTCCATGACGACTTTCACCTGCCTGGGGAGTTTCCTTTGCTGCACTCTGAGGTGTGAGCAGTACCTAGTTGGCTCCAGACAATTAAGGACAGCCTGTTCTGCTACAGTGCATTTTTCTATAGTATAAATTAGCTCCTAAACTGGTAAATCTGGGAATTAAGTTAGTAAAATGTTGAAGTTGTTTCATGTGTGGTTTTTTTCCATAGCATATTCATATTTAGCTTTAGCAAGTAATTATAGCTGAATTCAAAGTACACTAATGCAGGCACATGCAAAATGCAATAGAGGGATACCCTTTTCACAAATCTACTTTCATCTTTTTTTAAAAAAGAAAAAGTTTATGCATTTCCTGTTTTTTTTTTTCAATTAGAAATTTTACATGTCCTTTTAGGCATATAATACTTTTTTTTTTAAAGATTTTATTTATTTATTTGACAGAGAGAGACAGACAGCGAGAGAGGGAACACAGGCAGGGGAAGTGGGAGAGGTAGAAGCAGGCTCCCAGCGGAGGAGCCTAATGTGGGGCTCGATCCCAGGACTCTGGGACCATGCCCTGAGCCGAAGGCAGACCCTTAATGACTGAGCCACCCAGACGCCCCCATATAAAACTTTTATAGAAAACATTTTTCATGGTTTCGTTTGGAACTTTGTCCCGTAAGCTGCATAGATTTTGAGTGTTTCCGTCAAGGTCTATATTTTGGAATATAAGCTCTGTCCAGTTTTTCAGAATGAAAGAATACATATATTGCTGTAGCAATTGTAAAATTGCACATATATTGCAAAATTGAGCAATTTTGCTTCAGATCACTTGGTATTTATTGAACATCCACTGTGTGCCAGACACCAGTACCAGTGTTGGATGTATGAACAATGAACAGGGCTTACTTTTGAGTACAAAGGAGACTAAACACAAATCCTGTATGATGGTGTTTCTATTGCTTAGCTCAGTAGAGGAGGAGGAAGAGAGACAATAAAAAGTAACTGTGACCTTTGTGCATGTTCTCCCTCTGCCTGGAATGCTCTTCCATTTCTGCTTTATTTACCCAGTTTCTTCCTAAACTTCATGTCTCAACTCAAACATCACTTCTCTCTATACTAGTCTAAGCTCTTAGAGAGCCATACACTTTTCTTTCATAGCACTTAAGGTAGCTGTAACTTTATAATTATTTGTGAGGTTATTTAGTTAATATTTTTTTCTTTTTCTTAGATGATAAGTTCCATGAGAATAGAGATTGTCTGTTTTTTCCCATCATTGTATTCCCGTTTCCTGGCAAGCATGTACACACACAAAAACACACATATATACACATAGCAGGCATTAATCTATATTATAAATTTAATCTATATCTGTTCTATATATAAATATAAATAAATAAATAAAATATAATATGTTATATATAACTTATAACGTATAAAATATATAAATATAAATTATATAATATAACCATATCAATATTTATATAAATAAACATTTTTTTATTTATATAAATAATAATATATAAATATGTGTGTGTGTGTGTGTGTGTGTGTATATCAGGTAGGTTTTTAGTAAGTTTCAGGTATATGGATGAATGAAAGGATAAATGAATTTTTCCTTTCTTTATTTTTTAACAACTTAACTTTGTTCTTCCCAGAATGAGTCAGTTTTTTGTTTGTTTGTTTGTTTTCCCCTATCCATATCACTTTTGTTAGCCTCACATTTCCTGGTAGTTGTGAATTTGTTGAAGTTTGTGCCTTATATATTTGTTTTATAAATTTTTATTAAATACAGACTTTGTGTTTATGTCCTCCAGAAATCACAAAATTAAAAAAAATGCATAAAACCTAAAAGTATAGAGAAGAAAGTATAGAACAGTATTTTCATTACCTCTGTGTAGAGATGGATAACTTAAACAAGGTCCTAAAAGCAAAAACTTAAAAGAAGTAATTGATAATTTTGGAGGAAACTATTGATATATATATATGTATATATATATATATG
>NW_024426996.1:10800441-11006715 GCF_017311325.1 Ursus maritimus | reverse complement strand
GAGAGAGAGAGAGAGAGAGACCAGGAGAGGAGGGAGGGACAGTGGAAGAGGGAGAGAGAGAATCTCAAGCAGTCTCCATGCCCAGCCCACAGAACCTGAGATCCTGACCTGAGCCAAAACCAAGAGTCGGACGCTTAACCAGCCAAGCCACCCAGGTGCCCCATTGATGCTTTTAATTAAAATTAAGACTATCTGAACATCAGAAGCAAACCACAGATAAGAAAATATTTGCAATAAATATAACTAGTTAAGTACTAGAATATATAAAGAAAGCCAACAGCCCAATGATAGTATGACCTAACTACCCGATAGAAATAAATGGATTAAAAGATATGAACTGGAAGCTCATAAAAGAGGAGACTCACTAGAAAATAAACATGAAAATATACTCAATCTTATTAATAGGTAAATGTACATTGAAACAGTGGAATGTCATTTCATAGTGCTCAAAATGACGAAAAAGTTTGGCACTACTGAGTTTTGGTGGGAATGTGGAGTATTTTGTTATATTTGGAGTATATGCATTTCTTGTGAGATTGTAAATCATAAGAAAAACTGTGAAGACCCTTTGGTAACTTAGTAAAGTTGAAATTATGAAGCGTCAGTGATCAAGCAGTTCACTGCTTGGCTCGATCCTAGGTTTTACATTAAAGAAATTTTTGCACTTGCATATCAGAATACATTAAAATACATTAAATACATTTAAAAAAACTTCAATGCAGCGTTTTTTACAATAGTAAATAGTGACAATCTTAATGATTTAACAGAAATACACTTGTTAGAGTTTAAAACCATGTTAGTCTTAAATATGCAAATCAAAATGATGTATTGTCTATAGATATATACTATGTATAAAAATGCATGTTGTATATACCAAATTTTGGGGGTAATTTCTTCTGGGAAGGGAGAAAGAAAAAGATTGGAAAGGAATTGTACTAGATGCAAAGTTTAATATAGAGTAAAAGAATATTTGTTCATTTTATGGGGAAATAAACTGTGCTCAGAGAGGTTGTGAATTGCCCACAGTCACTCAGCCTGAGCAGTGCTCTAGATCCCATATTTGCTGTTGGCTTGCTGACATCTTTAATACATGTGAGGAACTGTAAATTCTTTTCATATTGAATCCTCTCAAACTTATTTGTATACCCATTGCTTATAGGACTACTTCAGCAGCCAAGCTATAAGATAATTTTTTTAAGTGAAAGAAAATACTTGTCACCTTGTTCCATCTACTGTTTTTCCTGCCAAAACTTAGAAGTTGCAATTTGTTTCTTGAAATTTTACTTTAGTGTAGCTCACAGCTTTCCTGAACTTGGTCCCACATTTTGCCTGGTCAAGAATGTGCCCCAGCACATTCTTGCTGGGGCAACCTTATTGTGGAAGGCTACCTGTATTATTCATGGGATTAATTATAATTTCAAACCCTGTGGATGACATCTTCGTTGTTTCCCATTTAATATGACTTGTAGGTGACTAGGTTATTTTAAGTGAAACGTCATTATGTCAGGTACATGTGGATCACTGTATACCTCTGGTGACATTCATCCCAGCAACAACTATTGGTAATTGCTTCCCTGCCACTGCCTTGGATGTAAGTTAGAAGTTTTTGTGAATGTGGGCTGTGATCCAGTCAATGCACATACTGGAGTGGCTGAGTCAAATCTTAAGTAGTGAGGAAAAAGAAGTGATAAAGTAGTGGAATGTGATTACAGTGTGCATATCTAGTCCTCATTCCGGGCATGGAATGATAACTGGATTCTTAGGTGACCTTGGCTGTTTAGTGTGCTTAGAGAATGCAGAATGGTCACATAGGATTTTTATACTTTCTGTACACCACAATTACATGGAACCAATTTCAGAAATTCAGACTATTGTAATCACTAGGTAATATGCCTGTGGAAAAATTTCATTTAAAGTATTTTATTCTAAGGCTCCGTTTCCCTTTGTGAATTCAATGTTCCATTAATTCATTTTGATCAGTTATATACTTTTTTGTATCATCCAATAATTAAACTCTTATTATCTAACATAATAAAAATCAACCAAAGGGATCAGCTCATCCAAATTAATTACTACTTGAGTAATATTTCTACAAAGTTTTGGGACCATTATTATGTTTCTTTTAGTAAATAAAATCTGTTTTCTGGCTACACATAATTTTGAGAAGGAAAGTCTGATAGCCAATAAACTTCCAGATGTCAGGTAATATGATAAAAATATTTAAAAATTAATTTTATTTGTTTTCTAGATGACATTTGAAATGCTAATCCTACTCTTTTGTTACCTTCTACCTTTAAAATATTCTGATCTCGTAGGCCCCAATTAGATTTCAAATCAAAATCTGAGAGTTGAGCACCTTTCCAATTTCACAAACAAAACGCATCATTTTTTATGCATAGGGTAACCCCAACTAACTGAATGTAGAATGCCACATAATCAAAATAACACTTAAATAATTAAAGAGTTACATTATAAAATAAAATTAGGAAGGGTAAAAGAAACAATAACTGTGGTTCTGCTTGCCTTTTGTGTTATATGTTCTTGTCTTTAAAATAAACGTTCATTGCTGTCCTGTTTTCTCCAACACAGCATATTTAAATTCACAATCCGTGGATATAGGAACTGACTACAGCTATCTGAATTGTTAAAGGAATATGATCTTTATGCAATCATTGTTTTAAAGGTGGTGTTATAGATTTTTGTTACTGTTCTGACTATATTAGTATATTTCAAACAACAAAGTGTCTCATAACCAAAACCTTTTTTCCCCTTTTCTATGTCATCATCCTTTGGAAATGTTTTTTAAAGGTTTTATTTATTTATTTATTAGAGAGAGAGAGAGAGAGAGGGAGGGAATAAGTAGGGGAGAAGCAGAGGGAGAAGCAGTCTCCCCACTGAGCAGGGAGCCTGACATGGGGCTCAATCCCAGGATCCTGGGATCATGACCTGAGCCAGAGGCAGATGCTTAACTGACTGAGCCACCCAGGTGCCCGTTCGGAAATGGTTTAAGTCTGGAGTTCAAACTTAGTTTGATCCTAGCTTGTGTATGCTGGAATAAGTTGTAATTTCATTTTATCTTATTTAACTGCTTATATCAAATAAAGTGTTCTACGGAAAAAGGAACTTCACAAGCCAGAAATTATTTCTGCTGTATTAAAATAATCATATGTATACCCGATATCTAGGCGTCTGATACCCACAGATATAAAAATAATATTGGCCACCTGAAACTAGTGTAATATTAGGTGTCGACTATACTTCAATTTAAAGATAATAAAAGAAAAAAATAGAAGTAATTTTGGCAATATTCAAGCACCCAAAAGGCTACCATAAATTATTCTGAAAAGTGATTTTATTAAATATGTACCTGAAACTATTAGTATTTGAAGAATTCAGTGTAGTGGAAGCAAGAGCGTTAAAATCCTAGAAAATCTCCTTGACAAAATTATTTCATGTTTGAAAGTGAGAAGAATAATCCATAAACACAAACATTTAAAAAAAATTTTGCATTTATGTTAGAAAACAGAAATGCCATTCCATTGGCTATACTAATGTGACTTTATTAAAAGAAAAAAAATAGTACTCTTTGAGATTGTGAACTTCTGTAAGTTAGAATGTGAATAATTTTGAGCAAGATAATTTATTAGAAGATTGTTTCAAAAGGGAGTTTTAGTAATTTAACTTTTTCCCATAACAGGCAGCTTTTGGGAGTTGAGAAAATTAATGGTCCTTCTTTTTTCCCCCAAATAAGCATGTGTTCATAAACAAACAAACAAAAAATAGTGTTTGTATGTTCTAGTAGTTTGTACATCTCCTGGAGTGCCCACGAATTTACTATGAAAAAACCCAGTAATAGTCTCTTGAAAATATTGTCATAATAAAAAAAAATTATGTACAAATGTTTTGCATGGTTAGCATACCTGGGTTGACCACATAGTAAAAACAATGCACAAAGGAATGCTTATTCTCTACAAAATGTATATTTTATAGTGCAGTGTTGACACAGATGTGCTCCTGGTCATGGAGTAAAGGGCTTTTTAATCAGAGAGGTAAGGGATCTTTCTACCTGCCGTGAACAACCACAACTACAACATTCCTCGGGAGAAGATTTAGACTATAAACTACTTTTCCAAACTCTCACTTGAGCCTTACCGGACAGTTATTTTGGTTTTGCTTTTGGTTTTACAGTGGACACACTTGAGATTGGAAATTAAATGTATTTGCTATGATATCACTGTTAATTAGTGCTTCTGGCTTTAGCTAAACTGTTCTTTCCTCTATCACATTCTCTCGTGCTATCAAGCAGAACCCTTGACACAAACTCCTCTGTATGTCTGCTTTCCTCCATTAGGGCATAGGAATAGGAATACTGTCTTTTTTGTTTGTTTGTTTGTTTGTTTTAAAGATTTTATTTATTTATTTGACAGAGACAGCTAGCGAGAGAGGGAACACAAGCAGGGGGAGTGGGAGAGGAAGAAGCAGGCTCCTAGCAGAGGAGCCTGATGTGGGGCTCGATCCCAGAACGCGGGGATCATGCCCTGAGCTGAAGGAAGACGCTTAACGACTGTGCCACCCAGGCGCCCCAGAATGTTGTCTTTTGATTCCTTGATCCACTTTTCTCGATGTTTTGTTTTATACATAGATCATATCCTTAATAAAGTATGTAAGTAATGAAATGTATTTTAGAATGTGAAAGGTATTTTGATTTTGTAAGAACTTTATGCTCCTTATGGCATCTATTTTAGAAATCCAGTGATATTTATAAATGCAGCTAATAACTGATATTGATATCACTTCTAGGATTTACCAGCCAGTTCGAAGAATTTTACACATTTTAACTTAGTCCTCACAATAACCTGATGGAGTAGGTGATATTTCCATATACAGATGAGGACTTTGAGGGCTAGAGACAAAGAAATAGCCCAACTTCCACAGAAAGTAGTAGAGCAAGGCCTCATCCATGAAATAGGGTGCAGAATCCATGCTTTTAACCACTTCACTATGTAGATGTGGATGCCAGCTACAGTTTTTCTACATAAACATTTGCATGTTGTGTGTTGTTGTTGTAAGGCCATGACATTTGGTGCCCCTTTCAAAAAACAGTGGGAGTCTGATAGTGGTGAAATTATGTACTTCTATTTCATTGGTAATTAAAGAGTACACTTGACCTTCATTTTGGAGGTAGTGCTATTAATCCAATATCAACCGGGAAATAATTTAGTGCAGGTGGATTAGTAGATAGATGTCAGGTGTTCCTTTTAGTCAAGCCTAACATGTAGTGATGCCTAAAAAATGTGTTCATCCTTGGGAAAGAAAAGTAACTAATTGAAATTATAAATAAACTCATGAATAACTTTGTCCTCTGTATGACAATTTTAGAAATGCCGTTTATAATGAACTGAACCATGAAACTCGTTTAAGTATTTTTTAAGAATCAGAAATAGGCTTCTTCTTACCTGATTTTTTTTATTTTCACAAACCTATTGATCTTGAAATTATTTAAAACTTTGCTAAAATATTTAGTGATACAGGAAAAATAGAAACATCTAATAAAGTGGAAAGCAGACAAACATATTTTTCTTAGTTGTCTGTATCATACTTAAAATCAATCACCTTATGTTTTCCAGTGTCAAAGAGAAACTTTATAGATAAGACAATGCAATAAAAAAAGTCTGAAATCACCAGTGTTTATGCTAACTTCCCGAGCTGTGTTTGATTTTCCAAAGGAATAAATATCAGTATTAGTCTGTATTTAAAATTTATTTTTCCATTGTTTTTGAATAGGGACCCCACAGTAATGTCAGTTGCAGGTAGGAGAAAAATGTGGGGTTTCACAGATTTCTGACAAGTTCTTGCCTAGTCATTAGTGGGGACACATGTCATCAATCCTGCCTCTTGCCTCTTTAAATAAAAGAGATGCATGATTTGTGACCAGTTGTGTATGTGTAGAAACTCACATTTTTTTTTTTAAGGTCATTACTAGCATGTGAAGCATTCTGAACATAAAAACATTTATTCATACTTGTACCCCATTCATCTTCATCACCCCTGTCAATGTCCTGAATGTAATAAGCAGTATGTTGTTAAAACTGGTGCCGAGTACCATGATCTTTTCATGTATACGACACTGTAATTATTAAAAAGAAAAACCAATTATCTTACTAAGTAATCCAGCTGTAGTAGATCTAAATATCTTTATAGAAAATATATTTGATGTAGTGCCTAGGTTTAATATTTATGTATAGCTGACTTTAATAACTGGTCTGTTTAGGAATCTAAATAGTTATTAGTTCAATGAACAAATATAGTTAGCCAATATTTCTCATCATGTTGGTATTCTTTTATTGTTTTGTGGTTGGAGTTTATTTAAAATATCATCATTAAAATCTTATTGAATAGATTATTATATTTTTTTTCTCCCTCCCTCACAAAAGTAAAGCATTTGATTCAGTAAAGGATGCCACAATCAGGCTCTGGGTTGCTTGGTTGATTAGCATGAATGAGAATATGAAAGATTTAAAGCAAAGCTGTCAAAGCAATTATAACTGAAGTCCTCCTTTTGCTGAATAATGAAAATTCGTTCCTGAAACACTTTGAAATATACCTAAGAAAATTGTACCTACGTAAAATGGAATGATGGTGAATAAAAGAAATGGAATAATAGAAGCCACCAGAGGTAAAATTGGGTAGCATTTTAATATATTGTCACTACTATATTTTAGATTTATCAAGAAACATGATGATACAGGCTTTCTGCAAGAAGTATATAATGTTCAGGTTAGCAATTACTTAGATACAATATGTTCATTATAATTGTTTGAAGATGTTTAATTTTAAAGTGATTCTATAGGATTTATAAAATCTACAATCTGGTATTTTTTCTTTATGATTAAAATTTTAAACCGGTCATTTAGAATGGAATACTGATATTGAAGCTACAAAGGAGATTAATAGGCATTTAATATTTAATATGCCCTTTTCTTTTAATGTTTTTCTTAAAGAGTTTATTTATTTATTTGAGAGAGAGTGTGTGTGAGAGAGAGGGAAGCACAAGCATGGGGGAGGGGTAGAGGTAGAGAGAGAAGCAGACTACCTGGTGAGCAGGGAGCCTGACGTGGGACTCAGTCCCAGGACCTTGGGCTCATGACCCGAGCCGAAGGCAGACACTTAACTGACTGAGCCACCCAGGTGCCCTCTATTAGTGCTTTTAAATCTTTAAACTCTAGAATACACTGATAAAGTTTCACAATATTTTGTGTGATTAAGAAGACTCATGTTGCAAAGAATACAACTGGAGAGAAAACTAAGATAATACTTTTATATTTTTATTAAAAAAATTGATTCTAGGAGATAATTACATAAATTTTTTCTGTTTAAGTATTCAGTATTAAAGTTATTTATCTTATTTTTACAATGTACAAAACATTGTGAAAGATACCAGGATGAATTAGACGTGAATCTCATTGATGGGTTTGTGTTGTAAGGGAGTAGTTATGACAAATCCACCATATACCCTAATGTACTAAGTAGATAGAATGTAAATGTCATAAAATTTCATATTAAAAAACTGTATGATTTTAAAGGAGAGCTTAACTCCAGCTGCATGTTATATTTGAATTTGGTCATGAAATATATGCATATATATCAATTTAAAATGTTTTTGCCTACAAGTGGGTAGTTGAAGTACCCTAAATAACACAGGAAGTTGACTGGTTCTTATAACTGAAAAGAATTCACACAGAAAACAGTAAAGAGATAGAGTTCATTCAGAGTTTCTGCTCTATTTCTCTCTGATGCTATCATCTCTGCTCTTTTCCTTGACTGGTAGGAAGGTGGCAGGATGAATTCTGAGACTCATAATTGTGCATAACAATCTCTAGAAGAACAAAGACTGCCCTAGTATTTCAAGGAAGTTTTCTGAGATCTACCTTGATTGGAATGCCTAGGATGCATGTTCACTGTTAACCTGTGGCCAGGATGGAGGAATGTGCATGTTGGTCTAAATGAGCCAAGGTTTATCCCTGGAGTATGGAGGAAAGTAAATTTTCCTTGAGTATGAAGCAAAGAAAATACCATGTATGTGTAGTTCAGAACACGGCTGTAGTTCAGTTTGGCTGGGTAGAGAGTGCCTGAACTGAATGTAAGAAATGACAGCAGAAGGATAAACTGGGATCAGATTGTGAAACACCTTGAAAGTTAGGCAGTGAAATTTGGGATTTTTTTCTGTAGATGATAGGAAGAACTAAATATCTTGTGCAGTAGATTAATAAGCTAAGAGTTGCTATTAGGATTTAAACTTGTCAGTGCTAGGTTTTTGAAAATGATAATTCAAGTGAATCATGGTTTTTGGCTTTAGCTCCTGGTTGAATGGTGATGTCATATTCTGACATGGGGAAGAAAACATGAGGCAGTTTGTGCGTGTCTAGCTTAGATGTCTAAGAAAATGGTTGTTTCTCTACTAGTAAGAGAGAAAGCAGGAAAAAAAATTTAAGGGGGGACTTGATGAAAAGTTAATATTTGTATACACTGAGTTAGCTACTCATAGAGCCATTGAATGTTAAGGCCCTGGGAATTCAGTTTTTCAATAGTTTAATGTTCATAGAATGTAGTGACTTAGCCAGTTCACACTGCTTTACATTTTGGAGCTAGGTTTTACAGCCAGTTCTCTGGACTGTAATCTCAGTACTCTGTTTTAACATAGCTACCTGCATGCTTGATACACAGAGTGATACGTTTTGCCAGAATAATAAATAATGCTTAACATATGTTGAGAATCACTTTATTTCAGACATTGTGTGAAGCCATTTTTACTCTTGTTAATAAAACCTACTTGATAAGAGTGATAATTAAAATCTCAGTGTCTAATGTTACTGAATACTTACAACGTGACTGTTCACTGTGTCAAACAATTTGCATATATCGTGCTGTGCTTTTAATAACCATCTTATGGTAGGTAGTGTTGTTATTCTCATTTTACAGATTGGAAAATTTACTCTTGAAGAGCTTATGTAACATACCTAGGATCACACAACCTGAAAGAGCACAACAGGATTTGAATCCATAAAATTGTTGCGCTCAAACCAGTGCACATTGTCACCTAATAGTAAATCCTTAAAATGATATTGTAGCTTGCTGGAGGAGTGGGGGTAGACTGGAGACAGTTGCATTTGGAAATTAGAAATATGAGACTAAAAATTTATCTCGAGGTCAGACCTAATGGGGCTGATGCTATAGATATCACAGTAACAGACATTAAGATGGCAGTTAAAGCTATGATTGTGCATTGTATTTAGAAGGGAGAGATTAAAGAAAGAGAAAAGGCCTAGAGTCAGGATCTATCGGCAAGGAATAAGATTGAGCAACCAAAACATTAGGAGGACCATCAGGAGAGTTCAGTGAGAAAGAATGCATTAAAGGTGAGATTTTCAAAACAAAGATGACCAAATTCTCCAGGGCTGTAAGAAAAGCCTATCGGAAACCAGGGATGTACTGTATGGTGACTAACATAATATAATAAAAAAACATTAAAAAAAAAAGAAAAAGTCATAAATCTGAAGGACAAAAGTTATGGACTCTGGGAAACAAACTGCGGGCTTCAGAGGGGAAGGGGGTGGGGGAATGGGGTAGGCTGGTGATGGGTAGTAAGGAGGGCACGTATTGCATGGTGCACTGGGTGTTGTACGCAACTAATGAATCATTGAACTTTACATCAAAAACCAGGGATATACTGTATGGTGACTAACATAATATAATAAAAAATATTATTAAAAATAATAAAATTAAAAAAAAAAAGAAAAGCCTATTAGGGTTGATGAGCAGGAGGTCATTAGAAGCCCCTTGGGACACCAGTTTTTATCAAGTGGCGGTTACAGAAGGCACTGGAAATAGGGTTAATGAATGTGTGTATGGCTGTTTACAGTTGGAGAAAGATTCCATGGGAGAGGGAAATCTTGAAGAATCACAAGGAATATAAAATAGGTAATGAAGCTTGATATTGGAGGCTATGGGAAGAAATAGAATGGAAAGCACTGGTGGAAAAAATAGCTCTGCAAAGGAGAACCAGAGAAAAAGGAAATTGATGAAGATTTAAACAAAAAAACATTGTGAAGTATAGTGAAATTGGGAACAATGTGTTGATGACCCTAGGGCTCTCAGTCAGCCGTGTGACTAAACCATCAGTGTGCTTTGGTGTGATGTTTTTGCCAAATGCCACGTATACCACAATTAATAAATTCCCTAGAAACTAAGACTTTCAAAATTCAAATCCAGCTGCCAAAAAGATAAGCCACCAAAGATATAAATCATGCAAAAATAAAACTGACTGCCCCTGAAGATGCTTGATAAAAATGCACAGCTTGTGATGTTGTGTCTTGAGTGAGTGGAAAGACAAAAGTGAATTTGCTCTGTGTAAACTTGTGAAGTCTTTAAAGTTTCCCTTCACGCGTTTGCTCATCCTGTGTGCTTTCCTTTCTCACCGATGGTCTTTGAGTTACTGTAAGTTTACACTACCTGCTCTTTAAACCCTTTCTCCCTGTAGAATAAGAGCAGATTGTGTAGTTGGGTTTTATTAACCGTTAACATTTATTTAGCACTTACTATCTCCCAAGCACTGTTCTAATGGCTTAGATGTAATAAATCATTTATTACTCCCATCAACTCTTAGAGATATTATTTTTATCTAAATGTTGTAAATGAGGTAACAGAAATATAGAATTTGCATACTTGTTGCTGGATTAACTGTTTGCATTTTGCAGTAATTAATTCAAATCACTATAATAATCACTTTAAAACTTTTAACTGTGTGCAATTAAAGGGCTCCTTTCCATACAATACAGTTTTTCAAGCAATAAGAAATTTTGCATTGGATAGAAAGAATATCAATATGAGGTCTTTTCTCCTGATTTAGAAGGTAAAAAATAATAATAAAAACCCCCCTTGATGCTGTCTTGGAAGGTGGAGTGTTGTAAAGTGGGAATGGTATAAGTTGGTGAACTTTGTGGGTGTAGGAAGTTGTCGGTCCTCTCAGGCTGACCATGTTTTTGATTGCAAGCTCACTTTTGACTGTTACCCTCTTACTGGAGTACCGGCTGACAAACTGCCTTACTTATTTTCTCCTGAGTGCAAAACGGAAGGCCTTTCCTTCATTAACGTCCTTTTCCCTTTTTCTGTTCCCAATTTGAAAGATTGGTATTTTATATATTTATGTATTTTATGTGGTCTGGCACCATAAAGTTTCGTGTTCCATTAGTATTTGATGATTGGAATAGCATGATTCATATATATTCTTCCTTTATCATTTCTGCATCTGATGATGACATTTTGGACAAATAAGTAATTAAAATTGGGGGTTTTTTTGAAGTTAGTTCTTAATGCCAGCATTTATCCTTCTCTATGTAAAAGTTAACACCGAAAGACTGTGTATTATATTTGGAAAAGAACTTCTAAAACTTATTTATTTAAATGAGAGTGCCAGTATCCTAAATGGTATTCTAGTAATCTGAAAAAAAAAAAAAAGTTAAGACATCAAAACCCTCACAGTGGTAGGAAGTGACTTAAGCAGTGACAAGAAGGGAGTCCAATGAGTCATAAATAAGCTAACTTAATTCAGAAGCAGCAGGGTGCCGCAAAGATGTGTTGCTACCTTTTGATCTATGACAAAAAACAATTCCTTTTGTTCTTCCATAGTTTATAACGATAGCCTCCTGAGAATTTTACCCACTGAATTTACAATAAATCAGTATTTGAATATAAAAGTAAGAAGAACCATGTTCTTAAAAAATGGTGGATTAAAGAGTGTCAGGAACAGTGGTTTAGATAAGCATGTTAATATTTCAGGTCACTAGAGAACCGCTAAATTGAATAATCTAAAACAGTTTATGTCTTTACCCACGGAGTAAGAAACCAAGGAAATTATTCAGATATGTCACAATTTGAGATTTTTTTATTCATGTGTTTATTTGGATTTATTAGAGTTTTATATATTTTATAAGAGGAGAAACATATCATTATTACTTTAAAAATTTTTTGCTGTTTAGTTTAGTGATGGCTCTTACAATCAAATAAAATCATCTTTAAATTTGTGCTTTCTCATACATCAATATTGAACAGTTTTCTGATATTTTGTTTATGAAGCAAAATTTAATTATTGCTTTGATAAAGACAGGTAAATGTGTTAAGTAGTTTTTAATGTTGTAAATATAGATAATATAAAAATATTTCTTAATAATTATATTTAGCAGTGGAGCAAATAGCTACGTAGAAAGAAAAGAAAATTCTTAATTGTCTTAGAATTTATACATTTTTGTTTCCTAGGCCTTAGATTTGGTTTACTTTCTTCATCTGTCTGCTATAATTCTTTCAATAGTGATGAAAATATGGGGGAAATTACATTTTTACTTTTGATCAAGGAATTAAATAGTTCCTTCTATTAGTGCAGAGAGGAATAAAGAGAACTTCAGTTTGAGTTTATAATCCTGCACTTTTTCTACATGTTGTTTGTTTATTTTATTTTATTTTTTTGTTTTGTTTTTTTGGAGAAAGAGAAAATGTGCGCACATGGTGGGGGGTGGGTCAGAGGGGGAAGGAGAGAGAGAATCTTCAGTAGGCTTCACACACCCAGTGTGGAGCCCAACATGGGGCTTGATCTCACAACCCTGACATCATGGCCTGAGGGGAAATTAAGAGTCAGATACTCAACTGACTAAGTCATCCAGGCAACTCTACATGTTATTAACTCACACTGATTAAATATTTGCTTTCTGCCCAAAGCTTTTCTAGATACTTTACATGTATTATCTAATTTAATTCACAGTGATAAAGAAGTATTTTCTATTATCATTCTTGTTTTAAAATGGGAGGTGTAAGACAGAGGAAGGTTAAGTAACTTTAGCAAGGTCATGTAGTTGGCAAGGGAGGTAGGCCTAGCTTATTATACATTCTCTAACTTTTTTTTTCTAGATTTGCCCTCCAAAGAAGGTTAGGACTGTGAAGTTAATGGGTGTTTGAGAATCTCTTCATACCACTTGACTTTCTGGATTTGCCAACAATAAAGTAGGAATGAAAGTGGGGTGGGGAGGGGCAGAAAGTATATTCACTAGTAATGCTTTGTTGGCCTTGACATACTGAAGAGAAGAGCATTCTTTTGAAATTTTTGAGATTTTCTAGCCATTGCTGCTAAACATCTCTTTTGGCAAAGTGTTGAATTTGGATGCAGTTTTTTTCAGTTTTCCTAGCTAGGTGTCTGCTGCTGCCCTGGCTCATATTTGTCAGGGGCTGACATGCACCTTTAAGATGTCACATCTTTAGGTCAACAACAGGCTTCCTGGCAGTTGTGACTGCTTCCTGAATTACTACCTTCTATTAACCTAAAAGTTCTGAAACCTCTGTGGCTTAGTGGCAATTCCGGAGCTATGTAAAGGTATTCTATAGCACGAATTGAATAAAGGGTTTTTCTTTTTCAAATCATGAAGGGACATAATAGCTGCAATTTATTAAATTTTTAAGGTTTTAAAACTTTTTCTTCAAATTTTGACTCCTACTATTGTTTGTCTATACCAGAATCCATTCTAGTGGTTAACATTTGTATTTTAACACAAAAATTTATAACTAGTTATTTAAGATATGACAATCACAAAAAAAGCTCAAGGAAAAGTTGTAATTTTTTCTTTAGTGGTTTTGGCTAAAGAATCTGTGCGTGTATTGCTGGCTTTTGACATCTTTTTGATAATCAAGGTAATGGATAGGAGGGCTGAAGTAGCAATTATGGTAGATTGAGTTACATAAGAAAGGACACACAGCTAACTGGATATTTTTAGAAGCAGACTTAAAATAATAGACCCAGTAAAATAATGTCAATTAATAGGTCTAGAAATTAAAAAAAAAAAAAAAAAAGAGGAACATGAGAGGTAGCCTGGAATTCTTATAGAAATGGAGAAAGAAGAGAGAAGAGAGAAATTGAAGCAGCTACTATGCGGAATGTGACTTTATCTAAAGAGGGTATTTGGGATACTTTACCCTTTGTTGTCTAGAAATCCAAATTTTCTCACCCACCACCCCTCTATCCCATTTCTTCCAGTTACCCTTTGCTGCCTCTTGAAAATTGGCATGGTTTTGGATTATCTTTTTTGAGTCTTTTGGACTCAGATTGGTGTTTTATGAATATGATAACATGCAGAGATAGACCATCTGTCAGAATGATGATGAATGAAATATTATTTGATGGTGTTTTTTGGCCAAAACTACAAAGACATAATAGGTGTTTCACAATTTGAACATTTTGAAAATCACCATTTACATCTCTCTCTCTGTCTGTCTCTCTCTCTCTCTTTTATTTTTCTAGTTCTAATCATCAGCTTCAAAGATGAGTCCATTATCTACTTGGCACTGTGAGTTTGTTGTTATGAGGATCTAGAATCTTGACTTTGTTAATACTTATGTCTTATAGTTGATAGAATAGTCTCTGATACCAACTGTGCCAAATATTAAGTTTTACTAAACACAGTTAGCCAGTGCTATACATATACTTGGACGTCACTGGAGGGTATTTGTTTAAAATGTGCCTAAAACCATTCTAAGCCCTGTAAGAATAGGAAAAAAAAAATGACTCCTGTTCTTAAAAAGGATTTTAATCTAATTGTTGGTTTGGTTATGGTTCTGCCCAAAATGTTTAGTTTGGGGAATGTACTTTTGGAATTCCTGTAACTGTGCTGGTATTACCCTATTGTTGACTCACTCCTTTGAGGATGGCTTAGAACTGAACTGTCTTGGAAGGGGAAGAAACTGTGTCTGCTTTCATTTATTCATTCAATGAATAGTCATTAATTCTTACTTTTATCAGTTGCTGTATTAGTTATAGAGATAAAACAATAAATAAGAGTTCTTTTTGACCTCATGAATCATATTGTCTGTTGGAGAGGACAGATATGTAAATAGATTGCAATTGTATTCTATTATAATGGCATACAAACATGATAAATGTTAAAGTAGAGTGAAGCACAGAAAATATCTGAGAGCTGTTTTAATCTTAAAAGCCTCGTTGCCATAAGGGAGAGAATCTGAATAATGAGGGTTGATGGGGGTTAAAAATTTTGTAGGGAAGGGTGAAGCAAGGTGAGTTCAAGAAGTAGAAGTGTAATTGAGATGATAAACTAGGAATGAGGGTCATTAGTTCAGTACTGAAATCTATAAGGAAAACCAAGCTAAAGCTAGAGATGTTCATTTCCAGAATTTAAGAATGGAGTTATAAGATATGAGTTTACAAGTACAGCTCATATTGCAAAGAACAGGAAAATTAAAATAGCAACATATAGGAAAATATAAATATACAATCCTAGATTATAAAACAGTATACCATATATTTAGAACCTTGCCACAACAATTTTTGGAAATGACACCTTCAAGGAAGCATTTTCTTTAGGTCATTAAAAGTTTATAATATATATTTTTTTATCAATTAAAGGGAGAATATTCCCAAATTTTAACTCTCTTGCTAATATCAGTATAAGTGAAATGTGGATATATGTTTAAAGAATATAATTCAATTAAGCCTTCTGTGATCTTTAAAATAATTTTTATAGTAATAATTAATTGCAGTAAAAATAGGTCTAAAGAAAAAGTACCTAACTGCATTAGGATAGTTAAATTGCAGGTTATTTTTTTGCACATGTTAAAAGAATTCTAAATATCAGCTTTTAAAACTTATTTTAAGGCTCACCATATACCAAATTGATTTAAATAGTTTATAATTAACCTATATAGACAGTGTAATTAATTTACTAGTGTTTAAGCAATTTAGGATGATGGTATTCTTGGAGAGAGGCCATATAATTTTTTGGGTAGGTTTTTTTCTTTCTGGTTATATTTTACATTTCTGAGATAATTGCTTGTTGAAAACATTGATTTAGTAAAGTTCTTAGACTTTAATCAAACATAACCTTATATTATTGTCTTATGTGTATTTTTGTTATAACAGATAGTCACGTAAATGACTTCATGTGCATTTTAAAACCAAGCAAAATAAAATTCAATGTGATTTTGGAGTTTACATATTTCTATGTTGAAAATACCTAAAAATTCAAAGAATTGCAAAGTTGCTAATATTAAAGCATAAACAACAAAGTTAATCATTGAAAATTGCTTTAAGCATGTAGTTACTTAATAAATATGTTTCTCAATTATAACCATTAGAATTGTGTGAATATTATTACAGAGGTAAGAATACATAGTGAATTTAATATTTTATAAGAATATTGTCAATAAGGTTGCAAGTTTTCATGTTATGGCTGTTCACACAATAAGTGGTTGTTAATGCAAAAAGATAATGAGAAAGTTTGGGAACAGTTTAATTGAGATACAAGAAAACGAGGTTACTCTCAGAAGGAGAAGGAAATCATTTGAAAAATTGTGGAGTTGCTATAAACTATTGTGTTGCTAAATGCATTGATTTTAAAGGTCTCCGTACCCTGCAACAAAAGTTTTAATGTGGAGCATGAGAATAGCTTCTTCCATTCTCAGTATATACTCAGCATTTCTTGCTTCCTCATTAGTTAACCTTTGTCTGTGTATCTTTATTTGGTTTCTGTGGGTGTAAATCCCTGGGTTACTCTATATTCTTATCTAGTGTCTCTGTCATGTTTTAGTCTTAGTTCTGAGCATAAAGCCTTCTTAAAAATTTTTAAGGCTGAGTCTTCTATGACAGTTCACTTATCCTGCACCCCATACCCTTTGCTTTTTCTCTCCTACCCTCCCTCTTTCTCTGTCCTTTTGATGTTTTTATTTCCCCAGAAAGATAACCCTCTAGCTTCTATCCTGATTAAGATTGTCCAAGATTCCCTTTGATTTCCTGTTCCTCTAGAAGTTTCCAGATTTCCTTACATTCCCAGCATCTTGGCTTCTACCTAATCACCTGCATATTTCACTCCACTGGACTGTGTCCATTTCCAGTCAGAGGTGGCCAGATGTTGTCCTCTGGGAGATAGGTAGTGTATCTATAAACAATTTGTTCCATGCTAGAGTTTCTATTTCAGAAATTAGATTTCTGTGGAAATTGTACTTGGACGTCTAAAAGATTCAATACCTAATGTTATACCATGGATGAGATTTGTAATTTTTTTATTGTTGTTTTTACCTTACAAACTTATTGATATGTGACCATGGCTATGTGAAAAGAACCTTGAAATACCTTTCTATTCTCCAACCCCGTACATACCTGACTTAATAAAAGCTAACATTCCTTTATCATCTTTTACCATCTGCCTAGCACGAAACTCAACAATTTCAAAATATTTTTAACAATATTTGGCTTAAGAAATTCCCTGGTTTCCTTTGAGCATTTATTAAAATCTCAAAAACATTGTTATTAAAACTTAGCTAAAACCTCACCTAACTCTTGATATGCCATTCTGCCATCATGAGAACAGAATATTTATAATGTAAAGTAACCATTTACTCCTATTAAATATTCAGCTTTCTCTTGACTAAGATATATTCTTTTCTTAAAAGGCTTTTTAATAATACCCTTATTAATTTGGGTTGCTTTTGTAATCTGCCAGCGTAGCTTCCAAATAATAAAGATGTTTTAAGTTAAAAACACTTCTGAAGTTTTTCTTCACTTAGAAGCAAATTCCACTCTGTAAGTCCCTTGAAGTCATTATAATTATTACAGTCTGTAGGGATTAGTATATTGTAAGGAGATTACTAGACTTCTTTACTTAGCAGCACAGTGACAGAGGATGTACCATGAGAATACAGACCAGTAAATGTTGGAGTTGTACAATTAGAAGAATTCTGGATAAACATGTTATGTTCCAACACCCTCTTTAAAACACAACCTTTAACCTACTAATTTTTACTGAGTACTTCATATATACTATTTTCTATAAGGGATAGAAAGTACAGAAAAAAAAAAGACATGATTTTCATTCTCAAGAATTCTGTAAACAATTCGAGGAAGGGATATGTTCATATTGGTATAGGTATTTTATAGAATTGTCAATAGCATTATTTTAATAGTAAAGGTGGAGAAACTGAGAATCAGAGAAGTCAAATAGTTGCCAAAGGTTATACAGGTGGACAATGACCAAGTTGGAATTCATGTTAGTCTGCCTGGGTGAAAAGGTCATGTTCTTCCCTCTTGTTAAATCAACTGGATAAGAAAGAGATGATAGCATGTGAAATTAACATTGAATTCTTATGTGTTGATAAATCACTTCAGTTGTAAGATCGACAGTTGCTCCAGAACTCAGGGAGAGTTAAAGTGACTTTAAAAGGTTTCATGGAGGAGATGAGAATTGAGTTGTATTTTGAAAGGAAGTGGGATAAAGATACACAGAGAGAAAGTTGAAATATATGAGAAAGAATTGGAACAAAGCATGTAAATGCAAATAGGCTGAGCCAGAAGGAGGATGTTGTCTCAGACACTGAGAGCCCCAAAACTTACATGTTCATCAGAGATAAGAATTTGTCTCCCTACCATTCATTCAGGGGGCAAAAGGCCAAAGTGAGAGAATTTCAATCCACTTTTATTGGAAGAAATCCTACTCTACAATTGCCTCAAGTAACGCATGCCATTCCCCACCTGAGTGCCTGGTGGGCTCAGACAATCCTCAGAAAATCCTACATACTAGGCTGAGAATTCTCAGGAAGCATAGCAATGGTTCAGGTACAACTTAAAGAAAAATAAAACAAGCTATCTTCATGTTGACATTGAGTTTCCAACCTGCCAGACTGTAATTGCACAGGTTTAATCAATATTCTTTTCTTTTTCTTTTTTGGGGAGAATAGTTGCCCTTTATTTTTAATTTTTTAAAAACTTGTTTAATTATTATATTCAGTTAGCCAGCATATAGTACCTCATTAGTTTTTGTTGTAGTGTTCAATGATTCATTAGTTCCAGTGGGTATTAAGGAGGGCATGTGTGGTGATGAACACTGGGTGTTATATGCAATTAATCAATGCTCTTAAAGAATCTAAAACTGTAGCAACCTATAATATAAGTGACCTACGAATGGCTAAAATTAACAACACAGGAAACAACAGATGTTGGCAAGGATGAGAAGAAAGGGGAACCCTCTTGCACTCTTGGTGAGAATGCAAACTGGTGCAGCCTCTCTGGAAGACAGTACAGAGCTTCCTCAAAAAGTTAAAAATAGAACTACCCTATGACCCAGCAATTGCACTATTAGGTATTTACCCAAAGAGTACAAAAATACAGATTCGAAGGGGTACATGTACCCTGATGTTTATAGCAGCATTATCAGCAATAGCCAAACTATGGAAAGAGCTCAAATGTCCATCAACTGATGAATAAAGAAGATGTGATGCATGTGTGTTTGTGTATATAATGGAATATTACTTAGCCATCAAAAAGAATGAAATCTTGCTATTTGCAATGACATGGATGGAGCTAGAGTGTATTATGTTAAGCAAAATAAGTCCGTCAGCGAAAGAAATACGCCATATGATTTCACTCATATGTGGAATTTAAGAAACAAAACAAATGAGCAAAGGGGAAAAAGAATGGGAAGGAATGGATGTTGAGGTGTGTTCAGTCATCATAATATCAAAGGGATCAATTGGTAAAAGAGCTTCAGAAACAGGATATAGTTTTTAAAACTTCAGAAGGGAGGAGGCCTGGAGAGGAGAAAAAATGAAAAGGCCATGGCTTCATCAGTGAGAAGATGCTACTTTTTTAAATACAGTGCATGGGTCTCTACTATGAACTGTGTCAAACATGTCCCATTACCCAGAGGTCTTCTATCAGCGCACACAGAGAAAGGAATCCCCTATTGAGGTTGGTGATTTCCTGAGAGGTATTTCTGCAGGGCAAATTTTGCCTGATATTTCTTTTCCCTATGAATTTGCCTTAGGACCTTCTGTGGGTATTCAGAAACTGAGAACTCCTAGAACCGAAGAACCATCCCAAGTACGGTTAACACTGTGATAGGTCCAAATTATTCCGGCTTATTTGTTTATTTATTATCTATCTATCTATCTATCTATCTATTTATTTATTTTTATTTTATCGTCTTTAAGCTTCAGAATGAGGAATATCTTGAAGACCTTAAAATTAGAAGGGACCTTCCGGGGAGGCCCACAATAGCCCTTTAGAGATTGAATGGGAACCGGGCGATTCTAAAGAGTATAATAAGTCAAATGTAGTTTAGGTCACCGTGGTATTCTCTGGATACAAATTAGTTAGGTTAGGCTGCTGTAAGTCACATTCCCTTATTTCATAATAGAACAACCTGCTGTTGATAAATGAATAAGCATTACATTCTGAACAAAACATGAGAGGGGTTGTGAAGTTGCATTGGTACATGAAGCAAAGATGCAGAGCTGAAGTGACAGACTTTACCAGCAGCACATAAAAAGTGCCCTCTGGTAAAACTTACCATGATATTTTCAGATAAACTGTGCATCCAGGACACATGGATAATGACAAGAACGTGAACATCATCTCTGAATATGAAAGGCATGATAGATGTATGCTCACCTATCAAAGAGCAGTTCATTTTAAAATAAGCCATATTTTCCCGTAGTTGTAGGGTAAGAGAAGAGAAAATAGTTTATAAAGGGAATGAAGATGTTGATCTCTGACAGTTCATATTTCCAATCTAAGTGAAAACACGGACCGCAGTAGCAGTGGCAACAAACTTACCAATTTCCCTTTTTATTTGAGAGGTTCTTTGGACATTTAAGCTGATTTTACCATAGGATAAATGTACTAGGCTGTCAATTTTGTCTTCGGGTCCCTAATCAGGTGGGTAGCCGCTGCTTGAGGAGGAGTCAGTAATCATCATTTCAAATGTAGAGAATAGTGTTGTTCGGGTAGACTTAGAGAGTGCTCTTCTGTGAATATGTTGTCTTACCAAAGTGGTCACTGAGATTCATCCACTCTTTTATTCCTCTCATATCACTTCCCACAAACCTCCTCAAAACACCACCCTCTATGCCCCCCCAAAGTATCACTCTGATGGAGGCTAAATTCATCATTGCATTTGTAAGCCTAGAATCAAGCCTATTTCTGCTTTTCTTTACAAGTCTAGGTCTTTTTGTGCATTTTCCGTTATAAACTGGGCAGAAACCATAAGGTTTCTCACAGCATGTCATAAAATATTTTATATTTTAGGGAGGATGCATGGTTATTCTGACTATGTTTTATTTACACAGCAGAGCAGGCATGGCAAGTAGCACTGATTTCCTAATTGGGAGTGTAGCAATACTACGTTTTTTGGAGTGCATTATTTTATTTTTAAAGTAAAAATTGTTGTAGTGTGTTTGAATCTAAAATGCAGCAATTTAGGATAACCAAATGAATTTAGAACATAAATAGGAAAGTATTTCTAGAATTTTTGCAAAATTGACATTTCTGGGGTTTTTTGTTTTTTGTTTTTGTCTTAAAATAAAGCTTATTAAAATTATAGTAAAAATACAGTAACTGGCAGGAAAACTAGACAGCTTTAATAAATGGAAACACTTTGTCTCTGATGGAAAATTTTTTTTTTTTCTATTTCTGCTACCCCCTTCTGTTTTTAGGACAGTATTCTAATCAGACATTTTATGTTGGCTTTTTTGAAAGATCAAATATTTGATCCTAATTTTTGTTTGAAGTAGTGAAGTCTTTGCTATAGAAAACTGAGTTCAAAATGTGACATTTATAATAGTATTATGTGTCCTTACTGAGGAAAATTGAATATAAATAAGTGTTAATGAGTGTCCTGGGTATCCTGTAAAGAATGATTCATTCCCACTCAATAGGTGAGAAAACGTGGGAGCAAAGTGTGGTAAACTGTACCAGACAAACATGCTGGACTTACGAAATGACAGTACTATGGACGCAATAATACACCCTTGCAAGACAATTGTAATATTTCCAAGACTTATGGAATAATCATTTTGCTCCTAAGGAGGGAAGTTTGGGTGATTAAATTATGCATATAATTTTAAGAGTGCTTGTCGTTTTCAATGAAATTCTGTATGATATGTTCCCCAAATGTGAAATTCTTTTGATAGATGGATAAATAATAATCTCTGGAAATGGCTAAATAAGCGTTGAATGCTCAGGGTTGTTTTCCCTCACCATTTATCCTGACAGAGAAACTTTGACACACAAGCACATGTGCGGGCACGCACACACACACACACACACACCCCCTCAGGGAGATTGCTTTTTAGTTTCTGTAAATTATCAGACTTCTAGTGATGCTTGTGTAAGCAGTTATTCTTGTTAGATTACACAACTATTGCTTTGTGTTATAAAGAATATAGTACACGGCAGGAACAATCAGAGCAAGTAATCGGTTTTCTTTCCTTGAAAAAAATAGCTCTATTTTTAACATCTTGAGGAACCTCCATACTGTTTACAGAGTGGCTGTATCAGCCTTTATTCCCACCAACAGTGTAAGAGGGTTCCCCTTGCTCCATATCCTGGCCAACATTTGTTGTTCCCTGACTTGTTAATTTTAGCCATTCTAACTGGTGTAAGGTGGTATCTCAATGTGGATTTGATTTGTATTTCCCTGATGGCTAGTGATGTGTGGAACATTTTTTCATGTGTCTCTGGGCCATTTGTACGTCTTCTTTGGAGAAGTGTCTGTTTGTGTCTTCTGCCCATTTCTTGACTGGATTCTTTGTGTTTTGGGTGTTGAGTTTATAAGTTCTTTATTGGTATCCAAGATCTGTATGTCATTTGCAAATATCTTCTCCCATTCCATTGACTGCCTTTTAGTTTTGTTGACTGTTTCCTTTGCTGTGCAGAAGCTTACCTTATTGAAGTCCCAATAGTTCATTTTTGCTTTTGTTTCCCTTGCCTTTAGAGATGTGTCTTGCAAGAAGTTGCTGTGGCCCGTGTCAAAGAGGTTACTGCCTGTGTTCTCCTCTAGGATTTTGATGGATTCCTGTCTCACATTTAGGTCTTTCATCCACTTTGAGTTTATCTTTGCGTATGGTTTAGGAGAGTGGCCCAGTTTCATTCTTCTGCATGTGGCTGTCCAGCCTTCACAGTTTTTAATAGCAGCTGCATCACTTTGCATTGCCATCAGGAGTGCACAAAGGATCTTATTTTTCCACATCCTTACCAACATTTCTTGTCTTCTTTTTGCTAATAGTCGACCTGGCAGGTGTGGGGTGATAGATCATCGTAGCTTTCGATTTGCATTTCCTTGATGATTAATGACATTTGAGTTTTTTTTTTTTTTTTTTTTTTGTATTTATACCTGGTTGGCCTTTTGTATGTCTTCTTTGGAGAAATGTTTAAATTTTTGGCACATTTAAAAATTGGGTTATTATTTTTTTTCTGTTGAATTGTGGGAATTCCTTATGTATTTTGGATATTAATCCTTTATCAGACAGCCACCTTCTTAAGAGTCCTTTTTTGAATCACTGAAAGCACATTCTGTCTTGCAGGCATGTAACCTCTCCATATCTGATGCACCAGCATCACTACCATTAAGAATCGAGAAACTGAAAAAGGGGATATATAGGTATTCAGTAAGTATTTCATGAATTTGTAACAAATAACGCTTAAAAATGAACATCCTCATATAAGTGAAATGTGGCTAAGACCGTAGGTTAAGAGCTAGATTACATGGGTTTGAATACTCTACGTTGTGCAAGCTAACTACACTTGTGCGTTATTTAACTTCTCTTTGCCTCCAATTACTTATGTATATGATAAGTATAAGAATAATGCCTACTTTGTGTGTTGTTGTGAGAATCAAACGAGTTAATACATACAAAACACTTAGAAAATTTCCTGGCACAGGGGGCCTTGCTGGCTCAGTCGGTAGAACATGTGACTCTTGATCTTGGGGTTCTAAGTTCAAGCCCCACATTGGGTGTAAAGATTGCTTAAAAATAAAATTAAAAAAAGAAAATTTCCTGGCACAGAGTAAGCAGTTAATAATAATTAACTAGTGGTGGTAGTAATAGTAATTTATGAAAAATGTAATTAATTTTTTCATCAAGGGAAAGGATATGGACAATGTGACATGCAAAAATGAATAAAGTTTGGTACATGCTACAACATGGATGAAACTCATAGATATGATTAAGGGAAGTAAATCGGACACAAAAAAACCACAATATCTCTTTATATATCTTCTTCCATCTTTGCTTTGTACTCCCCATCTGCAATCCATCTCAGGATAAAACAATGGAAAGAAAAGGGTAGGGAGAATATTTAAGAAAGATGCAAGAAAAAAGAAGCTAAGTAGTGAAACTGAAAGAGGTGCAAGAGAAGGGCTTAATCTTTTCCCCCCATGGTTCCAGTGAACTCTTCAGTTTTACTTTCCTTGAGTGAAACTTCAAAAGACAACTTTTTTAAATTAAAAAGTTAGATTTCCCAGTGATTTCTGTGCTTACCAATATATGAATTGTCGGACTCTGTGACAGCTTCCAGATTTACTGACAAAAGAAATTCTGAATTGATAACAGCAAACAGAACTGGTGAGTCTGTCAGCTGACTTCTTTTATCTGTCTTTCTCTACTTCTCCCATTCCTCTGAGAGTGAAAGAAAGGAGCATTCCATGAATTCCAAATTCCATTTGGTGACCATCTAAGGGTTGGATTGAGAAAGAACCAGGGTTTGAATCACAGGATTTGGGATGAAATATGGGTCATATGACATCAACTAGATATTTATAATTAGAGTCTATGGGCACAGTATATCTTCAACAAATCTGTTAATTTGCCTAGAGGAAATGCAGGATGATAATTTGATGCTCACATATTTTGGAGGTTAAAAAGCCTTTTTTATATTAATGTTATAAAAAATTTAAAGGTAACTTTAATTATGTACTTACCAATACATTGTTTTAAGCTTCATGTTTTTTTCCTTCAAATTTGGGGTAGGGTGGAACTGCTTTTGTCTAATTATTATAAAATATGATTTCATGTACTTTAAAAAATAGGGTTATGGTTTTAAAATACTAAGAATATATTTGCCTGTGATTTGATTCACTTTCCTTGACCTAAAAGAACTAGAAATCAGATTATCTATGATTATGATGAATGAAATTTTCTAGGAAGCAAAATTGGTTCAATCAGAGTAATTATTGTTTTTCATTGTTGTTAGCCCAGAAGAAGTAGAACCAGTCTTTCTGCTATTCTTTACTGACATGTCTCAGATATTATAGTCAATTTGCCTTACCCAGAGGTGAAGGAGGCAGTTCAGGATAAATTGTTATCCTATCAGAGAATTACACGTGGATAATGATGAAAGTCTTTGGTAAAAATTGCAATGTCTGGGGTTAATTTTTCAGGAAAAGAATTAGCTGTTTAATCTTCTCTTATTTAGGCAATTGCATATGATTTTCATTGAATAATTCAGATAAAACTTGTTCACCTCGTTTTGGAAAGGAAGATTTGAGGAAACAATATAAGCTCAGAGGAAAGATTGATTTATTAAAAAAATTTTAAAGGCTTTGGTTTTTTTTTTGGGGGGGCAATTTAGGTTTACAATAAAATTGAAAAGAAGATAGAGAGGTTTCTTATATACCCTCAGCCCCCACACATGCGTAGCCTCCCCTGTTATCAATATAAAACCAGAATGGTACATTTTTTTACTACGGATGAACCTACACTGACTCTTCATAATCACCTAAAGTCCACAGTTTACTTCAGTGCTAACTCTTGGTGTTATACATTCAGTGGGTTTAGACAAATGTATAATGACACGTAACCATCAGCATCGTGTCATAAAAATCCTTTGTGTTCTTCCTGTTTATCCCTCACCCCTTTCCTGAAACTACCGATCTTTTTATTGTCTCTATAGCTTTGCCTTTTCCAGAATGTTATCTAGTTGGATTCATACAGTATGTAGCCTTCTCAGCTTGGCTTCTTTCACTTAGTAGTAGAAAGATTGACTTTTGAAAAAGTAAATATACATCCAGCGCTTTGATGAAATATGTATCTAATACCTTTATCCTGAAAGAAAATTGCATTCATCACTGACATATGAATGGAAGGACAAGTTCTAAAAAAAAAAATGAGTTTAATAACAGAAAGTATTACTTTTTTACTGATGTTTGCTTTAATAAATTATATTTAAATTATACTTGTTTTTAAATAAGGTTTTGCTGAAATGAAGGAAGCACACTTATAATTAAACAGAGAAAAGTGATTTTTTTCAGTACTTCTCCCCCCTTTCTCCAAGTTTTGTATCCTCAATTTTCTTGAGGATAAAATTTGATTTTTTCTATATATTGTCCATCTAAAATAGGAAGCTTCTGAAAGATCATTGGTGGATTTTGAGGAAATGTTTAAATTATGACATCTATGTGATGCTGAATCAAACATTCAGTATTCTTTATAAGCAAAATTACAAAGCACTTAGGTAGTTTGTCTTAATTTTCCTTGTTAGATTTACTCCCCAGTTGTATGATTCCTGTGTCTCCTGTGACCTCCAAATGCGTGCACACACACACACACACACACACGCACGCACATGCACACACACACACAATCTACGCTGTATCCTGCTTTAACCATCTAGTAAGGATAATAACTAATCTCTTACTACAGGTGTAAACTGATAATGATTAGGTGCTGTCAAAGAAAAACCAGAGCCAGACAGAAATTAAAACAGTAAACACAGATTTTATTCAGAACTATTGCAGTAGAGGAGAAGAGACCTATAAATTCCCACTTGCCCATGCTATATTTGGAATTGAACCCAGTACTATATTCCAAATATAGCATGGGCTCAGTTCCAAATTCCAAATATAGCATGGACAAGTGGAAATTTATAGCCAAGGAGCAGGGTGAGAGTCAGTCGTTGTAAATAACTAAAAGGAAACGTCAGTAGTAAAGGGGTTATACTTGGCTACACCAACCCCACAGGATTCTTGTTGAAGGCAGGCCAGAATGATCCAATAACAATGGATATGGGGGATGGTGGAGGATAAGGAACCCGATTAGATATTGAGAGTGATGAGATATTCAGGGTGGGGGTCCTGGTTAAACTGAATTAGGAGAGTTTTTGCTGAAATTGGATTTTACAAGGAGATGCAGAGATGGGCCTAAGGAGAAGGTTTAGGAGCCTGACTGAAAGTTTGGCCAAGTAAAGACCCTTTGTCAGGAAAATCTATGATAATTTATTTGCATTTTATAAAAGGTAAAAGGTGGGGAGGTACAAAGACACGATTGGAATGGTAATCTCATAGTGAAGTTAACCTCTGGGTGGAGACCTGTCAAAATTACTTACCTTCCTCACAAGGGGTATCAGTGCCATTTTCCTACAACACACACACACACACACACTCACAGGGGTACGTGATAGTGGAATGGATAATGAATAACGAACTTATAATACCTCTGAAAAGGTTCTTACTTTGCTATACAGCTATTCCGACTTGGGCTTTTCCACTGACTAGATTTTGAACCCTCAAAGGCAGTCTGCCAAATTTTAAATGTTTTCATAAGGGCAACACTAGAAATTAATGTAAATTAAATTCTCTCCTATTGTCACAATGGGGCAGTGTCAAGGACAATTTCATTTTACTGCAAATAATATAGTTGAAGCCTGTTTTCACAAAGATTTGAATGAAAACTTCCTTTTCAGGGTAATTGTTTATGAATTTGAGATACTTCATTTGGATTTTATTTATATGATAACAAGTTGCTATATAAGGGTCAGCAAATCAGTAAACAATACGTTGTCTGTGCCTCCCTCCGGAAGAAGAAAACTGTATTTTGAGGAGTATCATAAAGCACATCTGAATGGAGATATCTCCCCAGTGGCTGCTGTGTGCCTGAAATATTCAGCACTGTCTAGAAATAGGATATTAGGGAGGAGATTTCGGTTAAATTGTGAATGTATTTTCTGCAACTACTGTGACATTTAGCCATGGTTATAGCATAACATGTTTGCACATTTTTGATTATTACATTTGTTTATTGCCGCTCTAGAAAGTGGGCAACAGAACACTGAGGAAATAAGACATGTGGCATTAAACCATCATTTGAAACAAAATACAGTACTGGCCAATCCAAGGGTATATTGATCTATGTCACCAGCTCCTGTTGGGAGTTGACAAAAAGGTTTAGCACCAAGGAACAGATGTCCAAGTGGTACCAAAATGATCTGTAGGGATGACTCAAGATGTGACTTTGACTTCTTAAAATTTTTCTTTGGAGAGTGAGTACTCTTTATACCCAGATGGCTATTTTTTTTTTTTTTTTTTAAGATAATACTGAAGCACGGGGAGTAGAGGAACTGGCAATAGAACCCTGTGGCAAATAATATTCTGAGGAGACAGTTCAATAGACTGAAGATATAGGACCATTTTATTGAAGTTTTCTTTCTTTTTTTTTTTTTTTTTAATTAAGCAGAAGTGAAAGTTCTATGCCTTTAACACCCAGCTCTAATTAACTCCTGGAAAAGTCAAAGCTGTTAAAATTGTTCTGAACTTAAGCAGGTAAATTTCTTGTTCAGCCTGTCTAGGGGTTGACATATCTGATGTAGTTTTGGGACTCCTACTGAAAAGGAATCACGGTGTGATGATTTCTCTTTTTAGTGCAGTTGGGTAAGGACAGTGTGAGGGTCATGGGAGGGGAGGAAGCAGGACGGGCAGTAGAAATGCAACTTTATTTATTTATTTATTTATTTTAAAAGATTTTATTTATTTATTTGACAGAGATAGAGACAGCCAGCGAGAGAGGGAACACAAACAGGGGGAGTGGGAGAGGAAGAAGCAGGCTCATAGCGGAGGAGCCTGATGTGAGGCTCGATCTCATAACGCTGGGATCACTCCCTGAGCCGAAGGCAGGCGCTTAACCGCTGTGCCACCCAGGCGCCCCAGAAATGCAACTTTAGATGCCTAAGAGAAAGATGAGCTTACATATCAGATGGACATGATACTTTAGTTACTTCTGCAGTTCTGGATTTTCCACATTGTTTGGGATGAAGAAAACAACAGTTCCTGTCTCTGTGCCATAAAATCCCTATTCCCTAGGGTTTGATGAGAATTTGAGGTTATTTGACCTAGGGAGTGGGAGTGAGAATAATCAACATCAGTCTTTAAACCACCTGAAGACAATACTCACATGACTGTCATTCACTGTTGGATCTCCAGCACCATTCAAGGGGTCTGGCACAAGGTTGGCAGTCAGCAATATGGGTGAAAGACTGATGGAAAGGGAGTGAGAGAACACCTTCACACTGTCACAGTTTGTTTGGATTAGGAATCCCCAACCTTTTGTGGGGAGAAACTGCTTTTTATTTCTCTGAAACCTTGATTTCAACATGTATTCATTGATCAAATATTTTCCGAGGCCCTCCTGTGCATTTTCTTATTGAGATATAATTGGCTTATAACATTGTATATGTTTAAGATGGACAATGTATTGTTCTTTTATATTAATATATTGCAATATGATTACCACTGTAGCATTAACTAACTCCTGTATCACCTCACATACTTATTATTTCTATTTCTTGGCAACTTTGAAATTTATAATGGAGTATTGTATTATATATACTATGTATTATATATACAGTATTGTATTATACTATGCTGTGCATTAGATCTTCAGAACTTATTTATCTACTAGTTGCAGGTTTGTATCCTTAAACAACATCTCCCCAATTTCCCCACCCCTCAGCTCCTGGTAACCACCATTCTACTCCAAGTTTTATGAGTTCAGGTTTTTTAGATTACATATATAGGTGATATACAGTATTCGTCTTTCTCTAATTTATCTCACTTAGCATAATGCCCTTATTCATGTTATCGCAAACTCCTTCTTCCTCATGGCTGATATTTCAATGTGTATATATACCAGATCTGTTTGTTCATTGATGGACACTTAAATTGTTCACATATTTTGGCTATTGTGAATAATGCTGCAATTGAACATGGTCGTGGAGCGACCTCTTTAAGATGATTTCAGTGCCTTTGGATATATACCCATGAATGGGATTGTTGGATCATATGGAAGATCAGTTTTAATTTTTGTGAGGAACCTCCATACTGCTTTCCATAAAGATTGGATTATTTTATATTCCCACCATCATTGTTTAAGGACTCTCTCTTCTCCACATCCCTGCCATCATTTGTTATCTCTTGTTTTTTGTTTGTTTTTTGACAGTAGCCATCTAGCTGGTGTGAAGGGATACCCCATTGTGGTTTTGATATGCATTTCCCTAATTAGTGATGTTGAGCAGCTTTTCTTATAACCTATTGGCCGTTTGTATGCCTTCTTTGGAAAAATGTCTCCTCATATCCCTTACCTGTTTCTTAATTGGATTATTTGGTTTTGTTTGTTTGTTTGTTTTTTTTGCTATTGAGTTTATGAGTTCTTTATATATATGTTGGATATATGGTTTCTGAATATTTTCTCCCATTCTGTAGGTTGTGTTTTCAATTTATTTTTTCCTTTGCTGTACAGAGCTCTTTAGTTTAATGTAGTTCCAATTCTTTAATTCTTGTTGCCAGTGCTTTTGTTGTCTTTACTAAAAAAATTATTACCAACATCAATGTCAGAGATATTTTTCCTTATTTTTTCTTCTAGGAGTTTTATGGTTTCTGTTCTTATGTTTATGTCTTTGATCCACTTTGAGTTCAATTTTGTGAGTGGTGTGGCATAAGGATTCCCTTTCTTTCCTTTGGATGTGGATATACAGTTTTCCCAACACTATTTACTGAAGAGACTGTCCTTTTGCCATTTAATATTCTGGGCACCTTTGTCAAAAATTAGTTGACCACGTATGTGTGGGTTTCTGTGTGGTTTCTCTATTCCATTACACTAGTTTATGTTCCTTTTTTTTATGTCAGTACCGTACTGGTTTTGGTCACCCTAGTTTTGTAATGTAGTTTGAAATCAGTGTGATGCCTCCATCTTTGTTCTCCTTCCTTAGGATTGCTTTGGCCAATTGGGGTCTTTTGTGGCTCCAAAAAAATTTTGGGATAGTTTTTTCTTTTTCTGTGGAAATGTGAAAAATGCCATTGGGATTTTGCTTGGGATTACATTGTACCTGTGTACCTGTAGATCTTTTTGGGTCGTATGGACATTTTCATAATATTTCACAAAATAATTAATAATTAATTTCAGTGTTAATGATAATTTCACAATAATTAATTTCACAATATTAATTAAGTATGGGATATCTTTCCATTTATTTGTGTCTTTAATCTCTTTCATCAATGCCTTTAGTTTTCATTGTCCAGATCTTTCATCTCCTTGGTTAAATTTATTCCTAAGTATTGTGTTGATTTAGAGGCTGTTGTAAGTGAAATTGCTTTAATTTCTGTTTGAGGTAGTTCATTTTTAGTGTATAGAAGTGCAACTGATTTCTGTATGTTGATTTCGTATCTTCCTACTTTAATGAATTCATTTATTCTGCTTTTTAGTGGACTCTTTAGTGTTTTCTCCATATATAAGATCATGTCATCTGCAAATAGAGATTTTATTTTTTCCTTTCCAATATGGATGCCTTTTTTCTGGCTTAATCTCTCTGGATAGGGCTTGTGGCACTATTTGAATAGAAATGATGAAGGTGGGCTTCTCTGTCTTGTTTCTGATCTAAAGAAAAGGATCTTAACTCTTCACCATTGAAAAGGATCTTAACTCTTCACCATTAAGTTTATTGTTAGCTGTGGGCTTATTGTATATGTCCTTTATTAATGCTGACAGACATTCTTTTTATACCCAGTTGGTGAACACTTGTATCATGAGAAGGATGTATTTTGTCTGTTGCTTTTTCTGCATCTACTGAGATGATTGTATGATTTTTATCTTTTATTCTATTAATGTGGTATATCACATTTATTGATTTGATGTGTTGAATCATCTTTGCATCCCTGGGATAAGTCCCTGCTTATCACAGTGAATGACTCTGCTATATAATAATGAAGACTTTTCTTTTTTTCTGACAACTTACTGTCATATACATAATGTCTGTGATAGCTGTTTAAGATACAACAGTGAACATTTCCCCTAGATGAGCACTGGGAAGGCAGACATAAAAAACATGATTGTAAAAATCATTTTTAAATGTTGATTTTGATACACACCTGGAAGAATAAGTCAGATGTACAGTGTAGATATACAAACCAAGGAGTAAGTTTGCCTTGTGATTAGGGAAAGCATCTCAGAGCCTAGGACGTTTGAGACCTAAATAAAGTGGGGATGCTGATTATAAAGTACTAAGGTAGAAGTGCTCACAGAAAACAGATTTTGCTGTTGTCTGTCCTCCCTTCCATTCTGAGATATTCAGTAAAACTCAAGGGGGGGGAAGATGTTAAATAATGTTCCTCAGTCATCAAACAAAATTTTAGTTTTGTTCAATGGACTATACATGCATATAATACATAAATATTCCCTAGAAAATGTCTAAAATAAAATGATTTTTGATAAATTAATGTGTAACTAAATTTAAAATATTTATCTATGCTTATGAAATTTCAAGGAAGTGAGACATTATTGTTGATGAAAGAAATTCTGTTTTCACAAAGGATTTCTGCATGTCTCCTTGTAGAGACAAGCCTAAAACAGATGACATGGTGCTTTTTTGATGGTAAATGCTCCATGTGTTTGCTGGGTTGAATTGCAGCTCATCTTGTGCCCTGTTAGGGTCCCCACTATTAGGCATGTTTACATAGAGCTGCAGAATTATCCATTTTCAAGGACTATATGCATTCGGTAGAGAGCATGCACACTCAGCTTTATTACATATCTGAGAGTAGAACAGACTAATGAATCTTGGATCTTGGTCTCCAAGAACTAATCTGCTTAGGACACTATCTTTAGGCAGATATTATTGTCTGTACTTTAGAGATGAGGCAACTAAAAGGTTAAGGGACTTGCTTAGGGTCCTATAACACATTTCATATTTTAATATTGCCTTTCTATCATAAACTAAAAATGCTTACTGTCTTTCTCAAGGGATATATGTTGGGTAGTTATACTCCTGTGTGGGAAGGTTAAATTATTTCTACTTGTCTTTCAGGAAGTCAGTGGCACAGCTGTATATAAAATCTATGATGTTTGACCTTGGGTGACTTTGAGCTCTGCTCTTAGTATCAAAAGCAAACACTCTGACTCATTTTAGTATAAATCAGTGTCTTTTGGAAGCTTTAGAGAGAGAAACTATGTCACAGATCATAAAACATGAAATAGAAACTACAAGTGAGTAAACTGCTTCCTAGTCTTGAGGACAGTCGAAGCTTTTATCATTTAATAATTCAAAAATTATACCTATACATAGGAAATCCATATTTTGAATGCTCCTGGAAGCCTTAATAGAGATATGGTTTCTTTAGAGGTGTCTCCTCTGTTCCTAAGCGGCTTGAATTTGTCTTCATGTTAGGTATAGGCAAAACTATGAAGTTTGCTTTCTTTTGTTTATTTTCTGTTTTTGCTTTTTTTGCTTCTCTTATACAGTGTGCTTTGTAGCCTCAAGTTTGTGGCACAGAATTCCCTCATTTTCCTCCTCAAGTGCATCAGGAGCCTCTTTTGTGTAGCAGGCTAAATTCGACAAGCTGAGCACCTAGTCTTCCTATCTCATTCTGCATCTTTTTTTCCCTCTCTTCTTTGCTCTGATTATCTGATAAATTAATATTCCTTACGGTTTTAATGACTGCTAATAGATTAATGCATCTTAATGACTGTTAATGGCTTAATCTGCTACACCTCCTGGGTAAAATATTTGCATTTTAAAGGGGCTTTTTAGAATTATAACCTTATTTAAAGAGAGAACTCAGTGTGAGAATCTAAAACCTATTGACAAATCACTAGGGACAAATACCATGTTAGATTTTTTTCACATTTTAACGTCTCTGAGAATAAAGGTACATTCTTAAAATTGGTGATAATAAAACACTGTGTCATCGTTTAGTTGGATAGCATCTTTTTTCATTCTTAGTGATGAATAAAATAACAACGTCTTGAAATCAACGACAATCTTAGATTTAGTGAAATATAGTAGCTGTATTTTGCCACGCTTGAAGCCATGCCTTGTGGTCGGTGGTTAACTACCTTCTTTGTCACCCCTTATTCAGACACGCACAAACTCACTCCTATATATATAAATAAACTCATACCCCAACACCATTGGACCCTGGGCATTCCCCTTTTGGCTGCTGTGGAAACTTCAACTAAAATATATATATTTTTTGTACCATATTAAAGAAGCTCCCCAAACTTGGCTTAAGAACATTTGTAAGAAATCTGCACTGGAAATGATATTTTATTTATAACATCTATTTGCTACTAAAAAAAAAAAGGCATGGATAATACTTTGATTCTTTTTATTCTGTCTCACTTTGCTTTGAGAGAGAAGTGATAAATATGAGTAAATACCACAGATGAATATAGTGTCTTGAAGCACTGGCTATCCTTTTAGAAAGGAAAAGGCTTTGTATCTGTAATTACTGATCATGTGATACACGATTTCAAATAAAAGAGTTAGTGTCATTCTTTCTTTTTGGAAGACATTAGAAACAATTGCAGAATAAAAAGCAAGCTCATCAACAACAAAAAAATCAGTCAGAAAATTGGCTAAAATTCAGCTCTTTGTGCTCTTGAGACTGAAAGCTGTAGCTGAAAAAAAGCTCTCCAATTTCCTACCATGCAAATCCATTGCCTCCTTTTAGATGGGTTTACTCTTTTGGAGCAGTTAAGTAGTAGAATTTCTTGGCAAGAAGAACATTTATTTAAATAAATCTTTGCAAATTCTGTTTATTTATTCTTCCCCCTTCCTACTACATTCCATTGCCCATCCTACGCCACCAACTTCACACACCAGCATGGGTTATGAGGAGAGTAATGTATGTTCCTCTAGACTATATTTTTATTTCCTTGTAAGTTCAAAATTGAGAGAGTGGAGCTAAGGATTTAAAAGAAAATACAATTCCAGTCATATTGACAATGAGTGTGTATATATATATTTTTTCGTTAGTCCTTGTAAATAAACAGGGTTTTAATTTAACTTCTATCACCATAGTTTTAAATTTAGTTTTCCAAATATAAGCAGGGTTGGGTTTTACAGGACCACTGTTATGAGTATACTTTGTAGGTTGCAGAGTAAGTGGTGAAATTTGAAAATATTAAGACCTATTTTATTATATGTATGGCACTTAGTAAAATTATAATCTCTAATAATGTGAAATGTCAGTATTAATCCATTAGCTCCTTAATATCTCAGCCTGAATTAGTGTTTTTAAGATTAACAATTTCAAAGAGAAGCGGCCTGGTAAGAAACAGGACAGGAAACTGGCTTGTGGCTGACAATAGTGGTGCAAAAATTAACATCATTTTTGCATACACATCTGTACCTTTTGAACTCTGGTACTGCATTTTCACATGAAACTAAATTCTTCAGCTGCCATGCTGTCACAGTAGGGAAGGAGGTACGTATTTGGAAGGTGCGCACGAAAGCCTGTCGCATCGTGGATCTGAGAGATGTGGTTTTGTCAAGAGAGGCGCCTGTGACTCTATTACAAGTACAATACAGTGTGGTCTATAATGAATCTCCATCCCCTGAGAGCTCTAAAAATAGAATAGGTAGCCTTTGGATGGTTTAAGCACTAAACTGCCTAAAGGAAGGGATCTCCTCAAATGACCTCTCAATGCTCCTTCTAGCTCTGTAATTTCAAGTCTGAGATAGTTGGCTTATGAAGTGCAGTGAGCATATAAATGTGTGCAAGTATGTTTAGTGTGTATATATAAGTGTGTGTGTATACGTATATATGTTTCTGTAGAGGCATGAGACTGTGGAGAATTAAACATTTATGTGTCGTTATTTGGCTTTAATGCTTAATAACTGTAGTTGGTCAAGAAGCTGAAGTAGAAAGATGCCATGTGACTTAGCAACTGCATCTATAAATGCACGAATAAAAACAACGAATAAAACCACCCAGCTCTGGGTCAGACCTCATCTACAGGAAAGACTCCTCCCAAAAAGTAAATATGAACAATTGTAACCATATTTGTAGTCATGATGAAAAGCAGTCTGTTCCATTATATCTCCTGGGACAGTCATTGTGGGGGAAAGTTCAAAGCCTTGTACATGGTTGTGTCATGAGCCACCTCAGTAGCTGTTTCTTGATAATAGCATTATCCACAAGGAGCTAGTCATGGTCAGAATACAGAGATTTCATCAGAATGCAGGGAATTGCTTATAAATCTTTGCAATTTTTACTTATACTAAAGGAAAAATCATTTTATTTCTCAGGTCTCAAATATTCCTCCTCACATTTTAACACCACAGGAGCTGTTCATAGATCTGTGCACATTTGTGTTCGTATATGTGTGTACGTGTTTGGTAATAAATTCACAAATTGTAAAGAACAAGCAGTTGTTGGCCACTTGCTCCCAGAAAATTGTGGCAGCATTTCACTTATCCCAAACCCTACTTTGACCTTCATTCGTTACTTTTGCCAAATTGCCATCTGGTTGCTCTGTTATCCCTCATCAGCTATCTTATGTGATTAGGAAAGAACACTTTCTTGGGCAAGATGCTAGGTGCAGCTATTAGTGGAACCAAGGATTTCTTCTTGGTGCTTGGAACAAAATGATTATTATCAGCAGCAACTTGAAAATAGAAAATTTGAAACTTTGCTAGTATGACATATAAAAATATTACTGGGAATAAAATTTTTATGTTTATATAGCTAATACAAATTGAAAAAATCACCAAAGTTTATGCTCTCTTCTTAAAAAAAAATCAAAATCTAATGAGAATCGAGTATCTTGTTTAAAAATATTTAAAGAACTTTGCCTCTAATTTCTTGTTTCTTTTTGAACTATGTTTATTGAACAATTTTTTATGTTCATGACTTAGTGATTGTAGGATTTATAGGAAAAATGCAGGGCATGGCTAGGCACGCCCTCCCACTACAGGGCTCTGTAGGAAACTATTGCCAGATACTGATTAAAGTTGAAGATTAGATGAGGCCTCTTTCTCTATTTGTTTCTGCGTATTTCATAACTGCTTGTTACAGTCTGTGTGTGGGTTTGATCTAAAATTGGTGTGAAGCCAACCTACCAGAATGAGATAGGTGGTCAGAAAGAGTCATTTGCCTCCAGTGCCTAATGCCAAGATGGGCTGAACTGCCTGATCCTTTGTTGGCCTGGATCACTTAATCCACGAACAAGAGAATAGTCAAGTCCAAGAGATAGTGGGGAGACGAGAGAGAGAGAGGCAGTCATTTTACCACACTAGCAGCGTGTGTGAAGGACGTGGTAGAAAGAATGAGAGGGCTTACCATGAGTGAAAGCTGGCCTTTAACCCACAGTGACTCCAACCACTTATGAAAAGGATCCCAGCCACGTCTTAGGTTGATCAGGTCTCTCCTATGTGGGGAAGGGACATGTAAGGAGATAGGGAAAGGGGCTGATAGTGTTTCCCGCAACAGTCTTTAGTGAGGAGTAGAAGTTAACATCTTTCTTATAAAGTAGAAACATGTGGAGAGAAGGATTCATCTCAATAATTCTTCCTGCCTTTAAGAATATTAGTTTTTCTTTCATGAGTCCAGACAAATAAAAACAAAGCAATAATAAATATTTCTAAGTATGAAAATAAGGAGCTAAATTGTGACTTTTAGCATGTGGATGTTTACTACTATATATTAAAGAAGACATTGCGTTGAGTTAAGTTATATGTAAGGCATTGCCCGTCAACCCTGTATTTACCAAAATCAACAGAAGAAAAGATTCTATGCTAGTTATAAAGGTATACAAATAATAGAATGGAGAGAATGTGAAATAAAAATAACAAGTACGTCTCTTTAATTTATTTAATAAACATCTATTCAGTTTTTATTTTGAGAAGCTATACTGCAATAGAGGTTGGGAATGTCAGCTTTGCAGCCATGAAGTCTTGGGTTTGAATTCCGCAATTGCCACACGGTAGTTATATGACCTTGGAAAACACATCTAACCTCACAAACACTATTCTTTTATATGACAAATGAGTATAGTGATAGTACTTATCTATTAAGACTGTTGTGAAAAAAAATATGCAAAGTGCCCAGGGCAGGGTTCTTGGCTCGTAACAGTTAATAGTGAAGATAATTTATATCGCCAGTATTGTGTTAGATGGAACATAATGGGGAAAAATAAAACCGAAGGAAGTTAGTAAACAAAACAAAACAAAACTTTAATTTCTAGAGGGTCAGATCTGAATAGAAAGCAATAGGAACAATTTAATAAAGTCTACCACTAATATTTTCCCCGTGTCATGAAAGTATATAGACATAGTACATTTATAAAATAAAAACAGAACAAAAGCAATTTTTCCTTCTAGAGAGTAGCTTGTGCACCACAAATAACTGAATCTTAAGGTGAATGTTATTAGGATGCCCATTATCACTTCAGCATGCAAATGATTCCCCATTGAGAATCTCAAGAGCAATTCCTACGTGGTGAGGGCAGTGACCTATCACTGTTTACTAATGTCCAAGATTAGTTTATTTATGAAAAAAGTAAAATCTGACATTCTTAAGTTGAGTGTGAAGGAACCATGGATGCATAATTCTGAACAATAAACCTGATTTGAAGAGTCATATAAGGAACCTAATCTGTAGGCACACTGAAGACAGGACCAGGTCTGTCTTAGTTACAGACAAACCTCAGGTGTATACCATGTTTCTGGCGCATAGTTGATGTTCAATGAAACTATAGAGTTGCTAAGGGAGTGAGAAATTTATGGTCATAACTCATATATTGGACTACCTGGAGGGCCATTTCCTATTTTAGTGGGGTAAAGACATTGAATTTGGAATTGAAGAGCTAAGTATGGAAAGAAGAGCTGAGATCTTGGGGAGAGTTTTCTGTTTATGAAGTTGTTTTCTAGATTAACCTAATAGAGACAATCCTTTGGGGAACTGTAAGGTACATATTCTTGAAAGTTATTACTTCATTTGATCACCTAATTATATAGTTTTACTTACTACCTTGTTTCTTTAATCTCATCTGTACCTATATTCCCTTGAATGCAACTAAGGAAGCACTTAACATTATTTATTTTTGCTCAATAACCCTAATGTTCCAGTTAGTTTTAAATATAGGTTATTAAAAAGCTTAGAACACTTCTAACTGCAGGAAGACATTTGTGTATTTTTATCATGACATTACCTGTTAAAAAGGATAAAAAACCAAGAGAAAAATATAGATGAGGAAGATGGCGATTGATGTATTCAATGAATTCTGTAGAAGTCTAGTGCCTACAATAGGAAAGCTAAAGTTAAAGATATGCACTAGAAAACTTGAAATCAGGGACTTTGATTTGATTCTCTGTGTTAAAAGGTCAGATAGGCATTTTAAATATTTATACATTTAAATATACTGTATCAACTGTAGGTTTAGTAAACAGTCATTCAGCTAAAATTAAATTCTTTTGGAACATGTTGGTGTATTAATTTGCTTTGTTGTTGTAGGTCCAATGGGTCAATAGTCACAATAGGATGCCTTAGGGAAATAAGAGCTCCATGGCTTTGTTCTAGGACAGTGATATTATGGTTAGAAGATTATAATTTGGGAGGCACCTGACTGGCTTAGTGGGTAGAGCATGTGACTTGATCTTTGGGTTGTGAGTTTGAGCCCCATGTTGGGTGTAGAGGTTACTTAAAAAAACCTAAACCAAACAAACAAAAAAAGCAAAAGAAAAAAAAGAAATTAAAAAAAAAAAAGATTATAGCTCAGAACAAATAGCCTAGATCAGGATTCTAGCCCACTTACCTATCAGTAATGTGATTTTGTGCAATTTATTTAACCTAAGCCTTATTTTTTTTCATGAAGTGGGTGTACTATTATCTATGCCATACTACTATTGTGAAAATTAAGGAAAATTAAGATTGATGGTTAGTTGGTACAGTGTCCAGCATATAAACCATGTTGAATGGCTGGCAGTTCTTGTTATTAATGTACTTGTTAGTCTGAACTTTACTGGTGGTAGTTATCTATGTAAATACATCAGTTATATATACCACATCTTATTTATCATACTTTAAATAATGAGAGGTTTGGGCTTCATGGTGTTTTGAATTTTCCCCAGCTTTAAAATCTATGATTCATTAGTGAGCATTCTGATAAATAACTTGTCCTGTGCATATTCAAAGTTGACCATGTAAATATGGAATTTATTGAATTGTAGAATATTTGATCTCATTTTTGTGGTCTTAATTGATTCATTACTTTATGAGCTGTCAATCCCTGTGGATAACTGGAATGTCAAAGTTTAATAAGTTGTTTAAATAAAAGCACACTTTGTTTTTCAGAAGCTGAAAATAAAACAAAACAAAACTTGGAAGCTCTGACCTTATTAGCTAATCCAACAACAGAGCAGAAGAGGCAATAATTCTTATAGTCTTAGGATAATCTTAGTAACTTGGTTAAACCCTCTTCCGAAGAAAATCTAGAAACAGTTTTTGGAAGTATACTATGTTCTTCTGTGGGTTTTAAGAACATAGGAAATGTTTCCACATAATTACAGGAAAGATTAATGCTTATATGGTCAATCTGACAAAGGAGGCAAGAATATAGCAGTAGGGAAGACAGCCTCTTCAATAAATCGTGATAAGAAAACTGGACAGCTACATGCAAAAGAATGAAACTGGACCACTTTCTTACAGCATACACAAATATAAACTTAAAATGGATTAAAGACCTAAATGTAAGATCCTTCATAAAACTCCCAGAAGAATACATAGGCACTAAACTCTTGGGTGTCAACCTTAGCAGTATTTTTTTTTTTTTTTTTTTTTTGCCTCCCCAGGCAAGGAAAAGAAAAGCAAAAATAAATGTTTGGGAATACATCAAACTAAAAAGCTTCTGCCCAGCAAAGGAAGTTATCAATAAAATGAAAGGCAATTTACTGAATGGGGGAAGATATTTGCAAATGCTATATCTCATAAGGGGTTAGTATTCAAAATATGTAAAGGACTCAGCATCAAAACCCCCCACAAATAATCTGATTAAAATGAGCTGAGAAACTGAATAGATATTATTCCAAAGAAGACATACAGATGACCAACAGACCCATGGAAAGTTGATCAACATTACTAATCATAGGGGAAATGCAAATCAAAACCACAGTGAGATATCACTTCGTACCAATTAAAATGTGTAGTATCAAAAAGATAAAAATGACATGCATTTGTGAGGATGTGGAGTAAAGGGAACGCTTATGCACTGTTGGTGGGAATGTAATTGTGGTGCAGCCACTCTGGAAAACACTGGAGGTTCCTGAAAAAAAAAAGAAAAATAGAAATACCATAATATCCAGTAATTCCACTTCTATGGGATATTTACCCGAAGAAAACGAGAACAAATAAGAAAAGATACATGCATCCCTGTGTTTGTTGCAGTAATAGTCAAGATATGGAAGCAGCTGAAGTGTCCATCAATAGATAAATGGATAAAGAAGATACAGTATATATACACAATAAGACTATTATATAGCTATAAAAAGAATGAAATCTTGCCATTTGTGACAATAAAATATGGATGGTCATTATATTAGAGGATATTATCCTTAGTGAAATAAATCAGAGACAATTGTCCTATGATTTCACTTACATGTAGAATCTAAAAAACAAAGCAAATGAACAAAAAACAACAAGAACCCATAAACACACTCATAAATATAGAGAATGGGCTGGTGGTTGCTAGAGGGGGTGGAAGGATGGAGGAATGGGCAAAATGGGTGAAGGAGATTTAAAGGTAAAAACTTAGTTATAAAATAGTAAGTCACCAGGATGAAAAGCACAGCATAGGGAATATAGTCAATGATATTGAAATAACTGTATGGTGACGGACAGTAAATACACTTACTGTGTTGAGCATTTTGTAATATGTATAATTGTTGAATCACTATTTTATACACCTGAAACTAACATATTGTATGTCAGCTATACTTCAATTAAAAAAAAAAACAAAAAAAAATACAGGAAAGTTTGAAATAAAGAGCTCTGCTTGCATTATCTATGTAATTGCCTTAAAATTATCAATAAACTATCCCAAATCAAGTAACTTAGCCAGATTTTAGGTATATGTCTCTTAAAATAACTTATAGCCATATCTGCCACAATTAATAAAAGGGAAGCTTTAAATAAGCAATTTTAGCCCACTGTCTTATATATTGAGTTGTTCAAGCAATAGTATATAAAGTATTTGAATATAGTATATAAAGTATTTGAATATTTGAATAACTTCTTTTAGGGAAAACAGTGAAATATGAGTTACTATAACAGATGGGTTTGGTGCTAAGTCATAAATAGAAACAGATTTAAAAAACAAACAACTCTACAGCACAACGAAATTATTTTTGCCCCTTGCTGTTGCAAATTGACACCTTGTATTGAGTCTAGCATGAAATTTCAGTGAACTTTATCTTGGTGAATTTCAACTCTAGAAGGATTCGGCTTTTGCAGAAAACTTCAATTCACCATCTACAGTCAGTGCTAAAAGAGATGCTTACTGACCTTTAAATTTCAAAAGAACTCTTTCAAATCAATCATGTAAGACACCTTTTGATGGTAATGTACAAACCCATCAGTCCAAAAAGGTCTTCTTTGGAAAAAATGAAAAATCAATAGATTCTTTTCAGAAATATCTGTCCACGGTGCTTTTCATGAATAGGATAGTTTTACTACCATAAATGCCTTGAAACTTCTATATTATTCTGATTTTTTCCATTTACTGTAAATATCTTTAGGTTATCTTTAGTTTGGTTACAACTTTAAGCCAGTTTTTTTAACAGACTTTTCTTTCACTTGTGAAGGAGCAAATTGTTGGTCTTTTTACTAATCTCTTTATCTACTCTTAAGTTTTCTAAGAGTATCTGATACACAGAGATTCAGAGATAGTCTTGAGCTTTTGTAAGGAACCACTGCTGTGTCTTCTGAAATCAGCAATATTTACATTTACAAATGTTGATTCTGAAATATGTTTGTAATTTTGATTTTCTCTCTTCCGAGATTTCTAAACTTAAAATACTTACAAAAGAACATTGTGACAGAAAACTTAAAATATCATGAGCCAAATCCATAAATATTGTTAATAGTAGGTCAGAAGAATTAGATAAGAGACTGTACTAGACTTCTACTTGTTATTTTCCTTTTCTTCAAATAAAGAACACCTGAAAGCTATGGTAATATTTGCTGAAAATTCTGGTTAATCATTCAGTTATTCCATTTTTTTCCCCCACGTATTATCTAACCTTGGTCTGATAGAAGTCACTGTAATTGCTACCATGAAAATAATTTGTTGAAGTGAAAGAATTTTTCTAACTATGTAATAGAACAGATTATTATTATTTTTTAATGGGAGGGGGGTGGTGCAGAGGCAGAGGAAGAGAGAGAATCTTAAGCAGGCTCCACGCCCAGCAGGGCTTGATCATGATCATGACTATGAGCTCACAACCTGAGCTGAAATCAAGTGTAGGATGCTTAACCAACCAACCTGCTTAACCAGGTGTCCCAGATTATTTTATAATTAAAAAATTTACACAGATCCAACTGTGCATAACTAACTTTTCCAGCTCTCTCCTGTCCCTCTTTTCTGAAGAAAAGTAAAACTGATTGAACAACAACAAATAAAATGTGTGAGAGAGACTTTGGAGAATCAGTGCTTAATTCTTTTGGTACAATACTTTCTCTTAAACACTGAAATAACTTCAAATATACTAATTGGTAGTAGGCAAGGCTTTGATTTCCAAGAATCTTAACTACTAGTATCTCTTCTTTGTCAAACATAAAGATTGGGTTGGTATAAGACCCTACATTTGTCTAGTTTGGAATATCTTCTGGCTCCTATATAAATGAAAGTCCCCTTTACGTTCTTTACGTTTTTCCCATACCCAAGTTGCTTTGCTTTTACAAACTGTTAGAATTGTTCATTCTTGTTTTTAAAAACAGTGATAGTTTTGGAGCACTGCGCTTTTTGAATTTGTAAGTGAGTATTAGTCACAGAGGAGACCACTCATAATGTTGCTACAGTTTCCTCATTCTCATATAATGGGATGTAATTATTTTGAGTTTTATTTTTAAGGAAAACAATAGCAGGGCAGAATGTTTTCAGAACCATAGGGTCATCAAGTCTTAGCATTTGTAAATTTTAACCTGGGTTGCAGTTGATATTTATGTTTTTTTCAATTTGTTTGTAGCAGTCATAATAATTACCCTCTGTTGAAAATCTTCATGTGACAATCTCCTTACATATATTATTTCTAATGCTTATAAACCTTGTTGTGAGATTTGCTTCTCACAAGAAAGCAATCCTAGCTTCACTTAAGTAGTTTCCCCAGTATCACCTAGTAAGTAAGTGGAAGAGTTAGGGTTCCAATTCATGGCGTCTGACATCAATGCAGAATTTTTCCCGTTATGTTATTAATTCTTCCCTTGCACACCTCTTCCCCACCTTCACACACACACACACACACACACACACACACACACATGCACACACACTCACTTACTGACTGCTGGTATAACCTGCACTCAGTCCCCTCAATGCTGAAGCCTCACGTGATGGCATATTGTGGTATCTCCTTCCCACAGTCCATGTCCAGGACCATCCCACACCTAATATATTTTCTCAAAGTAACCAGAACCTCCTTACCCCAGATTTAATTTCTTCTGACACTGCTTCCTAAATTCTACTGAAGATTATGTAATCGATAATGGCCAACCATATTATTTTTTCTAGTTATCATATCACTATTTACAAAGGAACTTGTAATACTTTAAACTAGAATAACTGGGTATACAAATATCTTGATACTTATCTGAGGTCTTTTTAAATTTCAGGATTCTTTCATCAACTAGAAAATCATATGAACAGAAGGGAAGCCCACTTTGCTTACAAACGAAGGGCACTCTAGAACCTTCAACACATTACTACAAAGTTATCGTAATTCCTTGGGAAACAAGTATGATTGCAGTTTATCATTAGTTTAAATATTGCTAAATGTATTAATAAAAAGTGACTTGGGAGGATTTTTTTTAATGTGGTACTATATTACCAAGAAACCATATAAAATGAATTTACTTATCTAACATCCTTACATACAGTCAACTTTTCTTCTTTGAGGATTATTATTTCACTATTTATGTAGCTCCTGCTGCATGCCAGGTATGACTGTGCTCTCTATAAATACAGAGGTAAATAGGAAATACTTTCTGTCCTTAAGAATTTTCCAGTCTATGGGGAAAATCTGCAATTTTTATTTAACATTTATAGTAAAATATATTTACTTCAAATGAGTCCTTTGTGAAAACATTTAGAAATAAGAGTCTGTAACTCCCTCCATATCCTGTCTGGGAATGTGAGGAAGAGATTTCACAAAAATCCCTCAATTCGTCTCAACATGTCAGTTCTTAGGGTACATGATACGTATGAAAGTTGCAGGAACAGCTTTGGCTATGCCATTCACTTGCTATTCTTAAATAAATATACGAAGTTAACTCTAATTTCAGAACTAACTAATTAAAATAAATAATTCAATATATACTTGATGTAATAAATCAAAGCAAATTTATTTGTATTCATATTTTGAATAGATTGTAGCCACCTGTTCCAAAGAAGCGTGCTGTACAGATAAGGAAAAGAAATTAGCTGAAGTTATTATATAACTACCACAGAATATTATATAATTGAAAGAATGGGTGGTACAGATTTGAGTTGTTCAATGGAAGTATGATGCAAGCTATATATATGATTTTAAGTTTTCTAGTAGTCATATTTAAAAAAGAAACAGGTGGAATTAACTTTAATAATAAATTTATTTAACTTAAAATGTCTAAAATATTTCTGCATGTGATCAATATAAAAATTATTAATGAGACATATGCTTTTTAAAACCAGATCTTTGAAATTATTGTGTGTTTATACTTCCACACATCTCAACTTGAACTAAACACATTTAAAATGCCAATATCCATACCTGGCCATTGGCTACTGTATTGGACATTGCTGGATAAGATTGGCATTCCAGTTGTTCAAAGAAAGTTTAGATCAAACAAGAGTAGAGGTGTATAGAATATGTAAAACTTTTTTTAAGTCATGAAAGTTAAGCAAAATTTATGTGGATGGGGGAAAGAATATCTAGCAAGGAGGAATGCTAAATTTTGAAAGATAACTTACTGAAAATTATCATAGTATTTCCAGCTGTTGAGCAGATTACCGTTTTGTAATCTACTTCATATACAATTTAAGGAGTATAATGGCCAATTCATTATTTTTATTGTGTTTTCTAAGAAACATTAAGCAAAATATTTTCAAAACAATATTCAGTTGAATAGTAATTTTTAAAAGATATTATGTAGAATTAGAATTTTTTGGTTTAAATACACGTCAAAAATGAAATAACCGTGTTTGGTGATTCACAGTGAACTTGTAAATGAGCCTTTTTAATTTTGCTTAATTCAGTCGTCCTAAACTTGCTGGACTAAAAGGAGTCCTATTTTCATGGCACTGCTGTTACTGTCTACAGATCTGGTGTCCCACGGGGCGTATGCTTAGGAGCACTTGCCGTAATGTATTTTCTATTTTCACAAGTCTCTGTGAGATGTGTATGAAGAGTGTTTTATTACTACTTCTGGAATTTAGGAATACCTTAATGATATCTTTCTAATTACATAGTCAATCTGTCACATTTAGTTAGATGATGACATTTATTCATTTATTCACTGAAATTACTACCTATCTTCTCATGTATGGAAATGCATTTTTCGTGAACCACAGCTGCTTATGTGATTTCTAATGACTCATGTAAATTGATAAATGATAGGCACAATACTTTCTTTGTATCTCATTAAATATTCGGCAGTTAAAAGGCCCAGGAATATTTGCAATCTGTGTTTGATTATCCACTGATTTTGAAAAAATTACAGGGATTCTAAATTTTTCATTACTGCTTTTTTTAAAGTGCTTAATTACTTAACACTGTCAAAGTATTTACCTGCAGTTTGTCTCCGAAAAACCTATGATATCTGTAGATATTCTTTTACAGATGCAGAAGATAAAATTATTTGCCACATGACTCTGTTTTAAATGTTTAATCGTTTATGACAAAGTAATTGATTCTTCTTTCTTATGTTTCGTTTTTGTTAGGTTTTGTACTGACAATAAATAAAAACATTTGCTTGACAAATTTCAGGTCTTATTATTATTTTTTTTTGTCCTTTCAAAAGATGCCCAGAGGCCTACTTGTACATAAGAAATGGGGCCTATTACAGTGACCATTTGGAAGGAGTCTTCTATTCCTTATTGCCTTCCTTCACTGTATAAAGAAGTTGTGAAGGATGATCTACTGAAAGGGGTAGCTGTGTGGATACAGAAAGGAGCAGACGCTACCAGGCGGCTGAAGTGAGGGAAACTCAGAGCCAAACCTAGCAGAAGGGAACACCCTCTTCAAAGTACTGACAGAGACAGGGATCTGGAGAAAATAAACCAAATTTCAATAATGAGCAGCAGAGTGGGGAAGACAGTAGAGGGGCAGAATCCAGTAGTATCCAGCTTTAAGGTTAAGGAGGCGAGGCAGCAGCCAAACCACCTCACTTTCTCTTGCATAGAGTCTGGCCATGCATCTCTTTGAACGGCATATGTCCTGGCTACCTGAGGGGTTCACAATGCAAAAAACCCCTAAACTTTAAGAATATACCATACCATACCATACCATAACGTAATATAATATAATAATATAATACTGGCTTTTCCATTCATCTAGACATTGGGACTTTAAGATAGTTCTAATTTTATTTAAGAATAATGGAATGTACAATCACTTATATTTTCAGTGGGGATGATATTACACTTTGAAGTTCACTTTTCCTTTACTTTGGGGCAGATTGAATCCTGAGGACTTCCCCTCCAAACTGTTCTCTGAATGATTAACTTCATTGTGTTTGTTTATTGTTTAAAAAAAAATTTTTTTTTTTGGTATACTCATTGAGAATTAATCTTTTTTTAAAAAAAAGGATTTATTTATTTGAGAGAGAGAAAGAAAGTATGAGCAGGGGGAAGGGCAGAGGAAGAGGGAGACGGAGAGGGGAAGCAGACTCTCTACTGAGCATGGAGGCCAACGTGGGGCTTGATCTCAAGACCCTGAAATCATGACCTAAGCTGAAACCAAGAGTTGGTTGCTTGACTGACTGATCCATCCAGCTGCCCTGAGACTTAATCTTTATCAATTATTATTAAAGGCCTACCATGTTTATTTTAATTTTTTCCTCTCTAAGAGTGAGTTTTTGTTTTGTTTTTGTTTGCTCAGTACTTTACTCAATTTTAATTCCTCCTCATCAGTTTGTCTGATATTAAAATTGCTGTAGTCTTTCTCGCCCACTATCTTGCTGGAGTTTTTTGCCCTAATCTAAACATAGTAAAAAATTAGACTTCCTCTTCTTACTACCATGGAAATTCTTTCTTTGCCCTCCATGCTGTTTGCACTGTTTTCAATAGTGAAGAAACAGCTATGTAGGTGAAAGGTCTTTTGTTAAAAAGAAGGAAATTAAGCAGCCATTTTCCATTTCCTTCTTTGACCTGCACCTGCAAGCAAGTGGTCTATGCTTTAGTTTTTTCTGTTTACATTGTTTTAAAAGAAGCAGTTATTTTTTAGCGAATTTACCTTTTTGAAAAATCTACACAAAAATATTGAAAAATTAATGTTTTAAAATTGTGCGTGTAGCACGCGGTTTCTTAAATTGAATTCATAAAGTTTGAACAGTTGCCTTCATCTGCATTGCTTACAGCTCATTTCTGTATGTAGTTTCGTATTCTGCTGTCACTGCTAATAAATTTAAATAGTATGGGGCGCGAGAGGTGGTCAGTCGGTTAAGCGTCTGCCTTAGGCTCAGATCATGATCTCCAAGTCCTAGGATTGAGCCCTGGATTGGGCTTCCTGCTATGCGGAGTCTGCTTCTTTCTCTCTCTCTCTCCCTCTACCACTCCTCACTGCTTGTTTTCTCTCACTCTCTCTTTCAAATATATAAATAAAATCTTCAAAAAAAATTAGCATATATGGTGAAACTCTCAAGGATTGCTTAATTTTGTTAGGCAGTAGTTATGATCAATATAGAATATTTTAAATTAGTTAAAACCTTTCATTGTTTATACAAAACTTTAGTTAATTGTCAAAAGGTAAAGGATATAAAATTACTAAAGTTGCTTTTGTGGAGGTCAGATGCATACTAAGAATTAAATTTAACAGAGAAGTGATATTCAAATCCCTTTGATGCTGTGAAAGTAAATCATTTGGTTTCATTTAAGCAATATTTAAATAAGTCTTCCAGGACATTTCATGATCTTCATAAATAATGAGAAATATACACATGCATCTACTAACAATTGTATAGCTTCCCTTTCTCAATTTTCTTTTTATAAATTCAGTCGTTAAATAAACATAATTATTTAAATAATATGTTCTAGAACTGAAATATTTTTAATTCTGTCATTGATTGCTGTTAAAATAATTGTTTTTCACAATCATGCTATTATATGACTTCATTAGCATTATGATAATTATATCGTCTTGTGAGAGAGATTTAAATTGTTTTGTGTATATTCTCATACATTCAACATTTTACGCTTTCCTTAAATGGTGACTAATTGTTAAAAAACCAGTCAGTTTTGTAGACATTTTCTTTTGTATAACAATATAAGAATGGCTAGGAATTTAGTAGCTTTTCTGTGGATCAGTGGAATAAAAAAGCAAACTTCTTTAAGAATTCTTTTAAACTGCTCCTAGAAAGAATAAGAGCTTTTGAAATCTACGTGTGCTGCAAGATGAACAGATCAATTCTTCTTTCAATCCTGTAAGCCCAGAAATTTGTGAGTTTCTCAGATCCCTCTTGTGTTTTTAACCATTTATAAGAGTGATATTTCTAATGTTGATGCTTTTTGGTTAGTCCTGCACCGTTCCAACATCATTGGTTTCACTACAGTTCCAGGGAGGGAGAATTATATTGCATAAATGGTACACTTACATTTTAAGTGAGTAAGAATGGAGATTCTTGATTGTTGCTCCAAGAGCTACTGTTTTGACTATGGGATCCTCATATGAATCTTTTGTATTCTGTTAGATACAAGAAAATCACTAAGGCCAGGCCTTTGCCTCCAAATGGGGAGAGTGGCAAAATCACATTAGAAGCGATGGTGGGATGGGGGTATTCTTACAGCCATCGTTGGAAAATGTAATCTGCCACAATATGCTACTCTAAGAATCTTGAATTTTATTCTCTAGGTGATTGAGAGTTATTGAATAATATTAAGTGGAAGGAAACACAGAGTACTTCTTTAATGAGATAGAGTCCTTACAGTAGTTTACCTAACTTATCTTGATGGAATGCCACATTTAAGTTCAGTTATCAACCACATGTCAGTCCTTTGGCTATTTGAATACAATTCTCATCAAATATCTGTTTGTTAAGTAAAAAAATTTTAAGATGTATCAGCAAATTGGGTATCTTCCTCTGGAGATGCTTTGATTTATTTATAAAACTTTAAACAAAGGATCTTATATATAATCCAGAGATTTAAAAATTATCATAAGATATTGTCTTTTTTAAAATTTATTTTTATTTTTTTAAGTAGGCTCCATACTCTGTGGGGGCTTGAACTCACAGCCCCAAGACTAAGAGTTGCATGCTCTACTGACTGAGCCAGTCAGGCACCCTGTCATTTTGAAATCCTAAGTATTCACTGCAAAGTGCCAAGTGCCAAGTATTAGTCAAAAAGCAGCTGTATTTGTTTGGGCTGTCAGATATGTCAATATACAAATTGGTTGTGTTTGCTTATTTTCTTTTAAATTGAAGTATAATTAATATACAGTGTTATACTAGTTTCAGATGTATGATACAGTAATTCAACAAATCTATACATTAGTGTTTATCAAGATAGGTGTATTCTTGATCCCTTTTATCTGTATTACCCTCCCTCTGGCAACCACCAGTTTGTTTTCTCTATTTAAAAGTCAGTTGTTTCTTGGGTTTCTTATTTTCTTTGTGCATTTATTTTGTTTCTTAAATTACACATATGAATATAATCATATGATATTTGTTTTTCTCTGATTGACCTATTTCATTTAACATTACACCCTCTAGGTCTATCCATGTCATTACATATGGCAAGAACTCATCCTTTTATATGGATGGGTTGTATTCCATTGTGTGTGTGTATGTGTGTGTGTGTGTGTGTGTGTGTGTGTGTGTGTGTGTGTGTGTATGACTTGTATTTTTATCCTTTCATCTGTTGATGGACACTTGGGTTGCTTCCATACCTTGACTATTGTAAATAGTGCCTTATTTAACATAAGGGTGCATATATCTTTTCAAATTAGTGTTTTATTTTTCCTTTGGGTAAATACCCAATAGTGTAATTACTGAATAATATGGTAATTCTATTTTTAATTTTTTGAGGAACCTCCATGCTGTTTTCCATAGTAGTTGCACCAATTTATATTCCCACTAATAATACCTTTTTCTACACATCCTTGCCAACAATTGTTACTTCTTGTCTTTTTGATACTAGCTATTGTGACTGGGGTGAAGTGATGCCTCATTGTGGTTTTTTTTTTTTTTTTTTTTTTTTTTTCTCATTGTGGTTTTGATTTGCATTTCCCTGACAATTAGTGGAGTATCTTTTCAAAATATGCATGTTGGCCCTCTGTATGTCTTCTTTGGAAAAATGTCTGTTCAGGTCCTCTACCCATTTTTTAATTGGATTGTTTGTTTGTTTGTTTTTGCTATTATGTAAGTTCTTTATATATTTTGGATATTAATCACTTGCCGGATATATCATTTACAGATATCTTCTCCCATTCAGTAGGTTGCCTTTTTGTTTCGTTGATGGTTTCCTTTGCTGTTAAAAGCTTTTTATTTTGCTTTGGTTTCCCTTGTCTGAGGAGACATGTCTAGAAAAATGTTTCTACAGCCAGTGTCAAAGAAATTATTGCCTAGGTTTTCTTCTAGGAGTTTAATGGTTTCAGGTCTCATGGTTAGGTCTTTAATCCTTTTTGAGTTTATTTTTATGCACAGTGTAAGAAAGTGGTCTGGTTTCATTCTTTTCTGTGTAGCTGTTTAGTTTTCGCAGCACCATTTGAAGAGGCTATGTTTTCCCTGTTATATATTCCTGCCTCCTTTGTAGTACAGTAATTGACCATATAAGTGTGGGGTTTATTTCTGGGCTACCTATTCTGTTCTTTTGATCTATGTGTTTATTTTTGTTCCAGTAGCATACTGTTTTGATTATCATAACTTTGTAGTATATCTTCAAATCTGGGATTGTGATATCTGCAGCTTTGTTCTTCTTTCTCAGGATTGCTTTGGCTATCTGGGGTCTTCTGTGATTTTATACAAATTTTAGGATTATTTGTTCTAGTTCTGTGAAAAATGTTGATCTTTTGATGAGATTGCATTAAATCGGTAGATTTCTTTGGATAGTCATGGACATTTTAATAATATTGATTCTTCCAATCCATGAGCTTGGAATATCTTTCCATTTGCTTGTGTCATCTTCAATTTCTTTCATCACTGTTTTATAGTTTTCAAAGTACAGGTCTTTTACCTTGTTGGTTAAGTTTTATTCCTAGGTATTTTATTATTTTCGGTGTAATCGTAAATGGGATATTTTCTTAATTTCTCTGTTTGCTATTTCACTATTAGTGTATAGAAATGCAACAGATTTCTTTTTTTAAAAATATTATTTATTTGAAAGAGAGCAAGAGAGAGAGGGAAAAGGAGAGGGAGAGAGAGTGCGTGTGTGCACAGAGGGAGAGGGAGAAGCAGACTTCCTGCTGAGCAGAGGGCCTGACATGGGGGTCAGCCCCAGGACCCTGAGATCATAACCTGAGCCAAAGGCAGATGCTTACCTGACTGAACCCCCCCAGGCGCCCCAGAAATGCAACAGATTTCTGTATATTAATTTTGCATCCTGTGACTTTATTGGATTTATTTCATTTAGTTGTATTTATTTACATATGTGATGGAAATGAATGCATTTGAGTGCCAATTACAGCACTTTCATTTGAAAATATTTTTAATAGTGCTCAATATTTAAAAAGTTGATAATTCCATCTTAAGGGATTTTACACTTTTTATTTTGTTTATGTTATTTGTTGTCTTTATGTTGTATCACTAAAAAAAAAAGTAGAGACCTTATATATAATACATGTGGAAGATTGACTTTTTAAGGTTTTATAGGAATACAAAAACCAAGTGAAAAGCTTCAAATCCTGAATAAAGTATATTAAATATTTAATCTTATTGGAAAGTTGTTTATCAAAAATACTCCATATCTGACTTAACTGTAAATTAATGATATTAGAGAGTTTTGAATTCTTAACTCCAAAAGAGTGTGAAAATATAGTGTGTCTGACAGTGACAAGTGCTAAGGAGAAAAGTAGAGTAGCATGAGGAGAAATGAGAGTGCAGTAGTGATTGCATTTTTATTTTTATTATTTTATTTTATTTTATTTTTTTATATAAGGTGTTCAGGGAAGGTCTTTCTGAGAAGGTGATAGACATTTGAGTGGAGATCTTTAGGCAGCAGATTTGTGAGAAGACTATTTCAGGCAAAGAAAATATAAAGTGAAAAATCCTCTTGGCAGGCAGAGACCGTCTGGAGCAGAGTGGCCTCATGATAGATGAGGCCTGATGTGTGGACAGGGGAAATTAGATTATGAAGGCCTTTGTAAGGACTTTGGCTTTTATTCTGTGGGATATAGGAAAGGACTTGAATGTTCTTAAAGAGGAGTGGGAAGATCTAACTTAGTATTTAGCAGGTACACCCTGGCTTCAGTGTTGGAAGAACTTTGTAGCAGGCTGATCAGGAGAATGCAGATCGTGGCTTTGATGAGAGTGGTAGCAGTGGCAGTAGAATCATACTGAATTGCAAAGGATTGATGTGAGATATGAAAGAAAGGGACCTCAGGGATGACTGCTTTATAGGCTGGGCTGCAAAGATGAAATTGACATTTACTGAGACGGACAGCTTTGTGAGATGAGCAGGTATTTGGCAAAAACCAGGTGTTTACTTTGGAACACATTTAGTTTGAAATGTCTATTAAATGTCCAAATGGAAATACGGAGTAGGATCCATGTGAATCTGGATTTCAGAGTCTAGGTCTAGGCTGCAAATGTAGATTTTAGAATACACAGTATATAACTGGCCTTTAAAGGGTGGAACTAGGTGAGATCACCTAGCAAGGGGTATGCATAAGAAAGGGGAGAGGTCCAAGAGCTAAACTGTAAGGAGTGTGCATATGTGGAGATTGTGGAAGTGATGAGGAAGAAGTAGCAAGTACAAGGAAGAAGAAGCCAAAGAGGGAGAGGGAGAACCAATAGCGTGTTGGACCAGAAGCCAAGTAAAGAAAGAGATTAGTCAGGAAAGAGATTATCCACTTGGACAAATGCTGCTGAGAGGTCTTAAATAAGATGAGAACTGAATTTAACAGTAGTCCTAGTAATATAGAGATCATCCGTTATGTTGACAAAAGCAGCTTTGAAATGGTGGTGATAAAAAAAAAAACCGATTGGAATATGTTTAAGAGGAAATGGGAGAAGTAGAATTGGAGCTAGCAAGTACGCACAACTCATTTGAGAAGTTTTGTTACAAAAAGGGGGAGAAAATAGGGCAATAGCTAGATAGAGGCAGTGATTAAGGGATTTTTGTTCATTTGTTTGTAAGACTGAATACATTATACATGCAGGGAGTAATCTGATGGAATGATCCAGAAAAGAAGTTGAAATTTAACCATGTAGTGAAGAAAGGGCACAATTATTTCTGGAGTGAGGCCCCTTGAGTAGCTGAGAGGTGAGGGAGCACAGCGCGAATGTGGAAAAATTGGCCTTGGACAGGCACGTTGTGTGTTTATGCCAGTAATGGGAAGGAAGGAAAATTATGGGGGCATAAGGGCGAGTGGGTTGCAAATATGGGGCTGGAAGTCAGGGAAAGTTCTTTTCAAAATGCTTCTTTCAGTGAGAGACAAATCTGAGAGTGAGTATGTAGGAGAAGGTATTAGAGGTTTGAGGGGAGAGGAAAAGGTATGAATATATCAACTAGGTGAGTTGGAGAGGGATGGACTAACAGGATTGCTGGTGAGCACCCAGGAACACACTGGACAGTAAAGCCAATGAGTTTAAGACAGAATCAGCACAGTGGTCAATAAATATTTGTTTACAAAAATGAATGCCTTGTGGATTTCCCAGTTCTTCTAACAGCCTCTAGCCTTACAGTTCCTAGATCATTACAATGGAAAGTGGCTGTATTTTCCAAAGAAGATTACACTGGAAGATCCAGTCAAGTCACTAGATTTGATAAGTAGCAAAGACACCATCAGAGTTCTTGCTAACTCAGTCTTGGGTAAAGTAAACTCTTATATTTGAACTATCATATAGACTTTTGAGATAATGGACTTTAGAGATAATCTTTAGAATGTTTTCCTAATTTTATAAATGAAGAAGTTGAGGTCCAGAGAGATTAAAAGAATCCCTTATCTTCTGTGAATCTTACATTACCTTTTACAGAGAATTTTGAACATTGTAGTAGGTATGCTGTCCAGGAATGTTACATTTTATTCTAATTTTACTCTTTCTAATAGGGCATTCCTGCTTGGTTTTTCAATNTGTGTTTGATTGCCCAGTTATGTAAATTCTTTTTGACAGATTTATTATTAAGGGAAGAAAGATGAGTAAGAATTCCAGTTTAAAAAGCTCATTAATTTTAAAGAAATGTGTCATGAATTAATGTTTTGAGTGCTATATTTTTCTTTTTACATTATTTCTTCTGGATGAATAGAGTTCTATCAAAAGAAATAGGTTACTTAAAAATGATTAGATAGGAGTTATATAAAAATTCTTCGAATGGGGTGCATTGTTCCCAAGAAATAGATTGAATGTAATACTCAGCTAGTGAAGCATTATCATTAACAATACCAGATTACATTGTAGCCTTTCTTTACAAAGCTAGTTATAAAAAATGTTTTCTTTTTAAAGCATTTTCAGTGTCTTTCACTTGGGTGAGCATTTAGTGAATGGAAGTTCTCTTATTGTAAATATATTTCTTAAGCGTACTGAGTGGGGAATGGATGCTCTTGGCCTGCTTACTTATCCAAAGTATTACTAGTTACATTCCACCTTTAGCATAGTAGCAAGTTTAATGATGCGTGAGTAAGCAATCACTATACAGACTTCAACATAAGCTGACTTTCCTGAAGTTCAGGATAAACAGTTGATCTCAGTTGAAAAATATACAGTAATACTTGTTCATGCCCACTTTTAAAAATCAATGTTCTGGCCTCTTGGATGCCAAACACACATTTTGAAAGTATGTTTATAGAGTAGAACACATCAGGTTTTCCCTAACTACTAAGTGTAAACATATGATGTAGATTAGTATAGGTAGTTAGGGAGGTCTTAAACTCTTCACTCTTCTGTGTTCTATTTGACAGAGGTAAATAGACACAAGATACTGGTGGTCAAATGGGGATCAAAGTATCTATTCAGTAATAGGCCCGGCACCTTCCGATTAATTTCCCAAATAGAAAACTTTATGGCAGAAGTGCAATGGAGAACGTGCCTTTTTAAAAAGTATGCCTTTTTAAATGAAACAAGTCCAAAAGATCTACAGTCAGGCTCAAGTTGTGCAGTTCACAAGGATGGAGGTGAAGGTGAATGTCTGTAACTCTTGCCCCAGATCTAATCTTTGAGATCCGCCTATTATGGGAGCACTGTCCCAGTGCTTTTACTACATAGGAATGAAGGAGGTGAGAGGACAGGGGCAGAGATGGGAGCCTGCCAAAGATTGGGGTGCTGAAGGTTCAGAAGACGGAGGCTTTGCAATGTGCGTGGGTGGGTGTGCGTTTTGTATGTGTATGGATAATATTTCATGAATGACACCCACCCCTTTGTGCAAAATTCTGGTGGATCAAATTTGTTACCTTTATTTCCTGAAGAGATATGAGTAAGTTGGTAGAAACAAATACTTTTTCCCTACACAGACTCTTGCTGTTCCAATGTGAGGTGGACCTGGATACGTAGCAGCTGCATCACTTGGAAACTTGTTAGAAATGCAGAATCTCAGGCTCCATTCCTGACCTACTTACTAAATCAGAATGTGATTTTTTAGCAGATCTTTCTCCATTACCAGGTGACTTGTTTGTCAGTTAAATTTCAGAAGCACTTCTGTAGATGCTAGGTGTCTTCCTATATATTCCTTCTTCTCTTCGCTAAGACATAATATAAGGAAAGAGTAGAAGTTGTTGTGGCTAATTCCTGTGTTTTGGGCCTTAAAAACATAACAGGAAATATAGGAGGGGTAGGTTTGGCAGAACTTGATTGATTCTGTTTTTATCAAATTACTTTTAAATTTTTTAAAAAAATTTTGTTATTTTTAAGGATTTATTTCTTTATTTGAGAGACAGAGAGAGAGACAGTGTGCAGGGAGGGGCAGAAGGAGAGGGAGACAAGCAGACTCTGCTGTGTGGAGCCCCATGTAGGCTCGATCTCACCACCCTGAGATCATGACCTGAGCCCAAATCAGGAGTTGGACGCTTAACGACTAAGCCACCCAGGTGCCCCTCAAGTTACTTTTTAGATTGAACATCAATTGCAGATGTCCAGTAAACAGGTATTCATTCCTGAAACATTTAACTGTCTTGAGATAATCACACTTTCTGTATCATTTTTCTCATTATTCCAGTTAATTATAAATATGTAGATGCCTTCAAATCTACATCCTTAGTCTCGGTCAATCATCCAAACTCCAGTCACAATTACACTTGTGAGTTTAAATTATTTTCAATAAAAATTATGCCTTGCTATTCATTGGAAATACAAGTGGGGATTTTTCAGGTCCTGTTACTTGTATATGACATGTGAAATTCTATTCAAATACTTTGGATACTGAGAAACAAAATTATTTTTGGGCCAGGATTATGATGGGACCTGTTTTAGTGTTACTTTGTATTTAAAACAACACCTTAGAAAAGCCCTATGCTCCAAAACTTCCTGAATTAAACATTAGAAAATTGCTTCTATATATTAGGAATGAGAAAGTGATCTATGGAATATCAGCATAATACTGATGGATAAATAAGACAAATGTTATTAAATATTTCTTTGATGCTATTATTTCCTGGTCTGGAGATAACTAAGACCACATAGCTCAAAACATTTGATTTCATCTCTTTAGCACTTATAAGTATAAAAAATGAAATGTAAGACTAAACTTCCCTGATGCTTTTTCTCCCATGATCTCTTTTTCCCTTTTTTGAATTTATCACCTCTTGTCATTTCCTCCTGCACATGAATCTCTGTTTATATTTTTAATTGATTTACTTTTGACTTTGGAAGAAAATATAACTATTAAGGATATTTAATGTGCTGTGTCTTTTTCAGGGACTTCAGCTATTGTTCTTAGAAAGATTTTAATAAAAAGGATTTCTGACAACATAAAAAACAGAAATCAGGTTTGATAGACTTCAGCATGTATGAAGTGTATATCCTGTCTGGAAAAAAAAATTCAAGCATCTAACACAGCTGGCACCTTTTCTGTACTTCGTATCCATCTCCACTAGCTGATCTTGTGTATTTGCGGCAGCAATGACATTGATGAATCACTTTAATTTACCAGGCAACCGACAGTTTGCAGAGACTATCTGTAAGAACCAGCTAGAGCTGGCCCTGATCATTATAGATATGTGTACTGTTTCAAAAAAATAGAAGTGATCGGAAGCAATTAGATATATCCTTGTACCATAATATATAAAAATTCATTATTTTAGTATCCTTGATTTTTATTTTTCTTCCATTTTTTCCTCTCTTTTAATGGAAAAAATCAATACCTATTTATATAAATATATGCTAACTTAGTTATTTGGTAAAATTAGTTGTGATATAATTTGGCTTTTTAAAGTATTGAGGATAATTTTGAAATTAAATTTGTATGATATGGAATTGATTTTTAGAAAACAATATTATCTTTATGCCATTTTATATGCTTTAAAGAAATCATTATTTTGACAATAGCAAGTTATGGTATCAATTTTTCACTTAAATAGTTTAGACCTTAGGTTGAGGAACAGAAAATAGAATGCATGAGCTCTCAAAGTATTGCAGAATTTTAGTAAGGATATACCCCATAATGACATAAGAAAAGATAATCTTGGGAACACTGTGGAGAGAGAAGTTAACTACCTATAAGATGCATAAGTGATGTTTTCTTGATGCTTAGTGTGTATGGAAGTTGTATACTTTTGAAATGCATTCAGAGCTAATTTGTATTTATTTATTTATTTTTTAAAAGATTTTATTTATTTATTCGACAGGATAGAGACAGCCAGCGAGAGAGGGAACACAAGCAGGGGGAGTGGGAGAGGAAGAAGCAGGCTCATGGCGGAGGAGCCTGATGTGGGGCTCAATCCCATAACGCCGGGATCACGCCCTGAGCCGGAGGCAGACGCTTAACCGCCGTGCCACCCAGGTGCCCCAGAGCTAATTTGTATTTAGATGAACTAGATATCTTGTCCATGATGATGGGATAATCTTATAGAATTTTAAAAATTTAGCACATTTATACAGTACTTGCCATATACCAAGACCTGTACCAGACAATTTCACATGTAAACAGTGCAGTAGACAGCATATTACAAACACAAGCATCTGATGTCCACCGAATTTCTTCTCTTGTCACTTATTGATCCTTGAAATTCTACTCATGCGAAACTCAAAACTTTATCACTATTAAAATATATACAATAAATTCCTGGGATGAGTTATTCCTTAAGTCTTCTTAAATGTTGTGGTGTGGTATGAATGATTATAATCTCTTCTGTAAGTAGACTTTGACAGAAGATGTAGAAATGATTTTAGAACTGAGCTAATAGAGGACAAGAAATAAAAGCCAAATGATGAAGAGTTATTTATTTGTTTTCCATACATTGCATATCAAGTAGGACTGGTCCTGACTGCTTTTACTATGGTTAATTGAATAAAACATAGCTATATCAAATCCATATCAAAAACCCTAAGTTATTTTTTTTTTCCTGTGTAATATTCTAAGAATGACTCCTATGTTTACTCTTTACGACAGTAATGCAAACACATCAAAAGATCAAAGAGTGGGTTTCTCAGGCCAGTGTAGTAAAGCAAATAAGTCTATGGGAGTGATTTCTGGGCTGGGTATGTTCATGAGAAATAATCCTGAGTTAGCTGAGAAAGATGTGAGTGGCTTTGTGAAACCCCTAGATCAGAGAAGTCTTATTCTTTCCAGTATTTTTGTGTGTTTTCACATTTTCTGCTATATCTCTCTGTGCCAGGTTGGAAACTGGTTTTATTTTTGGCCAAGGAAAGGTAACACACCTGATTCACCTACCTTGAAAAGGACATTGTGTGTATTCACTAGGTTTTTGGCACCTCTTAAAGAGTATTTACAAAGCACATTCTAAGTATTGTCTATGAAATTTCAATCGTGACTTTTCCTATCAAGTTAAAGTAACCTCCTTCCCTAGTTTATTGAATAGTCCCTCCAAAGGTTCTCCAAGAAAGCTTGAACATTCATCACCTTCTTTAATTTTTTAGGTCTGTAGGCTTGGGAATGGGGTAGATGCCAGTGCCAAGAAGTATACAAAAGTTTATTTAAAATAATATAATTTTAGTTTATTTTAATAAATGAATTCGTCTACCATGTTGTCACCCTAGTCTGATTTCTTTTTACTCAGTACTTTCCCACCAAATAGGTGAATGCCAAACTTGGATAATAGAGGTCAGCTTGAAAAAGCGGGGCCACCATAATAAATAAGGTAACTTTACAAAATATTGTTCAAACAGGAACATTTGAAAGTGAAAAGGGGCATTGTTTTTGTAATAGTGCTGGAACAACATGTATAAACTAGTAATGTCTCAAGTGAACTTTGACATATGGTTACCCTAATAATAGAATCAATGTAATTATTGAGACTAATGCTAGATGATTGAGGCCTCGTTGTGGAGAGTTGATGGCCAGGTGAATGAATAGGCAGCCCTGGTTTAAAGGCAGAATTAGGCAGATGTGTCCTGTATTTGGACAGGTACATATTTAAGTGGGATCTTCCTAGGACCTTCTTTGTCTTGTCTTGATTAGCGTATTAAAAGAGAGACCTCCATAAAAGATTTGGAATTTAAAATATGCTTTGGATCCATTCCAATCTTTTGTGCTCCTGTAATTAATTTTCCTTACTTCTCTCTCACCTCATAATTCATGCGACCACATTTAAACATTCCTCATTGTTGGTAGTAGGAGTTATGTGTATAGTTCAGGGGATGAATTGTTTTAACAGCATTGCTTCTGTTCTTAAAGGCAAGTTTGGGCTTGGCTGGATTTAGGAGTTGCTTTGAAAATTTGGCTTAGCATATTGTTTCCAAAAGAAAATATGGGTATTGGAACAAGAAAACAGATCATACAGCTTAAAAATGCTATTTATATTGGTATGTACTTTCAAAGTGCTCTTTGTCTTTTTGTTACTACAACATTTTAAAAATATTTAATTTGCTTTTCCTTATGTTTTTAAATATGTTTCATATTTATATATTTTATATTTATATGAATAACTTTTATATTATGTCATTTCATGTTGGTACTCTTATGAAAACATGCTTTCTGTGGTTTTTTTTTATTGAAGCTTTTATTGAGCTAATTGTAGATTATATGCAGCTGATATAGAAATTCTGTGAATCCTTTGCCCTGTTCTCCCCCCCTCCCCCCGGTGCTAATATCTTGCAAAATTTTTATTCAGTAATGCACCTAGGCCATTTTCTTCGATATAATCCACCAATCTTATTCAGATTTCACCAGTTTTGTACTCATTTGTGTGTGTGTGTGTGTGTGTGTGTGTGCGCGTGTGTGTGTGTGTATTTAGTTATACATATTTTTTCATATGTGTAGGTTGGTCAAGATACCAAACAGTTCTATCACCACAAGATACATAAGTTCCCCTTATAGATCCATATCTACCTCCCTTCTGTCCGCATACCCCATCCTTAATCTGGGGAAACCACTAATACATAATTCATTTTTAAACTCTTGTCATTTCAAAAATGTTATATTAATGGAATAATACAGTATGTAGCCTTTTTGGATTGACTTTCTCTGTGTTTAAAACAATTCATATTTATTTTTTTCACTATGTACTTTTGGTCATAAGACTTTAAGAATGTGGTGAAAGACCATGTTTATTTCAAAGTGTTTATAAGAGATGCAGAATGAAGTAGTATTTCTCCATATTTTAGCTTTCGTGGAAATAACTAACTCTTCATTATTTGTGTTAATGGAGGGAACTAAGAGCCAATTAAGTGGCTAAGAATACTATAGACTACAAACACAACATATGTGAATGTGGGATTGCATTGAATTTTAACATGAGAGATTCATGTGGACACTGATCACTGGAGTGTAATATGGACTAGAAATTCTCAGGGATGTCACAAGTAGAGAGAAAAAGGTGGGTTTGGTGTCAGAACACTTGTTTTATGACCTTGTAGGACTCATACTGCAGGGAGTATGTGAAATGTGAACACAATTAATCCAGTGACTTTAGTGACATTATTTTGGATCTAGAAGAAACCATATAACTAAAAAATCTCTGTATTACACTGAATTTGGCATAGGTAGAAGAAGCTCGTGCAGTTGTAGGCCCCAAATTATAGACTGTCTTTTACATGGTTTCTCAGCTTATTTGTCTTATGAGAATCAAAATAAACACAATTAATATTTCTTGGCTAGTATCAAAAAGATGAGAGATAACAAATGTCGGTGAGAATGTAGAGAAAAGGGAACTCTTGTGCACTGTTAGAGGGGATGTGAATTGTTACAGCCACTATAGAAAGCAGTATAGAGGTTCCTCAAAAAAATTAAAAATAGAATTACGGGATCTCACTTCTGAATGAGTATCTGAAGGGAATGGAATCATTATCTCAAAGTGGTATCTGCATCCCTGTTTATTGCAACATTATTCACAACAGCCAAGATAAGGGGAAAAAAAATGAAGTGTCCATTGATAGATGCCTAGATGAAGAAGATGTGGTATATGTACATATACAACAGAGTGTTATTTGGCTATGAAAAAGAAGAAAATCCTATTTGTGATAACATGGTGGACCTTGAGGGCATTGTGGCAAGTGAAGTAAGTCAGAAAAAGACAAATACCATATGATCTCACTTACATGTGAAACCTAATAAGGCTGAACTCCTAGAAACAGAGTAAAATGATGGTAGCCAGGGCTGGGGGTTGGGAAATACATGGAGATATTGGTCAAAGGGTACAAACTTCCATTTGTAAGGTGAATAGAGTCTGGGGATATAATGCATAGCATGGTGATTAGAGTTAACGATACGGTATTACATACTTGAAAGTTGCTAAGAGAGTAAATCTTAAATGTTTTACAACAAATGTTAATTTTGTGAGGTGATGGAGGTGTTACCTAACCATACTATGGTAATCACATTACAATATATGTGTGTCTCAAATCATCACATAATACACTTTAAACTTATCAGTAGATGACCATTTTATCATAAGAAAAGCTGGAAAAAAGGGAAAAAACCAAAAATAATCCAAAATTGATTTTCTTGACAATTAGATTTTGATGACTTCATGAAGTTAAATAACGTTTTGCTTATCTTTGTATTCACGGTGCGTAGTGAGATAAAATGTGTTCAGTAAATACGTGTTGAATAATTAGATTGGAAAGTTGCCCTTTGTGATATTATCCTAGCACTTTTAAAAATCATTATTTATTTATTTATTTGAGATAGGTTGGAGTTTCTGGGTAGCAGCATCATTAAAGTCTTATTGATAAGGGATACTGTATTCAGCTGTGTACCCAACCCAGCTAATCCGATTGAGTTCCTAGTTAGCGCTCCAGCATTCACCAGAAGATAGAGAAAAAAGGCTGACTCTTGAGGTCAATACATTACAACGGATTATCAGGATTTGCATTTTTGTTAATTTTTTTTTAATCGTTTCTTTTCAGTTACTTTGCTTTGTGGGATATCAGCATCACCTAACAAAAATCTGAAGTGATTTTAAAGACATTGTTCAGGATGCTGCATTGTTCAATGAAAATAGGTTTAAGTTAAAAATCTCTCACTCCAATGAAAGTGATTTTTGTGGGAGGAAGTTTTATCGTCTGTGTCTTATCATTTGCTATTCTAGTCTACTATAACATGTTTTTTTTAGTTTCCTAAAAATTTTATTTGTGAAAAGATGATTACAATGTACAGCACGTACAATGATTATTGAATAAAATGCCTAATGTGTTTATATATTCACGAGGAGGGGCTTTTTGTCTTTTTCACAGCTGTGTGTAATGCTTGGCAAGTAATAGCCCCTCAACACAGAATTTTTTAAATAGACAAGTGATAGTATTTGTAATTTGTATGTTTAAAAATGTTACAGAGGGCTGTTGCCAGTTTTAGTAGTCAAGAGGCTCAGAGGTACAAAAGCAGGTAATGAGATCTTAATTAGGCCAGCCCTTATTAGTATACTTGCAGATGACTGAATTTTCCAGGGGCTTCTCGTCTCTGACTTGTATATTTAGGAAGCCCTTAATGGTTCAATATACAGGCCCTCAAAACTCCCACATGCACATAACTTTCCGGTCATAAGACAAGCCCGTGGCCTCTGCCAAATTTAGTTCAGCTTCCCCTGCTTCTACCCTTTGAATAACCAACCTTTCATGAGTCCAAAGTGGCCTTCAAAGACAAATAAAAAGGAAAAGAAAACCCCAACTAGAAGCCCCAGTCAGGAGAAAGGCAGATTTCTATAGCTCCATTACCTTATTTGATACTCATATAAACCTGAGGAGGTAGATACTGTATTCTCTACTTGACAGTTGAAGAAAATGAGGCTCATAAAGGCTATGAAACGAGGCCAGTGTCATGCATCTAGTAATGCTGCAACTGGTCTTTGGTTTTATTTCAGTAAAACTCTAAAGCTGTACTTGTAGGTTATTGCTGGATTTGGTTGCAACACTCAGTTTTTTCCTTTGCTCCTATCTTTGATATAGAACCTACTTGCTCTGTCAGGGCCACCGCCCACTTTCTTTTCCTGTTTTTCCCCCCTCATGTCTGTGTCATCTCTGTCGCTGAAGATTGATGCTTCAAGTGTACTACTGGCTTACTAACAGCGTTGCCCCAGTGGTGGATTAAACTTGGCCACAAATACTTTGCTGCTCCTCTCATCAAGGGATGGAAGCTATGCCTCCTCCTCTTGAATCCAGGAGACAGCTGTGGACTTGCATGGTTTAAAAATGCTATGTCAGGGGCACCTGGGTGGCACAGCGGTTAAGCGTCTGCCTTCGGCTCAGGGCGTGATCCCGGCATTATGGGATCGAGTCCCACATTAGGCTCCTCCACTATGAGCCTGCTTCTTCTTCTCCCACTCCCTCTGCTTGTGTTCCCTTTCTCGCTGGCTGTTTCTATCTCTGTCAAATAAATAAATAAAATCTTAAAAAAAAAATAAAATAAATAAAAATGCTATGCCAACTAATGGCTTGAACTTTTAGTCTGGCAGTTACCACTTTTCCTTTCTTGGACTCCTATAGCACCGTTGTAATGTGGTTGACTACCCTACCAGAAAGCCTGTGAGGAAGGAGAGAGAGAGAAAGATACATTTTTTTTCAAGATTTTATTTATTTATTTGAGAGAGATAGCGAGAGAGAGAGCGAGCGAGCACGAGCTGGGGACAGAGGGAGATGCAGCCTCCCCACTAGAGCAGGGACCCTGTGTCGGGGCTCCATCCCAGGACTCTGGGATCATGACCTGAGCTGAAGGCAGATGCTTCAGCAACTGAGCCACTCAGGCTCCCGGAGAGGTACATGGTTAACCAGCAGTTGTTTTGACCGTCCCAGCTGAAGCACTGGGTATGGCAGGGAAGCCAGTTTAGACTTTATCCCCAGATGAGCCTCCAGAGGGACTGCTCCTTCATAAGTGACCTAAGTGAGACCAGCCAAACAAACAAACAAACAAACAAACAAAACAGTTACTTGGATTTATCTCAGATTGTAGAATCATAAGCAAATAAATGCTTGTTGTTTTAAGTCATTAAGTTTTGGGGTGTTTTGTTAAGTCAAAATAGATACATGCAATATTTACTGACTTCCAAATTTGTCTCCATATACTGAAGACTGAGTATTATTTTCTATCATCTTTATGCTAATCCCAAGATACTGAGACCTCACCAGGGTAAGGTTGTAATTCCTCCAGGAAAGGCAGTCTGGAGAAGTTAAAGGAATTTGGAGTGTTAAAACTGGACAAATGAAAATTCAAGCAGAATAAGAAAATGATTTTTAGCTATCTGAAGACTGCTTTGCTAAAAGGAATACAACTGGTTTTGAAAATTCAAGGACTAGAAAGAAAACATGATTGGAAAGCCACATATGAATGAATACATTTAACTTCAAAACGATGAAGCTTTCCTCACATTGAAATTAAACATGGAAATTTCCATATGCAATGGCCTGTCAAAAATGGCATAGGCACCAATGAAGGTAGTACACTGCATTGCTGGATAGTCAGGGTGCTTTGGCTTCCATGTTGTTGAGATGTGTGGCGGTCCTGGAGTCAAGCTGGTTGGCCTCCCTTCAAGAAAGTGCTACTTGTTCTTCAGCTGTGAGAAGTATTGTTAGCCAGCAGGTTTAGCTGCATAACCTTTAGGATATACTCTGCAGCATTCAAGTGAAGGCCCTGCTCTGGTAGGTCATCTCCCAGCCAATGGCTGAGCGTGATGGGGTAGTAGCAGCCTGGGCATTTCTGTCAGTGCAGGACTCTTCTGACAGGCCGTCTGCTCTGGAGCTTCCTGTTAGATTGGTTAAGACGTCATGAGATCTACATTGCATTCCCTATATTTTTCTTCTTCCTACCCTCTTTCACAAGTAGAGGATCCCTTTGTGGTCTGAAGGTTTCACCTGCATAATCCTGTTTCTTCCTTTTTGCCTTTCATGCGTGATACTCCTCAGTGAACATTGTACTCCTAATTCTGGTTCACCATCTGCTTCTGTTAGGACCTGAGCAGGATGCAGCTGGCAGAACTAAACTGACAGATTGGTCAATTTAGAAGGATTTTAAGCTGTCTTCTAATTCTGCAATTCTATAATGTTATGCTCTGTGGTCTAATTGCTCCTAGGAAGAGTTGGATAATTATTTTACAATTCTAAGAACTAAGACATGAGATACCTTTGGGGGTAAAGGAGGCACCTGTCTAAATTACAAATATTATATTTTGGAAAATCTGTATTTTCTTCAAAATTGCAAAGGTGCATTTATTTATATTTTCCTTAAAATTTAATTCATTTACTAATATTTGTAACTATCTGAAGTCATTTGAATCTGCTGAAATAACCACAAAAAGATGGAAATATATCAGTGTCTAGTAAAATATATCTATTTAAATTAAGCTTTTTTCAACACACATGTTTTCTGGGCGGATAACACTAACGTTGAAGATGATTAAAGAAGGAGGAGTAGAAAAATTTCCAGTCCTGGTGCTCTTTGTTATAATTTGGAAAGTAATCTTCTATTTTGCTCTTCTCGATATGTCTCTTATTAATATGAACAGTGCACCCATATTTTGCATAATTATCACATAACAAATAACAAATAATCAGTTTTGAAATATGGACACTTAAATTATGCATCTCTGAAGATATATATGGAATTCTAAGAATTCTACAAGAAATAAAAATTTCTTTAAATTTCTTCAAAATTTCTTCAATAACAAATTAATTTATTAATTTTGAGTTGGAATAAAGTTCTTTAAAGTTTTTTTTTTTTTAAGATTTTATTTATTTATTTGACACAGGGAGAGAGAGAGAGAGCACAAGTAGGGGGAGCTGCAGGCAGAGGGAGAGGGAGAAGCAGGCTCCCCGCCAGGCAGGACCCTGAGTGGAAGGAAGATGCTTAAGCAAATGAGGCACCCAGGCTCCCCATAAAGTTTGTTTTTGTTTTTGGTTTTGTTTTGTTTTGTTTTTAATGTGGTGCTAATGTCATGTGAGTGGAAAACGAATGATGACTGACAGTTTGGAGTTATAAAAGTCAGAAAATATGGTTATTAGGCCAGCCTGTGATTCTGGACCTGGAATAACACAAATAAAAATGATAAAAATAAACAAACAAAAAACCAAAAAACAAAGCAAAACAAAAATACTCCAAAACTGGGGCAAAAATAACAACCAAAATATAACATCTCTCTGGGGCCATGCATATTCCAAATGAACTCTCTCACGTTCTTTTGAGATAACTTTTGGAATTCCTGGGTATATTTTTGCATGAAACCTGGCGATAAGACATAGCCCTCATGGCACATGGAGGTTTTGATTTGTCTTTTATTTTTATTTTCTATTTTATTTTTTTATTTATTTAAGTAATTCTGCACCCAACATGGGGCTTGAACTCAGAACCCCAAGATCAAGAGTTGCATGCTATTCCAGCTGAGCCAGACAGGTGCCCTCTTGTCATTTATTTATTTATTTATTTATTTATTTTTTAGATTTATTTATTTATTTGAGAGGGGGAGAGAGAGAGGACACGTACAAGCAGGGGAAACAACAGGCAGAGGGAGAAGCAGTCTCCCCATTGAGCAAGGAGCCTGACACAAGGCTTGATCCCAAGACCCCGGGATCATGACCTGAGCCGAAGGCAGATGCTTAACCAACTGAGCTACCCAGGTGACCCTGTCTTTTATTTTTAAAACCACCTTTATTGAGCTTCAGTCATCTGCCAAATACTATGCTCTCTATGTAAATTATCTCAGTAATTATCACAGTGCTCATTTTAGCTGGGAGTATTATTGTTTCCATTTTACACATAAGAAATCTTAGATTTATAAAGGTTAATTAATTTGAGCAATGTCACTGTAGCTCATAAATGGTAGTGCTTGGGTTTTAGTCCAGCTATGGCTGACTTTAAGGTCTGTGCTGTCATGAGCTCTATGTTAGGTAGACTGCTGTTCTGGCTTTGCTTGCTATCAGGCACTGAGAGCCAGAAGTGTCACTGGTCAGCATGGGGAGGCGCTGCTGCTGCTGCTATTGTTGGCCACTTCTGCTGCCATCTAGATCTGGCTGTGGATGCTCAAGGAGCAGGGAGCGGATGTGCAGGGGGCTAAAGGAACTCTTGCTGCTGCCAAACGTGCTGTTATCACTAACCACACTGCTGCTGTCATTAGTGCTGCTGCCAACACTGCCAGCTCTGCTCTTGCCAGTGCCAGTGTGCGGATGCCTTGGGCTCTCAGTGTCCCAGGGTGATTCTGTAGACAAGCAGCTGCTTTTTAGATTTCACTTGCTTATTACCTGTAGATCCTTTGCCTTAGGACTCAGGCTTCAGGCCATGGAGCCTGGGAGAGATGATGGTTGGAGGTATGTTTTATCTTCCCTAGCATCTGGGACAACTGTCCTTGAACCAAACATGTGCACCTCAATTCTCATTTTTCTTCTTTCCTAGGGATTTCTTTCCCTCAGAGGCTCTTTCTTCCTTCTTGCAATGCCCCACTAGCCCTGGAAACATAAGTTGTAAACACTTGAATCCTAGAATGAACATAATTTAGTCTTAATATGAAAGCCTCATTACATGAGATATTTTAGTTTGAAAAAATAATAAAAAGCACTTAAATTTTATAATCATGAATACACACTTATCTGTGCAAGAATTGAATCATGCTAATTTTTAAAGAATTACTTAATAAACAACTTTGCTATTTAGTGTGGGTGGTTTCAGTGTGATTTACTAGAGGTCAAAAAGCCAAATTTTACTTTGAAGCCCTATCAGTAATTCATACAATTCATGTCAAAATGCTTACAGGGGCAAGGTGATTTTGTTCCTGGGAGTGATCCCTCCCTCCCTCCCTCCCTCCCTCCTTCCTCTTCTTTTCCTCCTTCTTCTTACTTTTGCTTCCAACACTAACAAGGAGGCAATGTTGTCTCAAACTGGAAAATAAGGAAATAGCATGAAAATTTACAAACCTCTACTCATTAAGGACAGGCAAAACAAAAAGTTTAACTGGAGGAAAAGAATGGCACATTGCTGAATTCTTTATTGTCTTAACTGAAAACAAAAGCCTGCTTGATTTTTTTTAATTGAGAAAAGCATATGGGGGGAAAAGAGCTCTTAGTTCTAATAAGCCAGAAGCTTAGCTTAGCTTAGCTTGGCTTTGCTCCCCTCTCCCTCCCTTCTTTCTTTCTTTCTTTCTTTCTTTCTTTCTTTCTTTCTTTCTTTCTTTCTTTCTTTCTTTCTTTTCTCTGTACTTTTTGTTCTTTTATTGTTTACAGGTAGTCTAGCAAAAAAAAAAAAGTTGTATTAAGATCATGATCAAGATCTTCTTTGTCAGGGATTACTTTTTTTTTCCTTTAAGGATAAAGCAGTCAGTTTTCTTGTTTGAGTACAAGGCAAGTTTATATTTCCATCTCGCCTACAATAGTAATTGTGAGTTTTGTTTTGTGTTTTATTTCTAATTAAGAAAATGAAGATTGGTAAATAATACTTAAAGACTTGCTTTTCAGACAGGGTGAGCTTCTTGGTGTGTCAAATACATAGATTTATAGAATGAATTTGCCTCCAGGACTCATTTTTTTCTCCAATAAATTGCATGAGGAATATAATTTTATTTAACAAACATAAATATGTGAATTTGGGCTGTATTTATATTTTTAATATTCTGACATATGCATGCATGTTAGGATGCTGTTTTGTAGGTATGTGGTTAATGTTTCTTTTAAATTTTTTTTCCTTAATTTTAAAGTTGTAGTGAAAGCAAAATATGTTAGTATATGATGCATAAAGAACAGCCTGATAAAGTTACTGTGTTTAAACATCATACATAGATCTGTATTTTGTTATTTTCTGAGCTACATGCCAGAGTATATTGTAAAGCACTTTATCTATGGATTGTATAACGATCACAGAACAGTGCAGAGAGAAATAAAATATAGTTGCTTTACATTTCTGATCTTCATTTTTTAGTTTGTAGTGGGAGTTCATACCTCTTACATGGAGATGCTAATGCTCTCCTAGTGTAGTAAAAATTGTAGAGGAAGAGCTTTCAAAAGTTTGTAGGGATGACAAATGGCATTTTTAAATATTAGTGTTTATGAGTATTTGATTGTCATCTTCACTTAATGGTTTTTTTTTTTTTTAAGATTTTATTTATCTATTTGACAGAGATAGAGACAGCCAGCGAGAGAGGGAATACAAGCAGGGGGAATGGGAGAGGAAGAAGCAGGCTCCTAGTGGAGGAGCCTGATGTGGGGCTTGATCCCAGAACGCTGGGATCACGCCCTGAGCCGAAGGCAGAGGCTTAACGAATGCGCCACCCAGGTGCCCCCATCTTGACTTAATGTTTTAATTTCATTTTAACAGGATGTGTAAGAAATGTTTGTGCAAAGTTTAGGGATAATTTCCTAGGTAATTTGTTGTTGTCGTTGTGTTGTTTTTATATCTTTTTCTTTTGCTGCAGATCTGTTTAGGCAGATGATGTTTGAAAGTAGTTGAATTCAGAGTTCATGTTTGAGCAGACTAATGGGAATATTTCTCAATAGCTTTTTCAAGTATTTCATTAAGTACTTTATTAAATAGGTTAAATCATTTTTTATCTTTACACAGCCATAGAAAACTTTAGTTCATAAGTCCTTAGAAAATTAAAACAAAGCAAAACAATGATTTAGAAAATAATCAGTGAAAACCATAAGCTATTTAGGGAGCCTTCAAAAATGAAAATGCTACAGAATGCTACTACAGAGCCGATTTTTTTGTCTGAATTTATTAACCTGTGAAAGGAGAACTTTTAAATTGAAAATAATGACAGCACCTTAATTGTGGTGATTTTATTGAAAGCCTACTACTGCAATAATAAGATGCATTCCAGGTTCCCAGAGCTGAGGCAGCTGTCAAACACTAACATTTTTCCCTGAAAATAGGTTTAGTGTAGTGTTTTTCAAGGACAAGTTGATCAGCTATTGTCTCAGTGAGCACCGCTAGTTAATATTCAACAGTTTTCTTAATCAAAATCGTGTGTCCTGCTCCCTAGAGTGTTTGTTAAAGTGATTGTATGTTTATCAGAGCCTTCAACAGCAGAAACAGAATATTCCTGGACGAGGTGCTGGTAATGAGAACCTATATTATCCCAGGGTGCTGATAAGAAACGTAAAATGCTGTCAAAATACATTGTTCGTAAAAAAAATAATTATTATAGCTCAAAAAGTCAAACCTTTCTTTGAAGCCCTTGTACTTTAAATAACTTCAATTGTTTATCTAGGATAATGGGTGGCAGGAGTATGGTGATATCCTACTATAAACTCCAGGAATGGCACGCCACTGATCAAATAGTCTAGGGGTTTATTAATCATTTCTTCTGTTGGAGGGCTGATTAAGGTTCTTCACAACATGTTTCCTTTAGATTACAGAAAGTTCTTAATGAAGTAAAGCTTGAGGGGCATTAGAGAGCTCAGTCTGGCGTTCTACAAATGGTATTGAAAGGTCATGTGGGGAAAACAAGCTTTGCCAAAAGAAAACTAATGCACAGTGAACATTTTCCATGAAATACTGTGCCTAAGATGGAGGATTTGTTATTGCTTTGTTTTTAACTTCAAATTAGTTTCTGTTGCTGGGCTGATACTGCCCTGGAAACAGAGCTATATTGTTGGATATGACTTTTTTTTGCCAAGGGTATTCCCTACCACTTTCACACACACATACACATTCTCTCTCTCTCTCTCTCTCTCAATCTCTAAGAATTAGACAAGGATACATGCTTTGAAAAATGTGGTCCCTATAATATTAAGAATATTTTTGTATTTTACTTTTTTTGTCTCTAATGGTGCTTTGGAGGAATGAAGTCTTCTGTAAAGAGTTCATTTTAGCTATGATGTTGGTGGATTTCCTCTAGAATCAGGAGATTCCTAAAAACATATTTTTAGGAATTGTTTCACATAATAAAACACACTTTGAACATTAATTAGGAAACAATGCACCTACATCCCATAGGGGTTAATCTTCCTAAGTAATCATTTTGAAGGCTACGGCCAGGGATATTGATCACTTCCGTGGTACTGGAACATGTACTGCACTTTATGCATTGATCTTTGACATAGAAAGATGGGTACATCAATGTAAAAAACTGATTGCTGTTACATATTTGAAACTTAAGCCATACTATTCACTCATATTCAAAATCACTCATTTACTTGGTATTTTGTGTAGTCAATTTCTAACATTACCTTTTCAACAAATTGATCAATTTTATATTTTTATTTATGCTTAGATGTAGCTTATAATTGTTTCAAAATGCAAATCACAATCAGATTGATTTGATACTAGGTTTTGGTGGAATTGTGTATCAATCAGTCTGGTCAGGAGGTGGACACCATAGTAGGTCAAACAAGTTTAATATAAAAATTTCTTAAACTGTGACAACAGAAGAACTATGATAGCTAGGGAAACCTATGAGATACCCTACAGCTGAGGGAGTATACCAGGGAAGGACAAACTTGGAAGGGGTTAAGATCCTTTGAGAAAAGGTGTGATTCATCTCATTGGATACCAGAGAAGTTTATGGGTTTGGCTATGCTTCCAGAGGTGGTCCATTGTCTCTGGATAACCTGGTGGCAGGGAGAGCAGGTGGAACACCAGCAATTAAAGCTGTAGTTGAATGTCAGAGGGCTTGAGCCCCCCACTCCCAAGCCTGTGGTGGGACTGGAGGAGGTTCAGGGAGGAGAAACCCAGGCATACAGAGACAATTCCTTTCCTTTTCAGCGCTATTGGGAGTTTCCCTTGGAATGGGCCTCAGAAAGATTATTCCAGGCTGAGGCTGCAAGATTGGTGAGGAACTACATGATCTGGCCTCCACACGTGGCTGGAGCAGAGCCCCACTGAATATCTTCACAACTGCTCCCAAACTGCTGATCTGCCTGGAGATAGAAATCATGGGACAGACCCTTTGTTCAGTATCCCTCCAGCGTTCTCTATTGGGGGAGTGCAACATCCGGCTCATTGTAAAGGAGAAATGCTTAAAGGAAACCCATCTATGATCACAAAGCATGTATTTATTGAAGGGTGCATTTGGAGCTGGGAAGCAGTTAAAATCCTTAACTGGCACACATTGCCTCACATTTGGATGCTAATTGTAGCTAATGTTACAGCAAAACTTACAATTCCTGTTGCCTTGAGAATATCATGTTGTTTGCAGGTGCCCTACTTTTAGCCCTTTGTACTTGTCTCTCCTGATTAGTTGCATTGTCCTTGCTTTCAATAGCGGAGTTTAGGACTATGCTAATTTTTCACTATCTTTCATAGACACCACCTCTCGCTCTCTGCTGCAGGATGGGAAGCTTGTCTTTTTATGCCACTATGTGTGTGCCCACATTCTTTAGATTAAGTGTTGAACAGTCTCAGTGGAAGGAATTCATGGAGTGTCAATAAACTCTATTCTAATTAGAGCCATTTGGATCTCTTTTATAAGGAAGTGAGGAAACTGTTTACCCCTAGAGTCTGCACTAGAAATAGCACACAGTTCATTTGGCAAAGCTAAAGAGCAATATTGATTTTGAGGCACTGAGGAACATGCAAGTGCATAGATCAATTTGTTACTAGTCAGTCATTTTTTTTTTCTTTGCTATTAGTACAACCATTATTGTGTTTTATGTGAAAGAAAAGTTATTAGTGACTGCTTCCTGGTGTTCTATAGATGCTATAATTTACATTCATATTCATATACATTCATAATCATATATCATTATCAACCATTATATACAGTGTATATATGCAAGAGATAGTTATACAGGTGTACAGGTGTCAAATATAGTGCTTGGAAAGATATATACTAATTAATAATTCCTGGAAAAAACTGGTTTATTATGTACCAAGTCAAAGCAATGTGCTAAGTCACTTACAATATTTATGTCTGTTGTTGCTTTAATGTGGGAGTTACCATTGGCAAGCAAATTTTTCTACCACCTAGGCCATAGAACAGTTTTGTTATAAATGTTTTATTCTTTCTTATGTGAAAGGGGGAAAAAAACTTCAATGGAAAGACTATAATTGCTTTGGCAATTTGCTTTAGATTTATAATCTTTGCTCAGGGTACTCCCCTCCCCTCTTTAGGTAAAAGAAAGAAGGAGAGGGTGGGTATCTTATTATACATGTTTAAAAAATTCCAACATGAATAAATCCAACAGATAAATTGCTTGCAATTACATTTTTAAAAGAGTGTTGCGGGAACATGAGAATTGAGAAACTAATACTTAAGTACAAATAGTTTATTTGTAGTGTGGAAAATAGGTGATGTTATAAATGTCATTATGATCCACATTTATAAAATAAGTAACGGAATGATTATAGGATAAGAAATATGCCTTGGCATGAAATGCTTTTCTAAAATCTTCTAACATCGAGGTAAAATCTACTCACCCTGAATTTAGTGTATGATAATAAGGTCTATGAATGAATTCATCTCCATCTACCATGAATATAACAAAGCATTACATATTGTAGTGGATGTAGGATTATCCTAAGAGATTATTCCCAACTTTAATGAACTTAAAATCTGTAGCTTTTTAACTGTAGATATTTTGTTTGCTTTGGCTGCAGTAGTAAGAAATGTACAAAATAATTGAGCCAAAAATGTGTAATTTATTTAGAACGAAAAGATGAAAGGATGGACAAGAACATGGGACTAATAAATGATATGGTAGGTTTTCAATTAACAGATGTTCACAAAATGCATGATTTCCATGGTTCTGTAAAAATTAAGCTTTTTGAAAGCAGTAAGTTATTTTTTCCCCCATTGGTTATAAAGGGTATCAAGTAATTATAGATAGCATTTATTGAGCATACTCTAAGTACAACCAATATATACAGAATGGTCTTTGTCCTTTTACTTGTCCTCTAAGATACACATTATTCAGGGTTTCTTAGTTTTATTTTATTTTTATTTTTTTAAATTATTAGAGAAACCACTCAGATGCTATCCCTTCCCTCTAACTCCCCCTGAGGAGGAGAAGAACGATCATCAAGGACAAAGGGCAGCCGCAAAACCAACACCCAGAGTCAGCTTCACACTCAGGAAGGGATACTGCGTCTCCTCCTTGTGGACGGACTTCTTAGTTTTAAATGGAAGTTCAGACACAACAGGGACTTGGACATTGTCACACAGCCGAAAGTCATGAACAGAAATACAAATGCCAGATTGTACATCCCCAAAACCTAGGTTCTTTCCACTATACAGTGTGACTTCTAAAAGTTAAAAAATAATTAAAGCATTGGTTCTTTAGATGTTAAGAACATAATAATTTTACTAACTTCTGTGTTAAATTTAAAGACTGAAGACCCAGGGCATCTGGGTGGGTCAGCCAGTTAAGGGTCCAGCTCTTGATTTCAGCTCAGGTCATGATCCTGAGACTGAGTTCTGCGTGGAGCCCTGTGTTGAGCCTCATGTCGAGCTCCATACTCAGGAATCTGCTTCTCTTCCTCTCCCTCTGCTCCTCCCCTGCTCGTGGTCTCTTTCTCTCTCTCTCAAATAAACAAACAAACAAACAAACAAATAAATAAATCTTTTTAAAAAAATTAATACTCAGTTGGTAATTCCTATTAGATCTGTAATCTCTCAATTTATACTTCTCTTAAAGTATAAATATAGATGAAATATGAGTCAGAAAGGCAAATATGTCATAATTTTAAAAAATAATTTATTTCCTACAGTGGAGAATTTTCTTTTTGCTATTAAGGCTTTTACTGGTATTTTCATGTTTCCCTCTTGGCTCACATAACAAAAATTAACTGTGCCTTTCATCTTTGTGGCTTATTTATAGATTCTTATTTCTCCAGCATTACTTCTTAAATAGTACAGTAATGAAAATAATTATCACAGTAGTGAATTATTAGATGTCCCTTTTGTTTTCTATAATCTCATTATACCAACAAATATATTAAATATTTTCAGGTCTATCTCTTACCTTTCCTATTAGAAAGTAAGCTTCTTAAATGTTTTGTCACCATTTTCTCTTAATGAGTATATTGTGACAATATACGTATTTTACAGATTTAGAATACGCCATATTACATTTTGATTAGTAAAAGCCTTCATAAATGGTTCAGCATTAGAAAAATTCATCAAATTTTTTGCAGTGAGGTAGTGTGATACCCTTGGGCAGAGGTCAAATGCTTTGTCAGAAAGATCCAGAAACAAGTTTAAGTTCTAAAAATTGCCTAGAAATGTGAGTAGAGGTATCATGACCAAGTGAATAGAGAATGAGCTTTTGAGTCATCCAACCTGGTTTGAATTCCAGCTCTATCATTAGCTCTATGAATGTAGCCAAGTTGAGTAATCTCACTAAGCCATGTGTCTTCAGCTACAAAATAAAAGCAATAGCATCTCTCATGTAAGATTTTTGTGACGATTAACTAGAATAATAAATGAAAAAGTATCTGTCACAAAGAAGATGCTCAACAAATGTTCCTACTTTTATTTTTAAATACCAAAGTCTATTTGATGCAGATTATTTGATGTAAGTGAAAATTATTAATATTCTGATTCTTGTGGGGAGAATATCAAGGGGATTTTAAATATTACAAAAGGACTACTGATTCCCTTGTTTGACTCTTTAAAACTCTGGATAGCATTGTTAAGACATTTTAAATTTTGCCTTTAGGGTCAATATGTATGCAATGACTTCATTCTTGAGTAAATTTAGACTGATATTGCTCTTGGCTCTTCCATGATGTAGTTAATCTGCTCATCTGGAAGAGTTAAGCTGGTGGCTGACCCTTTCTCTAAACTAAAGAGTGTGTTGGAATCTTTAATCTTTTCTTTTTAACTTCCTCCTCAGAAGTCAGAGTTCAAGAAAAAGACATTCTTGGTGGTTGTGTTTATTACATGCTCTTGTAACAGCCCACTGTTGGTTGAGAATTAACCATAGCATTTTATCTGTATGTATTGTAAAAATCAGAGCAATTGTGCAAAAAATGAGCATTGTACATTAAGGTAACATTTGTGTTACGTTTCCAAGTGATTAGATCCATCCATATGTGAAGAATTTTTAGTTGAAATAGTTGTTTAGGGATACTGATTTTGACCCTATTGCTGAATTCCTTCGGGCCAGTTTCATAATACACTCTCCTTCTGGTATTTGTAAAATGGTATTTGTAAAACGGTCCATGGCAATGATGATGTTCAGCTTTGAAATGCTGGGCTTATCTATCTAATTAAGATATCCTAGAACACATAAAATATTGTAACCACGAGGACTCTAGTAGCCTAGGAAAATTGGACAGAATAAGCAGCTTTCCTTTTTTCTCCTTAGGGAATAAATATAAGTAGAAATGATAGAGAAGATAATTAATACTGTTTTCTAAATATTTAGTTATCTTGAAATAGTTACCCTTCTCACATGAGCTGGCATTACAGTTCACTAGGATTACAAACCAGTTGATCAGCTGACATCCTGTGGCTGATTGTGGATTGGTAGGGGAATGAAAAAAAAAAAAACACCTTTATTAAGCATTGGCAATTTTACAGTTGCATTTCATACATAACCATTTTGATTTTCAACACTTTTGTGCTTAAAAATCGTGTATGTTTATGTATCTTCATTTTGCACATGAGGAAATTAAGGCTCACACAAGTCAAACTTGTTTTTCTAGATTACACAGTTTAAAATTGGCAAATGGAATTTCAACCCAGTTTAGTCTGATTCCAAGTCCTAATCTTCATTGCCATGTGCTTTTGTTTCTGTACTTCATTCTAATTTTAAGTGCCTTGCTGACTGATATACAAATGAATATGTTTGCCTCTTATTTTCAGTAAAAATTCATTAATTCCGGGAATATTTATTGAGTTTCTGCTGATGCTTAGTATTCTAGTCTCAGGGGTACATCAGTGAACAAGATGGACACAATCCCTGCTTTCATGAAGCTTATTTTCAGTTTGGAAAGACATGAATAATCAATTGGGAAAATGGGATAAAAATAGCAGGTAGTGATAAGGATTATGCAGAAAGTTAAAATGAGGTAATGTGATTGAGAGAGACAAAGCAGCCTCTTTGGTTTGGACCGTTAGGCAAGGTTTCCCTATGGAGGTTAGATTTTAAACTGCAGTTTTATTGGCCAAAAGAGTCAGTCACATTACAACTTCAAGTTGGGGAGGAGATTGCTAACCTAGGCAAAGGATGTTAGTGTTCCTAACAGTAGTAGCAGAGTGGTAGGTAATGAGGTTAGAAGTCGAGCCTGGGTCAGATTATGTAAGAGGGATAAAATTATGTGCAGCTAGAAGCCATTATATGGAATCAGTCAGAAGGTGGATATGAAGGTAACTCTTGTAGCTCTGTGGAGTACATATTGTGGAGGTAAGAATGGAAGCAGCAGTCCCAGAGAGGAGAGGTGTGCTATTGCCAAGTCAGAGGTGAAACCATGTAGCTTTCTCTGCAATGGGTAAGATGTGGATGGTGAATGAAAACAGGAATCCTGGATTGCTCCTTGACTTTTGTTGAGTATGCTGGTGGATGATGATGCAATTTATTGAGAAGGAGGAACAGGAGGTAGAACAGATTTGATGGTGGGAGTGAGAAATTCAGGGTCTTGTTAGAGCCAAGTTAAGTTTAAATATTAGTTTGAACTATGTGAAATTGCTTGTATTCAATTTTTGACCATTAAAAATGGTAATTTCATATACAGTGTAATACAATGTACAATGTAGTACAATGTAATACCTATTAGACATCCTTATGGAGATAAAAAATAAGCCATTGGCACGAGTAAGTCTGAAGTACTGGAAGCATTCTGGGATGAATACATAGATTTGAGTGTTATCACCATGGGCCCTGATGAGATTAACAAAAGGAGTGCATAGATAAGCAAAGAACAGAATTCAGAGTGATCCAAAGTGGAGCCGAGATGAATTGTATGGGTTGGCAAGATGAGGAAAATTACTAATGAGCTCATTTTCTTTGTCTCTTTGCTGTTATCTGACCCTTGCTACTTGTGAGTATTTCTATTGGAATTTGAATGTGAGACCTAACATTTTATCTGCTTGCATAGTTTGCATTCTATAGGTTAAGTGAGCTTTGGGCTAGTCTGAAGGGTTTTTTGTTTTGTTTTGTTTTGTTTTAATTTTAAAATAAGACCCATATGTGGTAGAATAGAGTCTGAGGGATAGACAGATGGCGGAGCTGATAAATAGAACTTTCATAGCCAACATGGCTCTCTGTTGCTCTTTTATTTTTTTTTTTGCCAAGAGTATAGCTTTCCAACTTGTTCACAACATGCATGTATATACACACACATGCACAATCACCAAAAACTTGGATTTAGGATTCAATAAAACTTTTGATTTTTCCCTACCAAACAAATAGTGTATTTTGGGGAATTTTAAAAAAGTTTCTATGTATTAATCAGGATTAGAAACTAAAAGAACATACTGGATATGTATAAAATGGGAAACATTTTTATGAGCTGATAGGTTGGATTTCCATATAAATGTTTGAACTGTGTAATACCAGATTTAGTTATCAAAATTAGTATGTACCTTAAACATTGGGCAAGAAAGTGCTATCAAATCCTGAAGTAGTAGAGTTGAGGACACGTAAAGGGGAATTTGTAGTTGTGGATATGTACTGGTTACTATCTGAATAATAATTCACAATAATCTTAGGAAAAGTATGGATGGAAAATGTAACTTTGGAAAAGTATTGAAGAAAACCTTGCAGTGAGAATTGGAGTGCTCTGAGTACTGAAGTGACCAATACTTTTCACACCATCAGATTTTATTTTAAAGAATTTATTTTTAAGTAATCGCTACTCCCAACGTGGGGCTCGAACTTACAAGCTTGAGATCAAGAGTCACATGCTCTACCAACTGAGCCCCCAGGTGCCCCATCAGATTTTATCTTAAAGTGTGATTTAAAAACTAACATATAAACTAACTCTGTTGTAAAAATGGGATTTTAGTCTGAAAAGTAACTGAAAAAATATATAGTGAATTTAAAATTGGCATTACTACTACTTAGATTTGTGGTGGATTTTGAAAACATCTATTTTTATACCAAGAAGAGAATAAAAGTGACCTTAGCATAGTATAAATCTAGACTAGATAAACATGTATAAATAGGAATATATAATAAGTATATTACATATTTATAGGGAGATATCTGGGATACTAAATTGATCGTACAGTTATTTTCATATATATTTTTTATTTTCATATGTATTTCGTATCTATATGAAATGTTTGCTCCTTCTTTCATTTTGAAGCCATCTGGTTTTTATTTATGTTTTACTTACTTTAAAGGAAAGCGTACTTGATCTGATTTTTAGAATAAAGCAGTTTCTTATCATGTATTGGAGGCTATCGTTTACTATAAAATTTCTAATATTGTCAACATATCTTTGCAGGCAAAAAAACCACATATATAATACAGAAACAAACTTAAGATTATTTTGGTTGTCTACATTTGCCGAATAAAATACTGACAGGAGTTATATATTATAACTTAGTTTGAAAAATTTGGACAAATATATTTAGTTGTTTCATGATGATTTGATGTATAGGTTTCAGAGTTCTTCCATCCGTAGGTTTTGAACGTGAAAAATATGGTAAGTTGGGGATTGGACTTTAGAAACAGGCATGTATAATAACACTGGCAGAAAGACCTTATCTCTTGTATACCTTCATGTTCTTAGGGTCTGACACATAATAGACCAGTAAATGTGTATCAAATGAATGTATTAAATTACAAGGGTTAAATATGAAAATCTGGACTTTAATAAACAATTATTGTGGTAGCTTTATATGTGGATTTTCATCTCACTTGCCTAATCCTTGCTTCCTGCTTCCTCACTGCGTTTTGCTTTGCTGTTCTGCACTCCAGATTGTACTTCAGAATCATGACACAATTGATAATTTACTGATCAGTAAGCAGAGAGCCTGAAAACCTTAGGCTCTTATATACTTAGTATATAAGTATATATACTTATATAATGGAATATTGCACACCCATAAAAAGGATGAGATTGTGCCATTTGCAACAACATGGATAGACCTAGAGGGTGTTACGCTCAATAAAATAAGTCAAACTGAGAAAGGCAAAAGCCATATAATTTCACTTATGTGGAATCTAAAAAAAGAAATGAATAAACAGAAGGCAGAATCAGACCTATAAATATGGAGAACAAAATGATGGTTGCCAAGGGGGGAGGAGTGGGGGATGGGCAAAATGGGTGAAAGGGAGTGAGAAATACAGTCTTCCAATTATGGAATAAATAAGACACCAGAATAAAAATACTGCATAAAGAATATAGTCAATGACACTGTAATAGTCTTCTATGGTGACAGATGCTGTGAGCATGGCATAATGTATAAACTTGTTGAATCTCTATGTTCTGAAACTAATATAACATTGTGTATCAACTATGCTCAAATAAAAAAAATTAAAAAAACTTAGGCACTGAACACTAATCTTCTGCTGAGGTCCTTACTTACTCTTGGGTGTGTGTTGCTGTTAAATACGCAGTGACTCTCAAGTCCCACTCTTCTCCTGCATCTTATATTCTACCTGAATCTGGCTGAGAGTAGATTCATATTAACTCTTTCTTTACCATTGTCTGACTTGTGGAATTTTAAATCCCTCGTTTCTTTTATCCTGAACTTCTGACTGTGGTGGCAAGTGTCTATAACTATAGAAAAATAAAAGCATTATTCTATAGCAAAGATACAGTGTACTTTTAAAAATTCCTCATAATAATATAGTCTGTATTCCATAGCTAGTCACATAACCTATCGGGAATTTGAGAGACAGAGGAAAGCATAGTGTAACAATTTACCCTTCTTACTTGTCATGCTCAATAAGGAAAACACACCACGAATAGATGTGTGTGTGTGTGTGTGTGTGTGTGTGTGTGTGTGTGTATTCCTAGACTTTTCTAGGTGCAAGATCATGTCATCTGCAAATAGAGGTAAATTTACTTCTTTTACAATCTGGATGCTTCTTGTTGTTTTTGTTGTTTAGTTTTTTTATTTTTATTTTTGCCTCCTTGTTCTAGCTAGAATCTCCAGTATAATGTTGAATAAATATGGTGAGAGTGGACATCCCTATTTGTTCCTAATTTAGAGGGAAAGCATTGAGGCTTTCACCACTAAGTACAATGATAACAATGGTTTTTTTTTTTTTTTTTTGAACATGTCATTTATCAGATTGAGGAAGTTTCCTTCTATTTTTGGTTTATTGAGAGTTTTTATCATGAAAGTTTTTGGGATTTGTCACATGTTTTTGGGCATCTCTAAGATAATTGTGTAATTTTGTTCTAAATTCTATTGATAAGGTGTATTACGTTGGTTTTTGAATGTTAAATGTGCCTTGCGTTCATGGAAAAAATTTCATTTTATTATGGATTTTTTTCTTGTGACCTATTTTTTGACAGGATTTTGTTGAGGATTTTGCATATAAATTTACAAGAGTTATTTGTCTTTAGTTTTCTTTTCCATCCCATTATCTAGTTTTGGTATCAGGTATACTGTTTTGGTGTTGGTGTTCTATTTATCTGGAATAGGACATACTATGGGAATATATGCAGGCCTTAGGAATTGACCTTACAGAATGAATTGAGAAGCATTACTCCTAATTTTTGGAACTTTATGAAGAATTAATACCTTTTATAAATATTTGGTAGAATTCAGCAGTGGAACCATCTGGCAATAGTGTTTTATTTGTTGGAAGTTTTAAAATTGCTAGGTAATTATCTGTATTTATTGTAGGTCTATTCAGAGTGTCTGTTTATTCTTGAGTCGATTTTGGTAGTTTGCATCTTTTAGAATCTGTCCATTTCATATGAATTTTCCAGTTTGTTGGCATACAGTTCATAGTATTCCTTACGATTCTTTTCATTTCTGTAAGGTTGGTTGGATGGTCTCTCATTTTTTATTTTAATAATTTTAGTCTTTCTTCTTTTTTCTGGGTTAGCCTTGCTGAGGGTTTATCATTGTCTATTTTGTTGATTTTCTGCACTGTTTTCCTGTTCTTTATTTCAGTAATCTGTATACTGATCTTTATTATTTCCTTCATTCTGCTTGCTTTAGATTTCATTTGTCTTTCCTTTGCCACTGTCTTCAGGTGAAAGATGATGCTATTGATTTGATTATTTCTTCTTTTTTAATGTAAGTGTTTACAGATATAATCATCTCTTAATTAGTTGCTTACACTCTATCTTAATAAGTTTTGTTTTCTCTTCATCTCAAAGCATTTTCTAACCTTCCTTCCTTCCTCCCTCCCTCCCTCCCTCCCTCCCCCCCTCCCTCCCTCCCTCCCTTCCTGCAGCCATAAGTTATTTAGGAATGTTACTTACATTCTATCTATTTGTGAATTTTCCAAATTTCCTTTTGTTATTAATTCCTAAATTCATTTCTTTGTGGTTGGAGAACCTACTTCGTATGATTTAAGTTGGTCAATTGTTCAATGACACTCTTTACTTCTAGTAACATGATTTTTTTTACATTTCAGCAGTATATTTTCTCTGATATTAATGTAACTATTTTTCCTTTCCTGCATTGCTGTTTGTATGGCATATTTTTACTTCCATTCTGTTTGTATCTTTGAATCTAAAGTGTGTCTCCCATTGATAGCATATTTTTGATATTATTGCTGTTTTTATCCAGTCTAACAATCTTTTTGATTGAATTGTTTAATACATTAATATCTAATTTTATTGTTGATATGGTTGGATTTGTGGCTGCCACTTAACTTTTTGTTTTATAGGCACACAAACTAATATATATTAGTTATTTTCTTAGTGGTTGTTCTTGGATTTACAGTATACATAATTTATTAGAATCGACCTCAGATTTACTCTAACTTAATTCCAGTGAGTTATAGAAATGTTACTCCTATGTAGCTCCACTTTTGATACATTATTGTTTGTGTATGAGAGAGGGAGAGAGAGACAGGGACGGGGCGAGACAGAGAAACAGTCTCTGTTACAAACCAGACAAGACATTATTGTAATTATTAATTTAGATAATTTATGTCTTTAAGGAAGCTATAAGAATAAAGGACAGCAAGTATATGTTTATAGAGTTTTGTTATGCTAATAACCTTTTTCATTATGGTTATACTTCTCTTCATTTCTTCCTGTGGATTCACTTTACCATCTGGTGTCGTTTTCTCCCGCTTTCTTGTGCTCTTATAAATATATTACATTTCTGCATGTTACAGGCCCAACAATATAATTATACATACTATTTTACATAATTACTTTAAAATCAGTTAAGAGAAGAAAAGAGAAGATGTAATTATATTGTCTTTTATAATTTAATGATGATTACCATTACTAACACATTTTGTTTTTTGGTGTGGGTTCAAATTACTGTTGGGTGTCACTCGCTTTCAGTCTTAAGAACTTGCTTTAGTATTTCTTGGAAGGCAGGTATGTTTGCAATAAATTCAGTTTTTATTGATCTGGAAATATCTTTATTTGTCTTTATTTTTTAAAGATTATTTTGCTGAATATGATTCTTGACTGGCATTTTTTCCTTTCAACTCTTTGAATATATCATCACACTGCCTTGTATTTTCCATTGTTTTTGATGAAAAATGTACCATAACAGGTGTTACTCTTATTGGGGTTCCCTTGTATTGACAAATTGTTTTCCTCTTGCTGCTTTCAAGTTATTCTTGTGCTGATTGTGGTTGTTTGCTTGTTTGCTTAGGGATTTTGGTTGACTATCTTAATAAATTCCGTTTCCTCCCCAGTGCGCAACCTCTGGTGTTGTTCTTCAGGGACACAGCCTTGGACACGTGCGCCGTCACTCTGATCTCATTTTTCCCTCAACCACTCAAGAGGTAACAGTGGCTTTAGTCAGTCTCGTTTTCACTGTCTCTTATTCTGATTTTTCTGCTAAATTTGTAGCTGTTCCGTCTGCTATCATCCCCAGCCATTGGCCTATATTAATTACCAGCTGATTGTCTCTTGTTTTCAACAACACTTGGGGACATAGATTGCTGTATAGTTGGATCCAATTAAATTTGGGCCCTTTTGCAAAAGCATTCTTTGACATCAGGCTTTAAGACTTATTACTACCCTAGGAATACTCTGATCCTTCTTGCTTTCATGGAGCTACCAGTCTGCTTTTAATTTCTTACCATAAAATCTTTATTCTTTTCAACATTGTTCTTAGACTTGTAATACCCATGTTCTGTCCCAAATAAAGTCAGTCCCCTTAAGGAGACTTCTGGAGTCTTCTGTTCTTAGGGCTTGCCTATCTCCTCTGGGAAGAACCCCTTGAACAAGTGTTCCGGAATTGGGGATGGAGATGGTGGCTTACTTCTCTAGGAGGGACACCCTTGCTCTAATAAGTAGGGAACTTGGCAGGGATGGTAGCCTTAGTTCTTATCTTGATTCTTGATCTTGAACCTGTACCCTAGGGGCTTGATTATGCAGGAGTGCTCAGGGCCCAGTATCACCATCCAACCATGCGTAGGGTAGTCTTCTACCCTATGTTCTTGCTTGTAATAGAGCTTTTGCAACATAGAGTCGGGCAAGGTGAGCAATGCTAGTGAGCTTCTTCTCCTAGGGAGAAATGATAGTTCTAGACTAGGATCTGGGGGAGAAAGAGTCCTGTGTTCTTGACCACATGTGCCTGTAATAGAGCTTCCACCGGCGGTCAGTAAGTGGGTGGCTCAATGCCATAGACTCTCACTGTTTTTATTGAGATTTATTAGGTTTAGTTGAATAAGTGTTTCTCATGTTGCATGTCCTTAGAACAATTTCCTGATATTTTAAGTGGGCGCTTTAGGTAATTTTTACCTGTTATGATTGTTTCACTGAGAGAGGGTCCATAGAGTTCTTTATACCCCCATTTCAGAGGTACTCTCTTATTTTAGAAATAAGGAATCCCAAAATAGTTATTTTAAGTGGATTCTCTCTGTATTGTTCTTAACATTTACTTTCATTTGCAAAAATTTGTATATGTTTATAAAAAGATATATATATATATATATATATATCCCTTTACATGAACATATTTTTTCTACCTGTATTTATTCTGTGTCTACCAGTAAATGCCCTCTTTTTCAGTGAAACGGTAGATTTTTTTCGAAGCATACATCCAGGAAAATTTATTCCAGTGCTTTTCATTAGCAGATAACAATAGTTTAATAAACACTATCTTCCAGTCCTTTTGGAATTACCACCAGAATTCCAGTTTATTAATTTACAAAGAAATTTGTAACGATTACATGGAACTATTTGAATCAGGATGATCATTATATATTTTTCTTGTTAGAGAGATCTACATAGGAAGCAACATCACAATTAGAAGGTTACTTGGTAACCATGAAATCTGAACAATAGTTCATCTTTCATAATTGGAAAGATTCATAGTATCAGTCTGTATCGTCATGCCTATCTTTTAAAATCTTTACCCTCTCTTCTCTATAGTCAATAAATATGAATCAGTTTATAGGAATATAAACTATAAAAATTAGGGCATCTCAAACAAACATAAGGACAGTAATTTTAAAAATTTAGTGTACAAATCAACAATGGTGAATACAAAATTTTGACATTTATGGACATATTTTGCAACCTCAGCATTTGGACTTTCTAACAATTTCTGACCTCTATTTCTAGAATAAGCTTTATAGAATCTACTGATTACAGACTTTATGCCCAGACTTTAAATGCAATATATTGTACTGAAATTATAACTACTGGCAATCATGTAAGGAAAAGTAAAAGAGCACAATTTAAGCAAGAGAAATTTTTAGAAAATAGATCACCAATAGCAAGGGTACAAGTATGATAATATCTAACATTTGTTTTCTGTGTTTCAGATAGTGTTCATTTTACTTGTGTGATGTCATCCAGTTGTGACAATAGCTAGGAATTTGTTGTTTATTTTTTGTTTATAGAAAAGGAGCCTGAAACTCTGGATATGTATGTAACTTATCTAAGTTTGTACAGTTAAATGATGATGAAAATGTGGCATTCACCCTGACAGACTAACTCCAGAGTTCTTATTCTTTACTCTGCCACGTTGCATCCAAGAGTTTGTAAAGATTTTTTCTTCATCTTTGGTAGTTTATTTCCTTGGGTTTCACAGATTTGAAAAGCATGTTTATTGATCCACCTGGAGTTCCCCTGTTCTTTTAACTTAGTGTCTACTTAGAATTCTGGAGGAACCATTCTTGTAGTCATAGAAATTTCAGCCATATTTTGTGACCTGGCCCATTCTGTCTATTGCAAAAATACATAATGTACAAGATAGTTAAGGTGAAGAAGGATATATATGTCAGAGCCAAAGCATAGTGTGAGAGGCATTATTCTAATGCCTTATGCATGTTATCTCATTTAATCCACGGTAAAAATCTGTAGGGTGTGCATTGTTGTCTCCAGCTTTACAGATAAACATTAGAGTCAGAGAGGCTAACCAATGTGCTTTTTGTTGCACAGGATATAAGTATTAGATATGAATTGTGCCCATTTGTTCTGAAGACATTGCTCTTTTCAGTAGTCCCTGTCATATCCTAAAATGTTCACTGACTACTTGGCATTGTAGACTCTTTGAGTAAGCTGTCATCAGAGTGCTTCTCTGGAGGTAGTTACTATTAGCCATTTTACAGATGAGAAATCAAGAATCAAAAAAAAGTAGTCATAAGAAATAAGTTTACATGGGTCACCTTGAGATTGGCTATTATGGATTAATAAATGGTATAATCAGCCAAAATGTAGATCAGTAATAGTTTTACTTTATTGTTATAGAAAATGTGGTGGTTTTAATAGTAGATACAAAACTCACCTGAAAACTAATGATTTTTGCAAAGAAGAAAAATATAGCATAAAATATCAGTGTTCTGTGTCATAAAATGTAAGTTATCAATAATAGAGCATTGCTATTCATTATTAAATATTAGTTACCAAAATGAGTACTTAAAATTCTAAGAGAAAGACCCTGTACATTTTTTTTAAATTTGAAAACATTACACATAATGGGCATTCAATAAATGTTTATTAAGGAAGCAAACAAAATGTATTTTGGTATATTTAAAACTCAAATGAACAAAGCAGGAATTTGCATTGGTTATGGTGGTGGAAAAGAGATTCAAGCTGGACTAGGTAAACTATAGCTTCTATTAGTATGGCTTCTCCAGAGGAGCAGAACCAATGGGATAGATAGATAGATTGATAGATAGATCTAAAGAGATTATAGTTAAAACTGGAGGCCCACACCCATAGTATACTTTAAGTAAATTAAATATATAAAAATTTAGGGTAGATACATTTATGAAAATTTCATTAATTTTAAAATAAGAAATCCCAACAGAATTCCCTCAAGTAGATTATACATTACTGTATGGAATTGGGTCATGTCATTGTGGAGGCTGCAAAATTCCAAGATCTGCAGTTGGCAAGCTGAAGACACAGGAGAGTTAAGTGGCATAAGTTCAGTCTGAGTCCGTGTCCGAAGGCAGGAGAAGATCGATGTTCAAGCTGAAAGACAGTTAGACAGAGAGAAAATTCTCCCTTATACAGCCTTTTATTCTCTTCAGGTCATTAATGGATTTGTTGAAGCCCACCAGATATCTGGGCAGCCTGTGGTTCAGTCAGGCTGACATATAATATTAACCATCACATTGATCAATTTTCCGTTAACTCCAATCATTTCCAAAAGGTGATCTTTAAGTTAAGGTTCTAGGTTAATGGTAAGATGATAAAGAGTTTGTAGCCAGCGAATATATTTTGGTGTTTATAAGATAATGATTCCAACACTTCAGTCTGTATTTGACAGCTGCTGATACAAGATCAGAGAAAAATAATTACTAATAAATGATTTATTCATTTAAAAATTTTATCAAAGTGAATACTTATGAAGGATTCAGAGAATTTTTGAGAAGTTTATGATTTCAAAAAATACAAAGTTTCTTATAGTTACATTCCTCAAAGGAAAACAGTCATAATGGTTTGATCCATTTCCTTCTAGTCTTTTTTCTGTATGAATAAAATTAATTACATGTACTGTGTTTGCTTGGGTCCCACAAGAAGCAGACAGCAAAATGGGACTAGATGTGCAAGATATTTGATGGAGGATAAAGCAGAGAGAGAGAGCAAGAATAGTCTTGGAGTCTTCAGACTACAGTGAAGATCTGATATCTGTGGGAGAAAGAGGGGAGGGAGAATTGGGTAGGAAGAACTTCAGACAGCAGAACTGTTGAGTCAGTCTCAGCCAGTCCTCGAGTGAAAGTTGTCCATATCAGGAATCCCATGTCTGGTAAAGAATGGTCTGATTCTAGGAGCTCCCTGGTGCTTAGTCATTGGCTGGGAACAGACTACGGGAAGTGTAGCTTCAAGATGGACACTGTGATGGATCCCAAGGTGAGGCAGCTGAAGGCTATTAATCAATCATGTTTGTTACAGCTGGTTCTCTTGAAGGAAAGATTTGAATGGAGCACTTATATGGCTGCCCCATATAGGCATACTCTGTTTTACTCAATATAGTGTATATTTATATAATGTATTTCTGGCATTAGAAAATTTATTACGAAATACTTCCATAATCTTTCTAGATGCTAAATAGTATTCAGTTGTGTGTTTCCAGTGAGATTTATTCAGCCAGTCCAATATCTGAATTACTTGAGAAATATTTTATATCCACTATGTAAACTGATAGGGTATTATAATATTTTGTACTTGATTCACCAGATGCTTCTTAAATCATAGTAGAGTAGTCATATATTTTGTCATTAAACATTCTCAGACATACACATCCAGTGCATCTCTCCAATTTACAAGATACAGTGAAATCCTGACATGCCCAGATTAGTCTGTAATGCTTTAACAGAATCTTATTCCCTGAAATAGTTGTTAGTAGTTGTTTAAAGAAGAATCTGTTGTCATATTCTTACTATGTGATTTATATATAGGTTTAATTTAATAGGCTAGAAATTATTGGAGGTGGTAACTTTTTTAGCTAGATGGAAATTTTCATTTTATTCTTTATATACATTTAACATACTAAAGATGTCTTAATACTTCTCTGTTGATACACTTATATAAAAGAATAGAATTATACTTGAATATTTTTGAAGCAATAGGAAATTTCTGGTAATTACCAAGAACTCTTGAACAGATTTGCATGTAAGAAGCCTTTGCTTGGGGCCCTGTGTGGCTCAGTCCTATTAAGCATCTGTCTTTGGCTCAGGCTGATCTCAGGGTCCTGGGTTGAAGCCCCACATCGGGCTCTCCCTCTGCCTCCCTCACTGCTTACTTGTGCTCTCTCTCTCTCTCTGTGTCAAATAAATAAATACATTTTCTTTTAAAGAAGCCTTTGTTGGGTCACCTGGGTGGCTCAGTTGGTTAAGTGACTGCCTTTGGCTTGGGTCATGATGCTGGAGTCGCATGATCCAGTCCTGTATTGGGCTTCCTGCTCAGTGAGGAGTCTGCTTCTCCCTCTGACTCTCTCCCCTCTAATGCTCTCTCTCACTCTCTCTCTCTCTCTCAAATAAATAATTCTTCTTAAAGAAGCCTTTGTTTAAAGAAATTTTTGTAATTTTAGTGTGATTTGTGTCCCTGGGTCTTTAATTACATGGATGGGATAAGACAAACTCTTAGGAATTTCCAAACTATAGATTCATGATTTCTTTGTTTTTGTATGAATTTCTTGCCTTGGAATAAGCAAGAGTAAATAAAAAGGCCTTCAGGTGCTAATATCTTGGTATGCCAACAAAAGGAAAAGGGGACTAAGGTAGTTGAAACAGAGCAATCAAGGGGAGGGGGGTAACCCGCTATAAGAACAAAGAGGTAGGACTTTGTTGAATGTATATAACTTACTTGGGTTTAAATCTATAATGGTAAGTCTTTCCAAGACTTTAAGTGAAGGGATGATAAAAATAATTAAAAGCAACCAACAACAAAAAACCCAGTCCTAAATATTCAGAAGAGATTGTGGAGGGATGAAAGCAGAGTCCAGTTGTAGACTTGAGTGGCTTGGCAAGAGATGATAGTTAGAAAGGGTTTGGCCATAAGCTGCAAGATTGTTTCATAGGAAAATGAGGTATTCTAATGCTATTAGAATAGCATTCTTCTTGTAAATTCTTCTTGTAAATTCACTAGAATGTATCACTTTAAGGAAACATTTAATGTTATAACTGGTTCTAGTATTGGTGGTTGATTCAGAAAACAAAACAAAACAAATGAAACCCCAAGGGAAAAAAAAAATCCAAAATGGAGACCCAGTAATTCATAGTAAATACTTTGGGGGGAAAAAGTTTACAAATTTGTTTGAAAAAAAGTAAAATAAAATAAAAAGTTATTTTAGGTGATAATTGCAATGATGGCTTCAGTATTAGGAATGAGTAAAGAATGATCCATTGTTGATTTGGGGAAGAAATTTTGCAGACATAAAGATATAATAGAATTATCTTGATGAAGTCCCAAAAGTTCATTTTTGCTTTTGTTTCCCTTGCCTTTGAAGATGTGTCATGAAAGAAGTTGCTGTGGCCAATGATGAAGAGGTTACTGCCTATGTTCTCCTGTAGGATTTTGATGGATTTCTGTTTCATATTGAGGTCTTTCATTCATTTAGAGTTTATCTTTGTGTGTGGTATAATAGAATGGCCGAGTTTCATTCTTCTGTATATAGCTGTCCAATTTTCCCAGCGCCATTTATTGAAGAGACTGTCTTTTTTCCATTGAGTATTTTTTTCCTGATTTGTCAAAGATTAGTTGACCATAGAGTTGAGGGTCCATATCTGGGCTCTCTATTCTATTCATAGATCTATTCCATTGATCTATGTGTCTGTTTTTGTGCCTACCATGCTGTCTTGGTGATCACAGCTTTATAATATAGCTTGAAATCAGGCAACGTGATTACCCCAGCTTTAGTTTTCTTTTTCAACATTCCCTTGGCAATTCAGGGTCTTTTTCTGGTTCCATACAAATTTTAGGATTGTTTGTTCCAGTACTTTGAAAAATGGCATTGATATTTTGATTGGGGTAGCATTGAAAGTATAGATTGCTCTGGGGAGCATAGACATTTTAACAATGTTTATTCTTCCAATCCATGAGCATGGAATGTTTTTCCATCTTTCTGTGTCTTCTTCAATGTCTTTCATAAGTGTTCTGTACTTTCTGGAGTATAAATCCTTTACCTCTTTGGTTAGATTTATTCCTATGTATCTTATGGTTTTTGGTGCTATTGTAAATGGAATCGATTCTCTAATTTCTCTTTCTACAGTTACATTGTTAGGGTATAGAAAAACCACTGATTTCTGTGCATTGATTTTGTATTCTGCCACTTTGCTGAATTGCTGTATGACTTCTAGTAATTTGGGGATGGAGTTTTTTAAGCTTCTGCACAGCAAAGGAAACAGTCAACAAAACTAAGAGGCAACCCACGGAATGGGAGAAGATATTTGCAAATGACATTACAGATAAAGGGCTGGTATCCAAGATCTATAAAGAACTTCTCAAACTCAACACCGAAAAAACAAATAATCAAGTCAAAAAATGGGCAGAAGACATGAACAGACACTTCTCCAAAGAAGACATACAAATGGCTAACAGACACATGAAAAAATGTTCAACATCATTAACCATCAGGGAAGTTCAAATCAAAACCACATTAAGATACCAACTTACACCAGTTAAAATGGCAAAAATTAACAAGGCAGGAAACAACAAGTGTTGGTGAGGATGTGGAGAAAGGGGAACCCTCTTACATTGTTGGTGGGAATGCAAGTTGGTACAGCCACTTTGGAAAACAATATGGAGGTTCCTCAAGATGTTAAAAATAGAGCTACCCTATGACCCAGCCATTGCACTACTGGGTATTTACCCCAAAGATACCAATGCAGTGAAAAGAAGGGTCACATGCACCCAATGTTCATAGCAGCAATGTCCACAATAGCCAAACTGTAGAAGAAGCTGAGATGCCCTTCAACAGACGAATAGATAAAGGTGTGGTTCATATATACATGGAATATTACTTGGCCTTCAGAAAGGATGAATACCCACCATTTGCATCGACATGGATGGAACTTAGTGAAATAAGTCAAGCAGAGAAAGACAATTATCAGTATGGTTTCAACTCATATGTGGACCATAAGGAATAGCATAGAGACTTTAGGAGAAGGAAAGGAAAAATGAAGGGGGGAAAATCAGAGGGAGAGACGAACCATCAGAGACTATGGACTCTGGGAAACAAACCAAAGGTTTCAGAGGAGAGGGAGGTAGGGGAATGGGTTAGCCCCGTGATGGGTATTAAGGAGGGCATGTATTGCAATGAGCACTGGGTGTTACATGCAAATAATGAATCATGGAACACTACATCAAAAAGTAATGAAGTACTGTATGGTGACTAAGGTAACGTAATAAAAAAAGAGATAGAATTATGCAGCAGCTTTCACTTCATGCGTGACTTTTAGGGCACCATCATAAAGAGGATTTCTTGTAAAAATAAAATATTTGAGGGCTTCATCAGTTTTTTCAAGGGCATAATCTGTGCTACTCAAAAATGCTTTTCTGTTGCACAAAGTCTGTAACTATTCTTTTCAATTTGCTCTTCTTCTATAAGTTCTGATTTGTCAGTATCTGTGTGTGTGTGTGTGTGTGTGTGTGTGTGTGTGTTGAGCAGTTTTCTATCTCACCTTCATCACTTTAGTGAAATTTTGCTGTTTTTGCACACTCTGCAATCTCATTGTGGAATTTATTGCATTTTTTTGGGCATTGTTTTTTTGTTTATTTACAATAAAAGTCTAACTCCTGGAAATGTTGACATGATTTCTGGGAAGTCACTAGTATTAACTGGGATGAGAAATTTTATTGACTATTGACTATTGATATTAGAAAAAATTAGTTTATCACATGGTGGGATCATTTTCATCATGTTGTATACCCCATACAAGGTCAACTAAAAAAATTAGAACAGGAATATCCTTAATATTCTAATACTTTCCTATTTACTGTAATACTTTCTGATTTACTATAATGCATTTTGTAATGTACATATATATGTATATACACACACACACACGTTTATAAACTTTCCTTTTCTCTATCTGGTGTTAGTTAACAAATCTACTGCTCTATTAAATGTATATATAGCTGTCTAGCACTATTTATTATTACTTTTTCTTTGCTTCAGAGTTCTGGTGGTGTTCTGGATGATTGGGTATGCTGGAATATTTTGAAGTAATTGAACATTTCTACTTGTCTATCTAAGCATTTAATATTCCTCTGTGGAATATTAAGGTTATCTTGACCATTATTAATTGAAGGTTTTTCATTTTTTATCATCTTAGTTGGTATATTAATTTTGAATTTATTCCTTCACAAAAAGTCCTCCTAACAAATTCCGAATTACATTTTCCCACTAAACGTAACCCATTTTCTTTTTCTTTTTTTAAGATTTTATTTATTTATTTGACAGAGAGAGAGCACAAGCAGGGGAACAGTAAAGGGAGAGGGAGAAGCAGGTTCCCAGCTGAGCAGGGAGCCCGATGCGGGGCTCAATCCCAGGACCCTGGGATCATGACCTGAGGCAAAGGCAGATGCTTAACTATCTGAGCCACCCAGGTGCCCCAAATTTTCTTTTTCTGATATCTATTGATTATTCACCTTATTTTAAAGAAAGGATATAATTTTTCTTTCATCTCCATAAACTATAAGAATACCTTAAAAATAATGTCTAATAAAGAATATTCTGTATTTCAGATAGCTTGTGTATTATAATCTTCATGTGAACAAATATACTTTTATAGGGTTTCTGTTGAGGAGGAAAGGACATGAACTACTTGTAATCTCTTACTTGACCATTTTTAAGTTCTTAAAATAATTATGCCCAAAATTGGTATAATTGATATATAGTAATTATACCAAAATAATTATACCTTCTTATATTGCCAGGGCAATATAATTAGTTTTATCTTTCAAACTTTATCCTGTTGAATGGATTTCAAGGTGGATATTGGCATAAAAATACATTGAGGAAAGGTTATTTTAACATTTAAATAATACATGTTTTATATATACATATATATATGCATATCAAAGTTAGATGATAATCATAAGTAATCAGGTATTAAAAAAACTAATGTGGTGGGTTTGTGGTAAATGTTTAAATTTCACCTGTATAAAATTAGGGTTGGTTAATAATTTTTTTTAATATAATGATACAGAAATTGAATTGTGTTATTATTAGGTGGTTACATCAAATGATTTTAAAGACATTTTTGTTCATATTGCTGTATTTTAAAGAATGCTAGTGAGGTTATGTCTAGGGTTAGTTCCAAATCAAATGTATCTTTCTGAGTGTAGTGGGGAGAGGATATTTCATACTTAGTGCTGAGTCCAGCTATTTTACTCTATGAAATATTAATTACATGATTTTAAGGATAAGAATCTCTTTTATAGCTCTTCTGTGGGAGAAATAATTTGGTCATCATTGTATTTCATTTTCTTGATTGAATAGATACATAGAACAAAATGCACTGCCATCTTCTGACAATCACATTCTGAGGCTCTGATTAAATACTTGTATTGTAATCTTACAGTATTTTTAGCCTTTCAAATACAGATCTAGTTCTGCTGTAACCTTTAGATACTTTTCAGCAGTGTACTTAACTTCATTGGCTGTTTAGCAGCCCTAGAAATGAGAATCCTGAGATTTTAACATTTAGCTTTACAATATTTCACTTCAGACCCTAGTTATAAATATTTAAAACTGTAATCACCTGATAGAATGCAACTCTAATAAATGTAGTAATTATCATCATCATGGAACTGACAAAGACCACAATCATTCATTTTAAATCTCCAATATTTCAGGTTATGTGTTTCAGTATAAAAGTTTATTAAAAGAGCATTAACAATCAGTTCTTCCTCCCTCCTTCCCTTCATAATTGTTGTTAGAGAACTTAATGTTAATAATTGTCATTATAGAACTGAAATTGACTGTCATGACTTAGAGAATTCAGGAAATTATTTTCTCTACATTGTTTGTACATCATTGTTGATTTTAAGTATGTATAATATTTTCATCTGTATATTCCCAAAACAGATTTTTTAATTGGGGTTCTTAATCTGATCAGACATTTTCCTCAAGATATTTTATTTTGAATTTTTTTTTCTTTTTTTTTTTTGAGAGAGAGAACATGAGTTGGGGGGAGGAGAAGGGGTAGAGGGAGAGGGGGAGAGAGAATCTTAAGCAGGCTTCATGCTGGGCATAGGGCTCCATCTCACGACCCTGAGATCATGACTTGAGCCGAAAAGAGTCAGACGGTTAACCAACTGAGTCACCCAGGTGCCCCTAGAAATTTTATTTAGTAGTAATGAATTTTATGCTAACTCACAAAACAAATTTATGTGGTTAATATCACATAGCAACATCATTTATCAAATTGCATTATCTCCCAAACATATATATCTTTGCCTCTATTGAAAAACACAGTCTGAATTCAAGCTCAAAACATGAAGGAAATTCTCCCTATTCCACAGTTCAACTTAATAGGAATAGTGATTTCCTCTTATGCAATAAGTTAGAGCAGCAAAACTTCTAGGGACAAGAAATAGAGGGGAAGAAGGGAAGTAGGCATCTGTGCATCCTGACATTCTTTCAAGTTGTTGGGTCTTTTTTTTTTTTTAAGATTTTATTTATTTATTTGACAGAAAGAGAGGGAACACAAGCAGGGGGAGTGGGAGAGAGAGAAGCAGGCTTCCCGCTGAGCAGGGAGCCCGACTCGGCTTGATGCCCGCCTTCTGGGAATATGACCTGAGCCAAAGGCAGACGCTTAATGACTGAGCCTCCCAGGTGCCCCAGGTTGTTGGGTCTTATCAACTGTGTTCTGATGGGAGCAGATAAAACAGCCCAGGGGTAAGAAAGCCCTCTCTTCATTTTTAAGTATGCAGATTAAAAACAGTTGTAGGGGGTTACTATTCATACATCTTTTTAAGACATTGAATCCAGTGAATCCAAGTCTTCAACATCATTTTGTATCCCAACTTCCTGCTATCCCTAGTTCTCACCCCATTTGACATTGAATGAGAATGTTTGTCTTGAAGTAGAGCTTTTTCAGAACTTCAGGGAATCATATTGAGGGAGACGCATGAAACTTCTGTTTAGTTTCGTAGGTTCATGTCATCAGATATGGAAGTCATGGTGGAAAAAAAGAGAGAGAAAGAGAGAGAGAGAGAGAGAGAGAAACCACTAAGGATTTGTAGGGTACTGAACTTAAAAAAAAATAGTTCATTAAAGACATATTGAAAAATCATTTACATTCTGTGTATATGTTTTTGTATTACTTTATCATCGTCTTTGCTTGAACACATGCTATCACATCTCTTTTTGCTATTGAGGAAACTGACTTGACAAGGTAAAGTAGTGGAGGAAGGGAGGGGTTAATAAGCAAAGCACAGAGGATTTTTAAGAGAGTTAAAAAAATTGTGTGACACCATAATGATGGGTATGTGTCATTATGCATTTATCTAACCTCATAGAATTATAGACAACATTAAGAGTTTAGGACAAAAATGTGATTTGAACATCTTAAACCTAAGACCATATCTTTAGTAATTCAATAACATCCTAGCCCACAATTTACAATAATCTGACATTTTTTATTGATTATTATTGATTTTTTCTGTGTCTCTTCCATATTTGATGCTTTAGCAGAAAATATCTTAGAAATGTTTCTAATTCAAATTACACTGAGGAATTCTCTTTCACAGACAGAACTAAGAAAAAGGAGAAAGAGGAAAGAGTAAAAGCTGTTACTGAGAAAGAGAAGCGATAGGATATAAGTCAAGGAAGTGAAAATTTGATGTCTTTGGTGATTGGCAAATCATGTATTTAATCTCTTTAATGACCTTAGGGTTTTTTCATGAGAGAAAGTTTATACCCAGAAGAGTGCAGGTTAAGGTGGAACATAGCACACAGGCTGCCAATTTTTCCACCTTTGCCCACGTCACACATCATATTCTATTAGGGCACGTTTTCCTGTTGAGCATGGATAGACAACTATTCTCAGTACTTCACTCCAGTTCCCACTAAGTTGGGCTTGAAATGAAACCTGTTTCCTACTTTGAGTGTAGTGTAATCTAGTCATTACTGGAATGTGTAAAATTTAGGTGAATATAAAAATTTAAAGATATTTATATTTTGTTGGATGCCAGAATTCTGAAATTTTCTGAAATAAAAAAATAGGTGGACTATATGCAATTAGTTTTATCAGCACAGTGTTAGAATTGGAGAAGAATATAATGAAAAGAGTAGGGATCATATACCAATCCACTGTGGAAGCTAAAGTGTGGGAACTAAAGCTAAGGGTTTATAATATTCATCATATACAGAAAGAATTAGCCACATAGCGATAATGCAGAGTGAAGAACAGAATATTTCCTATGAATATAATGGAGTCTCCAAGGTGAGGTAAAGCAATGGAATAGAAATTGAATCAAAGAGCTAGCAAACCACCATGGCATTTCCATGATGAAGACAAATCTTGTGTTGGACTATTTTTCTGCTTCTTGCTGTATTGTTTTTCAATTATTTTTTTTTTTCCTTCATTATGTAGAAGTAGCTGGAACATATCAGGACAAACCAGCTAGGGGAAATAGTTCCTTATTGAACCATCTTACACAGACAGCCATACCTATCTATCTACTGCTTCTAATGATAGTGTAATCCACAGGCTGTAATAGGATAAAATGTTTTAGGAATCCACGCTTTAGATGTGACTTGCTCTTTTGAAGTAGCTGTGGATTGTATTAATGTGAGCTGTGAATGAGAATAGATGACGTTTTAAAATTTGGGTATGTGGCCTGTGAATGCTAATTAAATATTAAGCAAGAGCTTATTGTGAAATTAGTGGTTGACTTTTTTCCTGCCAAGACAGTGTAAGTTAAAGAGTCTAAAAATTTCATGCTATAAAAAATGAGATTTGTTCTGGAGAGGGGGACAAATACTTTTTAAAAGCCCATGTTAATAAAATATGAAATAAAAAAGGATTTGCTAAACAATGCGAAGAAAAAAGCAAATTCCAAACAGTTGCTAAGAGGAGGATTACGAACATCAATTTTATTAAAGTATTTTCCCTGTTTGATTTCAGGAATCTGAGGACTGAGGGAGTAAAGCCACCATACCAAATATGGTAGACAAATTGTGATGATAAATCTTTTGCCCTGCAAAAATATTTCTCTGGACAAATAATGAGGTCATATCACACTCTATCTTTCCTCCTTTCTTTCCTTCCTCTCTCCCTCCCCAACCTTTTTTTTTTTTTAGATCATAGGGACTGATTGAACTCTTATGTAACTGCTGGAAACCCCCCCCCCCCAACCAAATAAATGGGCCTCTGTTTTAGGGGTTGAGGTCTATGGACTCATGCAACATAACCAAAAAAAATAGAAATCTTGAGTCTATAAATCAGACCTAACCTAGGCCCTCATTTACATGTGCATATAAATTACCCAGCTATCCTCTTCTTTCCTTCAGTGAGTTACCAGAGTGTCTCCTTGCCAAGTTAGAAAATAAGAAAGCCAGACTCTCCTGACATTTGAGAATGTCTTTAACCCATTAATCTAAATATTTTATCACATTGGTTGAAGAACCATTGGAACCCTTCCAGTAAAGTAGAGATAAAGCTCTAGAATCATGTTTCAGCATTGATCATTATCTTAGCAGTTCCATTGCTGGTGCTGTGCAAATCACACGGTCACATTACACTGCCCAGTGTTTGGTCATATATAAAGTTATTTGAAATTAAATAGGCTCAAAACTTTTGAAATCATACTGATATTTACATATATCTGCACTATTTTCCAACTTGGAAATCATTTTAAACACAATGGTCTCATTTTGTTTACCAAACCATTACAGCTATGTGGTAGTATAGATGCTGATTTGGATTACATAGCTTCCCTGCCCCCAATCCCTGCCCAGGTAATTTTTTTTTTTTTTTTAACTCACCTCTTAAAGAGAAAGTAGAGGGAAAAAAAAAACCAAACAGAATTATGCCTAGTAAAGCAATTCATAGGAATGAACAACTGACATTCCCAAGTCTATTTTTATCTGTTAGCTTTTTTCTTTACAGTGTTGTAAAGTCTGAAAACTATGAATAGTAACCAACCCATTCAAAATACATGTATAGATAGATAAATGCACACCATTTATAATTACTTCATAATTCTGAAGTTTGTTTAAACTTGAACATAAGCAGAATTGTGTAACTGAGACAGCATTAGTTTATTCACTGAAAAAAATCCAACTTGAGTCACTACAGGGATACCCATGATTGACATGCCTGTTTGGCTGCATTTCACTCTCACATATTTTGATGGAATAAAAACACTCTATTTTCTAAAATGAATTTTCAAAAGGCACTAAAGATGACTGAGCAAAGCATTCTGTTATCAGTAGTACTGTGCTCAGAAACCAGTGCATGAAATCCACATTTACGTCTGCAGTTTTGGAGAACTGAGAACCATATGGTATCTTGGTTTTATACTTCTTGGATCAGCTTAATTGCATATGCATGCTAATTAGACTTGAATAAATATGTTTGAATGCTTTTTAGTTGTTGATGTTTTCTAAAGCTTTTACTCAGTTTCATTAAAAGCATTTTTAACTGTACTTGGTTTGTAAATGGGTTATCACTTTATATTAATATATGTCATATGCTATACTATTTATTTTTTTGCCAATAGGAGCACTGTTTTGTGTGTCTGTTTTTGAGTGGTTTTTAATGTCAAAATGATATTAAAAGGTGGCCAATACTTCTACAAACAAGGTTAAATTATATATAAATACATTTATTTATTTATTCATTCATTTTTTATAATTTTTATTTTGTTATATTAGTCACCATACAGTACATCCCCAGTTTTTGATGCAATGTTCCATGGTTCTTTATTTGCGTATAACACCCAGTGCACCATGCAATATGTGCCCTCCTTAATACCCATTATCAGCCTATTTATACATACATTGCGTATACATTTTTATTGTTGCTAATAGTTACAGTCTAGAATATTAATGGATATTTAACTTGGCATTAGTTTTTAAAGTACTTTAGTTGGTTTTATAAATATAAGTAGAAATAAAGAAGTGAAATTTGAGGTTTATACATATTGAAATAATTGTAGTTCCACATGCTCATCTCAACTTATCCAAATTACTGTATCAGTAGAACTCTGTTACAGATCCCTAAATATTACTGTTCGAGAAACCTATATCTAACCTATATACTGTGTCCCCTTTAGGTTACTTCAGAGGCTGCTCTCTTTATGAGCTCTTGGAGAGGAATGTGTAAAGAAGTTGTATAGTTCATGGAAACCTCTTGGGTCACTGTATCTCACAAGAGTCAGGTTAAAGTCTATTACTCTATTCAGTTCACTCATAGATCCTGTTGATGCTGGTAAGAGTTTTCTATCCAGAAAAAAAAAGAGGTAGTAGGTGAGTTCTAAGTGATCACAGTTACATCAAAGCATTTGGTATAGGGAAGTAAAGTGATTGTCATACAACATGTCTGTAGAGTTGCTTTCTCCCGCTTTGAAAATAAATGGCTTTGCTTTACTTGGGTATTTATTTCCCACATATATTTTCCTGGCAATCTACTATGAAACAGTGGGAGACCATTATCTGGTGATAATGTATTATTCTACTGACATTATCTTTTAAGTAAACTTCTTAGTGAATCATCTTTTTCATAGAAACCTTAATACTTCATGGAATTTTGTGATTTAAAAGCATCCCGTCATTGGTGTGACTTTAAGTCAGACTCCATAGCATTGTTTTGAATGATTGTGTTACATTACATACTACTAAATACTCTCTATTAAATAGAATTTATGATTTCAGGTCAAATCTAATTTACTTTTGATTTGTACTTTTCTTATATTTTGCAGTTGCATTGTTTGGAAAAGGAAATGAGGCAGACTTTATGATTTCAGTTAAGTTCATAATTAAATTTCAGTAAAGAAGAAGAATGATTAGTTTCGCTCATTAAAAATAATTTGTAGAATTCTTTGAAAAATTGTGTCACACAAATGCCTTGATAGGTGCTTTCTTAATAAACACTTTTCCCCCCCAGTGGTGAAGGTTAGTTTAGCACATTTAAGGAAAAGTCATTAGCTTACAATTAAAAAGCATATTATTTCTCAGGAAGAAATTTTGAAGCTTAAATTAATTTAAATTCAGTGAACATTTATTATAGATACATTTCTTCAATTTTGAACAGGACTGTTTGCCTTAGAGAAAAATTCATACTCATAACATTCAAAGATATCTGCACTCTAGTATCTCATTCTGATCTCACTCCTTTGCGTAGCCACTAAGCTAGTACAGCACACAGTACCCAAATCCTGCATGCGCACAGAGTGTTTTGTTTGTCGATCAGTTTCTTTACTCAGCGGTTATCAAAGTATCTAGGACCAGCAGCATCAGCATTATCTGGGAATTTGTTAGAAATGCTAAACTTACTATATCAGATCTACTATTTTAGAAACTGTGGGAATGAGATGAAATAATCTGTTTATTAACAAGCTCTCCAAGTGATTCTCATGAACAGTAAAATTAGGAACTAAAGCTTAAAAATATAGGTGAATTAAACAGTTAAAGATAAAAATGGGCCCACAAATACTTGAAGACATAGTAGGTGAATTTTCACCTTCTTTTAGGAAAGACAAAACTTTTCAAATCATAAAACACTGAAAAATAATGAAAGATGTGAATGTTTTGGATTATATAAAACCAAAAATGTTGAAATTTCATAAGTGAATTAGAAAAATATTTAAAATAAGTATAACAAAGAGCTATATCCTTCATATATAAAGAGAACTAACACATCAATAAGGAATAAAAAGAAAAAGAACATTAAAATACAGTTTCCTTCTTTATATGGTTCTGTACTTTTTTTAAAAAATTAGTTCTATTTTACATTAAAATCACAACATTTTAGGAGATTTTTGATTACTGCTTCAATTTCCTTGCTGGTTATGTGTCTGTTCAGGTTTTCTATTTCTTCCTTTGCAGTTTTGGTAGTTTATATGTCTCTAGGAATGCATCCATTTCTTCTAGATTGCCTAATTTGTTAGCATATAGTTGCTCATAATATACTTATAATTGTTTGTATTTCTTTGGTGTTGGTTGTGTTCTCTCCTCTTTCATTCATGATTTTATTTATTTGGGTCCTTTTGGTTTTCTTTTTGATAAGTCTGGCCAGGGGTTTATCAATCTTACTAATTCTTTCAAAGAACCGGTACCTACTTTTGTTGTTCTGTTGGTTTCTTTTTCATTGATTTCTGCTCGAATCTTTATTATTTCTCTTCTGCTGGATTTAGGCTTTATTTGTTGTTCTTTCTCCAGCTCCTTTAGGTGTAAGGTTGGGTTGTATATTTTGAGACCTTTCTTTTTTCTTGAGAAAGGCTCCCTCTTAGGGCCACTTTTGTTCCATCCCAAAGGTTTTGAACAGTTGTGTTTTCATGTTTGTTTCTATGAATTTTTTAAATTCTTCTTTAATTTCCTGGTGGACCCATTCATTCTTTAGTAGGATATTCTTTAACCTCCATGTATTTGAGTTCTTTCCAAATTTCCTCTTGTGATTGAGTTCCAGTTTCAAAGCGTTGTCATCTGAAAATATGCAGGGAATGATCCCAGTCTTTTGGTACCGGTTGAGACCTGATTTGTGGCCCTGTATGTGATCTATTCTGGAGAATGTTCCATGTGCACTCGAGAAGAATGTGTATTCTGTTGCTTTAGGATGGAATGTTCTGAATGTATCTGTGAAGCCCTTCTGGTCCATTGTGTCATTCAAAGCCCTTGCTTCCTTTGGTCTTCTGGGTGGATGATCTGTCCATTGCAGCGAGTGGGGTGTTAAAGTCCCCTGCTATTATTGTATTATTATCGCTGTGTTTCTTTAATTTTGTTATTAATTGGCTTATGTATTTGGCTGCTCCCATGTTAGGGGCATAAATATTTACAATTGTTAGATCTTCTTGTTGGATAGACCCTTTAATTATGAAGAAATCTCCCAAGAAACATGAGCGCAGGACCGGATGGCTTCCAGGGGAATTCTACCAAACATTTAAAGAAGAATTAATACCTATTCTTCTGAAGCTGTTTCAAAAATAGAAATGGAAGGTAAACTTCCAAACTCTTTGTGTGAGGCCAGCATTGCCTTGATCCCCAAACCAGACAAAGACCCCCACCAAAAAGAATTACAGACCAATATCCCGGATGAACATGAATGCAAAAATTCTCACCAATATACTAGCCAGTATGGTCCAACAGTACATTAAAAGGATTATTTACCATGACCAAGTGGGATTTATTCTCGGGCTGCAAGGGTGGTTCAACATCCGCAAATCAATCAATGTGATGCACCACATATATAAAAGAAAGGGCAAGAACCATATGATCCTCTCAATAGATGCAGAAAAAGCATTTGACAGAGCATCCTTTTTTTTTTTTTTTAAGATTTTATTTATTCATTTGACAGAGAGAGAGACAGCCAGTGAGAGAGGGAACACAAGCAGGAGCAGTGGGAGAGAAAGAAGCAGGCTCCCAGCAGAAGAGCCTGACGTGGGGCTCGATCCCAGAACTCCAGGATCACGCCCTGAGCTGAAGGCAGACGCTTAACAACTAAGCCACCCAGGCGCCCCAGAGCATCCTTTCTTGATTGATGCAGAAATAGCATTTGACAGAGCATCCTTTCTTGATTAAAACTCTTCACAGTGTAGTGATAGAGGGAATATACCTCAATATCATAAAACCCATATATGAAAAGCCCACAGAGAGTATCATCCTTAATGGGGAAAAACTGAGAGCTTTCCCCCTAAAGTCCACTCTCACCACTCTTGTCCAACATAGAACTAGAAGTCCTAGCCTCAGCAATCAGACAACAAAAAGAAATAAAAAGCATCTGAATGGCAAAGAAGAAGTCAAACTCTCGCTCTTTGCAGATGACATGATACTCTGTGGAAAACCCCAAAGACTCCAACCCCAAATTGCTAGAACTTATGCAGGAATTCAGCAAAGTGGCAGGATATATAAAATCAATGCACAGAAGTCAGTTGGATGTCTATATACTAACAATGAGACAGAAGAAAGAAATATTAAGGAGTTGATCCCATTTACAGTTGCACCCAAAACCATGAGGTACCTAGGAATAAGTCTTAACTGAAGAGGCAAAGGATCTGTACTCAGAAAACTATAGAACACTCATGAAAGAAATTGAGGAAGACACAAAGAAATGGAAAAACATTCCATTCTCATGGATTGGAAGAACAAATTGTTAAAATGTTTATGCTACCTAGAGCAATCTACACATTCAGTGCAATCCCTATCAAAATACTACCAACTTTTTTCACAGAACTGGAAAAATAATCCTAAAATTTGTATGGAACCAGAAAAGATCCCAGATAGCCAAAGGAGTGTTGAAAAAGAAAACCAAAACTGGTGACATCACAATTGGCTGACCTCAGGCTCTATTACAAAGCTGTAATCATTAAGACAGTATGGTACTGGCACAAAAACAGACACATAGATCAAGGGAACAGAATAGAAAACCCAGACCCTCAACTCTATGGTCAGCTAATCTTCAACAAAGCAGGAAAGAATATCCAATGGAAAAAAGGCAGTCTCTTTAACAAATGGTGCTGGGAAAATTGGACAGCCACATGCAGAAGAATGAAACTGGACCATTTACTTACAACATACACAAAAATAGACTCTAAATGGATGAAAGACCTAAATGTGAGACAGGAATCCATCAAAATCCTAGAGGAGAACACAGGCAGCAACGTCTTTAACCTCGGGCACAGCAACTTCTTGCTAGGTACATTTTCAAAGACAAGGGAAACAAAGGTGAAAATGAACTATTGGGACTTCAAGATGAAAAGCTTTTGCACAGCAAAGGAAACAGTGAACAAAACCAAAAGACAACCAACAGAATGGGAGAAGATATTTGCAAATGACAGATAAAGGGCTAGTATCCAAAATCTATAAAGAACTTTTCAAACTCAACACCCAAAGAACAAATAATCCAATAAAAAAATGGGCAGAAGATATGAACAGACATTTCTGCAAAGAAGACATCCAAATGGCCAACAGACGCATGAAAAGTGGTCAACATCACTTGGCATCAGGGAAATACAAATCAAAACCACAGTGAGATACCACCTCACACCAGTCAAAATGGCTAAAGTTAACAAGTCAGGATATGACAGATATTGGCAAGGATGCGGAGAAAGGGGAACCCTCCTACACTGCTGGCGGGAATACAAGCTGGTGCAGCCACTCTGGAAAACAATATGAAGGTTCCTCAAAAAGTAGAAAATAGAACTACCCTACAACCCAGCAATTACATTACTGGGTATTTACCCCAGAGATACAAATGTAGTGATCTGAAGGGGCAGCTGCAACCCAATGTTCATAGCAGCAATGTCCACAATTGGCAAACTATGGAAAGAGCCCAGATGTCCATTGATAGATGAATGAATAAAGAAGACTGGTGTGTGTGTACGTACACGCACACACACACACAGAGACACACACACACACGCACATACACACACACACACAGACACACACACACCACACACTGGAATACTATGCAGCCATCAAAAAACGAATTCTTGCCATTTGCAATGATGTGGGTAGAACTAGAAGGTATTATGCTAAGCTAAATAAGCCAATCAGAGACAGAGTTATCATGTGATCTCACTGATATTTGGAATGTAAGAAACAGAACCGAGGATCATAGGGGAAGAGAGGAAAAAATAAGATGAAACCAGAGAGGGAGGCAAACCATGAGGGACTCTTAATCATAGGAAACAAATTGAGGGTTGCTGGAGGGGAAGAAGGTGAGGGGATGGGGTAAGGAGAGCACATGATGTAATGAGCACTAGGTATCATATAAGATTGATGAATCACTGGCCTCTACCTCTGAAACCATTAATATATTATATGTTAATTAAGTGAATTTAAATAAAAAAAGGAAATATATATATAAGTTTTTTTTTTTTTTTAAAGGAAGGGGATGTGAAAGAGGCAAGACCTGAGAAGATTCTTTTCTTCCCAAATGTTTTGTAATCCCTGGCTATAATTAACCATCGTGTTTTATAATGAGAATAAAAGTGTCATTGAAACTAAAAAAAAAAACCTAAATAATTAAAATAAAATCACAAAATTTTAACTAATAAAAATAAGGAAATTCTACATCTATATTCCTAGTTTGCTTAGTTCATCACCATGTGGAAAGGGAATACACTTTTTCACAAAGTGCATACTATTATAAGCAGCTTTTAAATTTTCCAAGGTTCATGTTTGGAAAGGGGAAAAACAAAGAACTTAATGAAACCAAGAGAAAATTTGCATTTATTTTATAATGGAGTTAAAAAAAAAAAGGTCTCTTGTGAGTCAGAAATCATATTTCTAGTTCTGCTGTTAACTGTCGAGTAATGACCTCACGATAGCCTCCAGGTTCTTCTTTGGTGAGCTTACGTCAGTGGTGTTCAGTCTCTGGCATGCATCAGAATCATCCTAGGGTCTTAGTGATGCAGAGAGTGCTAGGTGAGACACCCACACGTTCTGATTGAGCATTTTTGGGGCTGTGGCTCAAGAATATAAATTTCTGATGATTCCCCAGGTAATGCTGGTGTTCCTGGGCTGGGAATTATACCTTGAGAACTGCTGGCTTCAGTGATTATCAGTTAGGGCTTTGTAGCACTTGTATTCCATGGTCTAATGGCAGTACCTTTGGAGGGAGAGAGAGAAGAGAAGAGTACCCTCAGTCTCCTGCCCGAAACAGAATATACTTTGCAATAGGTGTTTATTGAATAAATGAACTCGATTTCTTAAGTCTCAAAACATTATGAAAACTGTTTAGTCTCAGATTTTCCTGTCTTAGTTTGCTCCTTTCTTAATAGTTTCCTTTTCTGGTCTGCATCGTTTTCTTCTTCTCAGAACGATAATTGTATTTATTGTCAGTACCACAGTATCATTCACATTTAGCCACGGTTTCCTTTTGTATTAATTTAATTAATTGGATTATAAACCTCTTAAGGGCAGGAGGAAGCGAGTCCATATTTATTTTGCATTTTCCTTTATGCCTAACACAGATCTCCCACTCTGTAGGAGATTTCATAAAGCTGGCTGAATCACTTAACCTGTAAACAGATATACATTCTTTGGAAATATCCTATGTCTGTATCCGTATTCTTCTTGTTGCCTGCTTTCTTGACTTGATTTCTCAAAGTGCTGCGGAGAGGTGCTCTTACTGTGCCTGCATGGCCTCAAGTGAATTCATCATTTGCAGAATGGGAGAGAGACATCTTGAGGACAAATAAACATAGTGTGATGAAATGTTTTTGCCTCTGGTGACTCTAACCATAGTGTGTTGCTCCGGTAATTTACTAAATGGTACTCTAGTGGCATGAAAGAGTTTGTAGGCTTCAGAACAGCTTCAGTTATTACCACGTAGAGATTTACACTTTGGTCCAGCTACACTGATAATAGAGGCAATACTGCCATTGGGCTGGAATCCAAAACATCACTTAGGGTTCTTCCATTAATAAAAACTCCCAACACTGGTCCAGCTAAAAACGGAGAGATTTAATGCCATCAAATTACTATTTAGGTGAAATGGATTAGTTATTTTTATGATAGTATAGTATAAGATTGCCATTTTTATTTTTATTTATTTATTTATTTATTTATTTATTTATTTATTTATTTTTTAAGATTTTATTTATTTATTCGACAGAGATAGAGACAGCCAGCGAGAGAGGGAACACAAGCAGGGGGAGTGGGAGAGGAAGAAGCAGGCTCCTAGCGGAAGAGCCTGATGTGGGGCTCGATCCCATAACACCGGGATCACGCCCTGAGCCGAAGGCAGACGCTCAACCGCTGTGCCACCCAGGCGCCCCTAGATTGCCATTTTTAAAAGAAATGTTTAAATTACCTGTATGTTTTACCTTAAGTAATTTATGGTAAATCCCTATAAGAAATATCATCCGAGTGTTAGAACTTATGAAGAGTTGATAATATGTGAGCAATTGCTTAGAAGGATACATTAGGTTTTTACTTTATCTCAATGATGTAAAAATTACCAAAAAAAAAAAAAATACACAGTCTCATTGCTTTGCATGAATTACATGATTGTTAACTGGGACTCATAAGGGTTAAGTACCACAGAATTGTGCAAAGCAAGGATGCAGTTCTCATATGCATGTACTTCAGTTAACGTTGTGCCACAGGAAGTGAACATTCCTTGCATTTGAAAAAACACAGAGTACCATTGATGGGACTGAATGCTTTCATCTTTTATATTTTCCTGTATTTTCTGTACTTCCCAAATTCTCTAGCTTCAAGGTCAGAAATGAGCTTCTATTTAAAAGCTGTGTTGTAGGGACACTTTGCTTTCAATTTGAAAAAAGATTTATTATTATGTGAATATTTAATCATAATTCAATGCTTTGGGTGTCTTTTTCATTTATCTCTTCCGTATCGATTTGGCCATTATGATGGTCATTTTGATTAGCACCTCTTCTCCCATTTAAAACAAACAACAAAAAACCCAACAACCATGTTAAACGAAACAAGAAAACACCTAGACACATCTTTTTTTATTCCACTCTTTCTCTCGCCCCTCACACCCTATCCATCAGCAGTTCTTGTTGGTGATCCCCATACCCTGAGATAACCAAGTCTGTTCCCTTGTTTTGTCTGTACTATGACTGTCCAAACCAGATCACCATCGTCTCTTCCTTTGGACAATTGCAGTAATTTCCTAACTGTCTGGTTACTCCTACTATCCATCCTTTACAAAGAAGATTTCTCTTTTAACTTTGTTCACCAGTGGCTTTTTCTAACAGTTGGAATACAGTCCAAGCACAGCACGATAGCCTCTGAGGCCCTGCAGGATCTGGCCCTCCACCCTATTGACCCACCTCTCTCATATACGCGTTCCCTTTACTCACGCTGTTTACTTGGGTAGACCAAACTCACGCCTGCCCCAGGGAGTTTGTACTCGATGTTGCCTCTGTCAGAAATGTTCTTCCCACTGATACTTTATTCACCTCAAATATCCCTACCTCCACACTTGCCCCTTGCCCCCTGCACTTATTATCTCATTACCATGACATATACACTGTCTGATATTATCTGTCAAGTTCATTTGATTTCTTGTTTATATTTTATCTCTCTCACTGGGATAGATACTCCACCAGAAAGGGAACCTAGTGTCTCTTACTCTCTTTTGCATCCTCTGTGCCTCAAAGAAGGTGTTTCTCCCGTATTTTAATTATTTGTATGAGAGAATCCATTGAGCACTCTGTGTGTGCTAGAGTCGTGGTATTCAGACCCAGGGTCTCAAGGATAGAGACTTTTAAGAGAATCGGTTTCTGAATCTTCAACTTCCAGTTTTGATTTTCCACACTTTTCCGTGCTTGAAAATCTTCTGAGGTTTGTCAGTTTATCTTCCTTACTTTGCCTTTTACGATCTCCCACTTTACAAAAAAAAAAAAAAAAAAAAGACAAACTTCTCACCTTCTGAATCTTTCTAGGATGCGTTGCCCAGTCTCTAAAAATCAGCTAAAGGTTGTATTCCTCAGGAAGTCCCTTGAGTACTCCTTAAAGAAATATTGGAGGGGATTGTACCTTATTTCTAGAAGAGATACTCCAAGTCACTCTCCCCTTCCTTCATCTTCCCTCCTCCTTTTCCTATTAGATTCCAAACATGACTAAGTGAGAATGTTGACTGGAGGGTATTAACAGATTTATTTGATTGAAACTTTTTCTTCTGAAGAAGGATATTCATTGGCTGGTTGGTTTGACAATGAGGATTGCTTTTTATAATTAGATTATAATGACATGTGTTTGAATATCTTTTCCTTAAATCATATAAGCAAAATATGCTGCTTGACAGTATTAATAAAAATATACTTAAAGCACATATAGAGTATAAAACATGCCAGAAAAATACATCTTTTGCCATATTTAAACTAATGGAAGAATTGTTAGTGGTTAACTTTTAAAGTGTGCTAGGATCATATAGCTTTTCAGTTATTTTACTAAAACATGTTTGAAATTATTATGCTAGACAATGTGAACAACATAAAATTATCCAAGATATCAGCATAAAATATACTTGAAGAAAACTAAACAGAGTTCATCTTTCATGTAGAATGTTCAGGTTTATTACCTCTATCTTTTGTCATTTCCAGGCTACAGTACAAACCTTTACCTTAAGGGTTTGTGGAGAATACTGTTCCACTCTATCCACATTTACAGTATCTTAGCTTATAGCTCACAGAGAAACAAATAAGTCTAACTGAGAGAAAATTGTGCGAAGGGTGCTGCTTCAATAGTTTTTCCCACCTGAGCCATCAAATTCTTTTTTTTTTTTTAAAGATTTTATTTATTTATTAGACAGAGATAGAAACAGCCAGAGAGAGAGGGAACACAAGCAGGGGGAGTGGGAGAGGAAGAAGCAGGCTCCTACCGGAGAAGCCTGATGTGGGGCTTGATCCCATAACGCCGGGATCACGCCCTGAGCCGAAGGCAGAGGCTTAACCGCTGTGCCACCCAGGCGCCCCGAGCCGTCAAATTCTTGAGGTAGATTTCTATTTAATAAAAAATAGCTCACACTTCCTCTGTGTTGGGCACAGGTCTAAGCACTTAACACACAGTAGCTCATTTAATCCTCTTAATAGTTATCATGGGAGGTACTCTTATTTCCTCCATTTCACACATAGTGAAACTGAGGCTGAGCAGAGCATTAAGCAGTTTATCCAGTGTTAATCAGAATTCAAACCCAGAAAATGTGGGTCCAGAAATGTAACCCTTAAGGTATGTAGGGGAAAACCAGAATGAGATATCAAGATCTTCAGAAGAAAGCTAAAAACATATTTTGAGATTACTATGACCATCATTCTTGATTCCATTATATTGTTGAAGTATTTATATATGGTTATACTATAAACTATAAAACTGTATACCGTATGTTTGATAGGTGGATACAGCACCATATATATGTATGTGGTGTTCTATCCATCATGTTGTTTCCCCACAGACAAAGCAAGCAGGGTGCCCTGTAGGTTCTTCCGTTTTCTGGTAACCTTCTGTTTGTTGTATAATAGATTCTTTCTCTGTTCTTTTGAAGTTTGGATGCATGCTTCTTTCTTTTAAGATTTCATTATGAATCACAAAATGTTCTTAGATCCTCCTTATGTCCTTACTTAATATTTAGTTCTGTATATGCAACTGATAGCCTAGTTAAGTCTGTGGAATGGAACAACTCTCTCTCTTTCTCACTGTTGAACTCAGTGCTCTGCACCTTCTTGGCTAGTGGGTGCATTTGTTTTTTTTCTGCAGAATTAACATTCCCTGTGATTTGTGATTGGAGGGTCATTTAAAAGTCCTCTTGATTACTTTCTAATGGATCTGTCATTGGAATACTAATTTGAAATACTAAGCCATTCTCAATTACACGTTCTTAGGGCACCAACCGCCTTAATAATATTATTATTTAATATTATATATATATATATATATTTTTTAAAGATTTTATTTATTTATTTGACAAAGATAGAGACAGCCAGCGAGAGGGAACACAAGCAGGGGGAGTTGGAGAGGAAGAAGCAGGCTCATAGCAGAGGAGCCTGATGTGGGGCTTGATCCCATAACACCGGGATCACGCCCTGAGCCGAAGGCAGACGCTTAACTGCTGTGCCACTCAGGCGCCCCTATTATATTATACTATTGTCCCTGTGTCTATTTTGTGCATTCGGGCAGACTGATATAATTTCAGAATTTATCTTTAGCATCAGAAATACCTGGATTCAAATCTCGACTTTACCTCTCTGTCTCCAAGTTTATTTATTTGACAAGAAAAATTACAGTTATGTAATCAAGTTTTTAGGAGGATTAAAATGAGATAATTTAGGTATTCATTAAATATGAGGGTACCTCTTCCAGTGAATTTGTGACTAAGTTTAAAAAAAAAAAGCCACAAAAGGCAAAAAAGAAAACGAATTATGTTAATGTAGCTTCTTGAAAAATAAATTTTATTTTAAAGTTATACAAAAATGGGAAAAATATTTAATTATATAGATATATTAGACGTGTATAGAACAAGGATCCTTTTGTTTGTTTCAAATAGGACATGTTTCTGGCAATCACAGTCTCTTCTTTTGTTTGATTCGATTAGAGTTGATTCTGTTATCAGGAACTCTGAGCTCTAGAAATGTTCGGTTAGCTACCTATCTGTATGTCTTTTAATGAGGTACTTAACCAACTGGATTTTTCTTTATCTACAAAAAGAAGTTCACTTTCCTGATGAACACCAAGGTGGAACTCCTTAAATGTTCCAAGATGCAAAATCTCCATCTAGTGACAACCCAACTCAGGCACATTACTCTTGAAAACAAATACAGCTAACAAGCCCATTTTGCATAAACATAGGTCCTTCTCTCATGAGTTCACACTTACTAATTTTTCTATCAAATTAACAGTATACGACTCCATATAAACTCAAGAGCAGTCAGTCATTCCTTATATAAGGTGATCTTTGATGCAGGACCATAGACTCATTAGAAGATAACTTAATGAATTTATTTACAAAGTTTAAGGTGTGTGTGTGTTTTAACAAAGAAAGAAATGAGCCGAATTTACTATGTTCCCTTTATTGTAGTATATATTATGTAGTTCCTCTCAAAAATAAATAAGTTTTACATAAAAAAAACATAGGTAATAAAATATACTTTAATGTATTTGGTAAAATCTAGTTTTAATTATATTTTATGGATCTAGAATTAATCTATTAATTGTTGGTTTATTATTGGCCTTTTCTACCAATTTAAAATGTATCTGATGTAATCTGAAATAATTTCAATCTGATGTTATATCAGAATTATATTGTTACAGTATGTTAAATATCAGCCATACCTTCCTTCCTAAATTCTAAAATCTCTGTCCACCTGGTTTTTAATTCATGTATTACAAACTACAATTTTAAATAATAAAAGTAATAATATATGTATACGATTTGATCAAATTCAGCAATTTATATAAGCAAATACAATATAAGGGGAAGAAAGAAACTTGTCATCACATTTCTGATTTTATCATGTAACAAACAGACTGCATTTCCAAATGTACTCTTGCTCTCTTTTTGTAAAATATACTACATCTGTGTTTGGGGCAGTACTCTATAGAGCTTTATTTTCACTTGACTATGAAGCAATACTGAATCTCATAATTAACTTTGAAATGAAAAAAATGATATTCAGAATATCATTTTATTATCAGATGCATGTGTGTGTGTGTGCGTGCGTGCACGTGAGTGTGTATCCTAAATTTCACAGATGGTCTGCATGCATTTTAATAATTTAGAGGGACTGACAGAATTCATCTATTCGGTTCTCTAATTTTATGAATGGAGAAACAGAGTCCAAGAGAAATTATATGCACAGATACATTGTGGAACAGTGTCATTGACAATGTGATTATTGCATGTTGAATTCGAAGACAGCACTTAAAAGAAAAAAAAAACAAATCCAAAATTTTGTTTTTAAAATGATTCTGACAGAATTTGTAGATGATGCCAATACATAACTGAATGGAAATGAGTATATTCTGTAACATGCTGCCATTCGCATTATAAAAGATACAACTATAACAGATTTATAAGAAAAGAAAGGCAGTAATGATTTGTGGATATACTCATTTCTTTTTTTCCATCTCATCAGACCAATGCTGACTTTCAATTATATTGATTGAAGTTTATATTTATATTGATCCAGTTTATTTTTAAATTGGAGCATACATTGAAGATGTTGAATTCCATATTACTGCCTATGCTGATTTGTATTGTCAGGTATCTGTATTATGATACCATACATACAGACACAAATATAACATATTTATAAGTGTATAAGTGACAGTCAGTTAAGCATCTGCCTTCAGCTCAGGTCATGATCCCAGGGTTCTGGGATCGAGTCCCGCATCTGGCTCCTTGCTCAGCAAGGAAGGAGCCTACTTCTCCCTCTGCCTGATGCTCCCTCTGCTTGTGCTCTCTCTGTCTCTGACAAATAAATAAATAAAAAAATCTTAAAAAAAATAAAAATAAAATATAAGTTCTATCATAGTTATAAGTGATAACTGAAAAAAAATCTCTTATTTTTACTATTCTAACATCCAAGTTAAGAATTAGAGGGGACATTACATCAAAAACTAAGGATATACTGTATGGTGACTAACATAATAAAAAATTACTATTAAAATAAATTAGAGTCTTCCTTTAATTCAAAAAGCGATTTATTTTTATGAGGTACCATTTATTTAAAAAAACCCAAAGTTATAATTTGTAAATGTATTTGGAGACTTTCATTTTTTATTTACATAAAGGACTTTTGATATTTAACTGCACTATAAGTCTTAAATTGGTTCTGAAAGTTGGAAAAATAGACCTTATTGTTAAAAAGAAAGATCTCCTGCACCCTCTGCTGGTACAAATGCACAACTGCAGGTTATTATAAAGTTCCTCCTTTACTTTTTAAGAAAATAAAATGTATAAAATGTTTGAAGAGATTATTGGTATTTGTATTTTTTCATATTGGGTCAGTTATTATTTATTTTCAAATTATTTTTAGAGAAAATATTTTCCCAGGTATTCATTCTCCTTCTTCCAGAGGCAGCTACTGCTATTAATTTTTGGGTACCTTCCAAGTTACTTTTAACATATTTACATGCCTTTATCCTTCATCATTATATAATCTTTTAATAGGTTATATATTGTTATCTACCTTAATTTGAATTTTTAAAGGTTTACTTATAAGAATAATTCATTAATTCATTCTTATTGTTAAAACTTCATCATATGACATGTGACACTAATGTCCTCATTGGTGACAGCCCTCAATACAAAGATCCTGTTCAAAGATAACCCCGTTCACACTTTGAAGTACATCATTGCAGGTTTTTTCCTATGCATATACATATATGTAAATCTGTAGAATATTTATTATTTTTAAAATTTCATAATACATTTGTAATTTATATAACATCTTTTAGCTACTTGATTTTATTTTTTAAAGGTTGTATTTACTTATTTGAGAGAGAGAGAGCACAAGCAGTGGGGAGGGACAGAGGAAGAGGGAGAAGCAGGCTCTCTGCTGAGCAGGCATTCTGACACGGGGCTAGATCTCAGGACCCTGAGATCATGATTTGAGCTGAAGTCACTTAACCGACTGAGCCACCCAGGTACCCTTGATTTTATTAATTAAATGCCTTGAAAATTGTATTCCGTATTAGTTTATATCTTTTACCTTATATGTTTAGCTCTTATACATCATGCTGTAGAATAGATAAATAATATTTCATTTTAAAGGTTCTATTATTAGACATTTATAGTACTTTTAATTTAACTAATATAAACCAACCTTGACTATCCCTATACATGTTTCTTTGTGCAGATATGTGAACATTATTCTAGGGTAAATGCTGAGAAATGAAGTAAAATATTTGATACATAATTTTCTAAAATAACCTTAACAATTTGGACTCCTTCATGTCTATAAATACCACTTCACTTCCTCAAACTTGATATTATTTAGTTTTAAATTGTCAGTGGTAAGAAATTGTATCTTGCAGTTTTTCCTGATTAATAGTGGAGTTGGAATATTTGTGCATATATTGATTAAAGATTTGTGTTTCCTCTTATGAAATTCCTGTCTATATTCTTTGCTACTTTTTTTCCTGGTTTTTTTTTTCCTGTTTCTAATTGGCTTATAGTTCTTTTTATATTCCCCAATTACTAATAGGTTTGAGTATCTTTTCATATATTCATTGGTGATGTGTATTTCTTCTGGGAATTGCTTGTTCATATTCTTTACTCATTTATTTGACTTTTTAAAAATTGGTTTATAAGAATTCTTTATATATTCCAGATAATCTGTTGCTTATCATCTATGCTTCAAATATTTTCTTTCTCATTCCTTAGAGAAGTGTGCGAGTGGTTGACTGGCCTGAGAAAATGAAAGATCAGCCATATCTCAAGACATCAGTAGTTAGTGCTCCAGATCCCGTGGGATCAGTCTGAAGCTAGTCTCCATTGCTGACCACATATCTGATTAGCTTTTCCCTCTGTCCTATGATAGGACATGTCCTTTCTTCACCTTCTCCTGAGAGTAATTCTCTACTAAATTGCTTGAACAAGAATCCCTTCCTCAATCCCTTGCCCTGCTTCTGAGAAACCTCACCTAAGATGCTGTGAGGACTTTTTTTTTTTTTCAAAGTAATATTTTAAAATGAACACAAATTTCTCCAATGTAAGATATGATTATAAAAAATAATTTTTCTTTGTTAACAAATATATATACTTTTAGATGTGTGCTATCTTCTTTAAAGTTGTGTATTTGTTACACTGACATTGGCATGGCTCAAAAAATTTATCAGATTCATCTTTTGGGAATCATGTTTTGAGCCTAAGACAGTCTTTGAATATTCATAATATTGTCAGTTATTTGCCTCTCGAAGTCTGAATGATTCTGTTAAAGATAAGTAAGACTGAATAATTGAACTCAATATTTACTTATTGAAAAATTGAACTAAACTTGTCAAGTAGGAGATCAGCATGGTCAATAATATTTTGGGTCAAAAGCAAGACATAGTTGAACGGAATTATTTGTAAGAGGCAGGTTAAAAAATGCAACAGTGGCCGCATCGCAGTTATTCATACATATCAGTACTAATTCTAAGCTCCACTGACATGTAGGTACTGTGGCTTCTAATAATCATTCTGTCCTGTTCAGGATTGCCTCAGGAAATGACAGCATTAGTCTGTGAGTAGACAGAATTAGAACTTCCAGGTGAGAGTGGTTTGGAAAGTTCTAAATTGAATTTAAAAACATTTGTTGTGAAACAGTACAAACATGGTTAATGTTCTTGATAAATAACTTACAGTTATTAAAGCATTTATCATATGTTATTAGACCCTATACTAAATGTTTATTTTGTGTGTTTACTAGATCCTGATAAAAATTCCTTAGGATAGGTGCAATTGTTTATCTTCATGAAGAAACTTAAGTTGCAGGGTGTTTAAATACCTTTTTAAGCTACTCTCAAGTCACTTAACTCATGGGTAATGCCAAATTCAAGTCTAGATATTCTTGTGGCAGAGTCTGCATTCTTAACATGTAAATGAGTCTCATTTACCTAAGCCTGGTCATATGTAGATACAGCTTTGGCGTCTTTCAAATATTAAATTCTATCTAATCTCTGGCCCAAATCCATTCTTTTGATATGTGTTTTTACCTTCTGTGGTCTCTTCTGGTCGCTAAATAGCTAAGATCATGGAGGGCTGGGTCTCAAGATTACATGTCTTTCTAGAAATTTATCATGACCCCTTGTCTTCCATCAATTCAGACAGGGAATTCCTGTGCTTCCCTCAATCCTGCTGGAATAATCTCTTTGAAACGTAGTCTCCTTTCCTATTGGAACAGTTCCCATTATCATGCTAATTCAGCATCACTTTCTTTTTTTCCAAGGAGATTGATTTATACAGATCTAATCAGGGGCAGTCTGCCTCTGTTTACTTATCATCTTTAGAGTCAAATCATTTTTAGTAGTTACCTTCACCTAAAGGTAGGTATTTCTGATATAAGCAATTATTTGTTTGGATTATTTTCTTGTTTATTTGTTGAAAAGAACTTTATGTACTCAGTGTGGCTACATTATATGCAAATTTAATAATTTGCGAATTAAACATACCCGTTCAATGGTATGATTTCTGACTCTTTCTCCCTTCAGCTGACAATCTCATTTTCTTCCCTGTGATGGATCATCCACTTGGTCCTGATCAGTCATTTGTTGAATTTACCTCATATTGCCCTCACTGACCTTGTGGCTGAAGTGGCCCTGTTCATGTTGTGGTCGTGATTTATCTGTTAAAGATGCTTCCATTAGTTCCCCGTTCATTTAAGGGAAAACATTTTATTTTTATCTATCTATTTATTTATTGAGAGAGGCAGCCAGCGAGAGAGGGAACACAAGTAGGGGGAGTGGGAGAGGAAGCCTGATGTGGGATTCGATCCCAGGACTCTGGGATCACGCCCTGAGCCGAAGGCAGACGCTTAACGACTGCACCACGTAGGCGCCCCAGGGAAAACATTTTAGAAATTCATCTAAGAATAACTTACACCGTAAAGTTAAAGAATATTGAGGTGTGAGTTGCATGGCTTTGTAATCGAGAGTCTGGACTGGAGGGTTTTCCAGCTGAGCCCTAACCACCTAACAGGTGTGAGCCTCATTTAAGTCTGTGGCTAAATGACATAATTAGATAAGATTGTTTTGGAAACTTCTTCAAGCTTTTATTTTATTTAATTTTGGTAAAAGTTGATCAATGCCCTTTGATATGTTTACATATAATTTATTTTCTGCCATCACTTTCTTAATGTTGAAAAATTGTTACCTAGGGAATATTTTGTTTCTGTGAATTTTCTTTCTTCTATTTCATCATGTATCGTGGATTTTCTCTTCAGCCTGATCATTTAGGCTCTATCTTTCATTTTCCGAAATCTTTTCTGAGAAAGAATAGACCTGGGACCAGATATACTTCATGCAGCATTCTTCACAAACCTTTCAAATATTGATCATTATTTTTAAATTCCAATAAAAGTGTATGCTTTGGGGAGGTTCATCATAAGGGATTGGAATACTGATCTTGATTTATGTACTCCTCCTCCCCCACAATATTTTTAGGTGAATTTTAAAATGGAGTAATTAGGACAGATTTTGATAAGTAGCTCATTTTTATAATCACTTTATGCCCCACTTGCTTGAATGCATTGCATCAGAAAAGGAAGAGACTGGACATTTATTCAGTATCAGGCAGAGTGCTAAGTTTCTTTCTGATGTTACACCATCTCATATTTAAAATAGTTATTATCTATATTCTATCTCATGCTGCTAGTAAGTGGCAGAGCTTGGATTTGAAACCATGTTTTTTTCTTTTTTTGCTTCCTGCATGTGTGTGTAAGTATTTTTTGTTTAGTTTTATAAACTAAACATCACACGTTTTGAGAGAAAGCCAAATGATACTTGACTATCTCAGTTGTGGGCTATCAGGTGACTCTTCATCTTTGGCTTATGGTGAAAAAAATATGAGGGGTATTCAAATTCTAGGAAAATATTTGAAAAATGTTGGGAAAGAAAAAGGTGAAGGGTATTGTTGTGTTTCTTTTACATGTTCAGACAGACGTAGCTATTTGTGTATGTGGTATTCAGTTTCCAAGATGATTGCTTTGAAACCCTGCAAAGTGTTTTTATGCCTTCAGATAATGCCTTTGGAATCGTGAAAGAAAGTATGTATATATATTTTTTTCAGTAATATTTCTTATTTTACATTTACTCTATTTTAAATAGGTAACGTTAGCAATGCATATAGCCCCTTTAACTAGAATTAGTATTTTTCTGAACCATGCCAAATAAGATTCACCTCTCATTTTATTCAGAATAGATCTATTGTATAATGTTGTACTCTGAAGGGTAATGTTAGTGTTTGCTAAAGTTATAGAGATCACTGAATAAAGTAGTCTGGGAACTTTTTGTTAAATTCTGGTGTTAAAGAGCAAAGGATACTATTTCTTCAATTGAGATCAAACTGAATTTCACACTACTTCCCATAGGGTCAAGTTACGCATCTGTGTAGTGGTATCATCTACTAACAGCCTAAATTTTTGTTTATTCATATAGCTTTAAAGGTATAATTAGAAGACACTCTTCTTATATAACAAATTTGTTTTCCCAAAGAAAATAATGTTCATAGTAGTAAAGGCCCCTGGAAGATGGGCAGGTCTAGTTCAATCTGTGTATTTTTTAGGATCTGTTATGATTGAGATGATATGACTTCTGAACCAAGAAATATTAGAGGAGAACTGAGAAAATATGTTTATTTTATCTGACTTGGAAATTTATAAAAATATATGAAAATATACACAAGGTTTATTAAGAAATTAAAAGGCGATTGTCAAAATTATAATAAAAATAAAATTAACATGTTGCAGTGTTATATTTGTCTTTCATTAATAGTTGATGTGATGATATATTGTTTTATTCAACTTGTTCAGCATTGTGCTTCTGGAATGTTTTCAGCTGTTAGCAAATTTTAGATTACTGAATGATTTTACAATTGGAAAGGCTTTCAATTAATGGATGAATCTCTAAAGTTGTAATTTAATATAGTTAACCTCAAAATTGCAACATTTGTTTATGGTAGTGAGGCAGAAAATATGTTTATTTAGGTTTGAAATACTGACGTATTAAAGTTAAAACTTTATTCCCTGAAATCCATTTACTCTATAGGTACTAATTGTTGATTGTATTAGATACTGGGGTCTCAAACTTTGCCACTGAGAAACTTACGGTAAAATAGTAAAGTCAGATAGACAGATGTTAACTATGCAAGGTAATACTTAAGGATACATAAAGGAGTAGTAGTACATCCCAAATGGGAGAGGATGGGAAAGTGGTCAGGGATGACATCCTGGGAGGAACAATGTTAGAGAAATAGGAATATGTCACATTGGGAATTACAGGAAGGGCATTCCAAGCAATACCACATCTGCAAATGCCCAGCAGGTGAAAGTGAACAGAAAATGGCAAGCAGTAATCATTCCAATTAGAGAATTAAATATGAGGAGGGGAATAATGAATCTGGAGATATAAATAGCATCTGAACATTGAAGAGTCTCCAAAAAATATGGATAATTCAACCTATATATATGTTATCTTTCTCTTTTTTAGCTGGAAAGCTGTCAGTAGGAAATCAAGACCTTGATTTAAAAGACTGTCAGTTAGGCAAAGTGAAATCTAAAGGATTTTTATCTCCAATAGATTTCTTTTTAAAGATTTTATTTATTTATTTATTTGTCAGAGAGAGAAAGAGAGCACAAGCAGGGGGAGCAACAAGCAGAGGGAGAAACAGACCGCTTGCTGAGCAAGGAGCCCAATGCGGGACACGATCCCAGGACCCTGGGATCATGACCTGAGCCAAAGGCGGATGCTTAACCAACTGAGCCACCCAGGCATCCCTCCAATAGATTTTATATCTACTTCATGTCATTGCATTCAATGTGCAAATCTCTTAGTATTTATGATCTTTTTACTTAAATTAGGTTAAATATATTAGCAGCCTAAGTGTATTATTAGTACCCAATAGAAGTACAGTTGTTTTCATTAAGCACTTAGGAAGAGAGGAGTAATTACTGTAAATTTTTTTTCTGAAATTTTTATTAGTTAAATCCTTTGAATACTTGCTAAAGAGATATTGAATGAGTCCTTATTTTTAAATGCTGACACAAGGGCACCTGGGTGGCTCAATCAGTTAAGTGACTTAAGCTCAGGTCATGATCTCAGGGTGCTGGGATTGAGCCCCTTGTTGGGCTCTCCATTCTGCAGGGAGTCTGCTTACCCACCTCCTGCTGCCTCTTCCCCCACTTGTGCTCACTCTCTCTCAAATAAAAATCTTAAATAAATAATACATTTTTTTCATGATTTCACTCTTACTGATGCTTTAGTTAACATCATTCTCAGTTGCGATTTTTCATTAATGTGCATGATTTATTTCCATTCAATACCTAGTGAATAATTTTATTATAATTGGAGCATTATTAACCATTATGATTTTTAGCTGGTGGTGAATCTATGGTTATAAATGCCTTAATGTCAAGGTATTTACCATTATTACTGGATATTTTCAGTATTTGTGCATAGTGAAATATTTCTTGGCCTTTTTTTTTTTCTTACATTTCTTGCTTTTGTGTCAGCATTTATTTATTTATTTTGTATCCACTTTGGAAATTGGAAATTGGTTAAATTAGATTTAACCTGGGAGGAAAATTAGATATTTTTAATTTGTGAGATTTTAAGAGCTAAAGTGTTTATATTTTGTTTATATTTTATATTTTATTTTTGTTTATATTTTAAGCCTTATTCTCACAAAGGCTTACAAGAATATGCAATTATTTTGGGAGTGTTTTACACATAGTTTGATTTAAATTCAAATTTAGTGAATGCAAGTAGAAATCATTTAATAAAAATCATCTAATGCAAATCTGTTAGATTTTATATCATTTGGGACAAAATATTAAAGATCTTTGAGTGCAAATCCAAAAGAGAATATATTTTTCATTTTTGTTACATGCTTCTTTAGGACCATGAAAGTATTTCACTTGATCAATCTCATGATGTTTCTGTAGGGAGAATAAAATGGAGGGCTGGTCATTTTATGTAGTATTTGTTATTGTTCAGGTAGGTAGTTTTGGTTGCAAAAAACAAAATGAAACAGAGTCTGATTCAAGTTGACATCGGGGGTGTATACGTTACAGTTAAGGAATTACGTGAAATATAAAAACAAAGCAAAACAAAGCAAAACAGGGACCAGTCGCGGTACATTATGAAAATCAGTGAAAAACAGTCACCAGAATGGCAAGATTGACCTTACAAGTAGGAATCTCTGAGGTGGAAGCATAGCTGGACTTCCGGCAGCACAAGCTTGGCTCTTCATTCTATTGAAGGCAAATTATCATGCTGATTACGAGCTGATCCGGTGGTTACATAAGGATTAGTTTCTTATTCCTGATTTACCACTTACTAGCTGTAGGACAGAAAGTTACCTTTCCGCTGTAAAATGGCCATGGTATTTTTATCTGCTTCTGCAGTTAAAAACATTAAAAGAGATAATCTGTGTAAGAAAAGTACTTGGTGCGTCACAGTTAATGAACTGTCGAGCTGCCACCTTCACCTCCCCTTCCCTCTTTTTCTTCATCATCGCCACCCTGACAATATGGTTCATAAATTTTCTATGCTTCTGCTTCTGTCAGGATGTATTCTTACTTGTCTGAACATTACCAGTTGAATTAATTTTCATTCAAGGCTTTTCGTCAACTCATAGTCATGTTTTCCTCATAACCTTATCTTGTTTATAACCCTACACCGTATTCTTTGTGGTTCAGTTTCCCCTGCCAGTGGCCTGATTATCTCTCACTGCCCCAAAATCAAACTCCAAGGAGAACAATACTTCCTATTTTTCTTTTCTTTGACTGAAGAGTCTAGTGTCACATCATCCCTTAGTCTGATCTGTGATTCTGTTAAGTTCAGATCAATAACTTGTTGAGTCTTGGGGTGTATCTGCTGCTGGTTGATAAAGGCAGTGGTGGGGCATTTTACCCAGAGGGCAGTGATTATGGTGGTCACATGCCTACTAAATCTAAATCAGTAGACATAAAAAGTTAGGGTCAAACAACTGACCAAAATAAAGAACTAGTGGGAGTAGTAAAGCTGGGTCATGAATAGTGATCTTGTGTCTTCCAACCTAATAATCTTTTCAATAGACTGAATATTCTTGGTAATCTTGAAATATTTGAGCCATTATAAAATCACTGTGCAAATTTTTGGATAATTTTGCTACTTAAAATTTCAAAAAATCCTTAAGTTTTAGAATTTTATTATTTATTATTTTAGTATGAACCAAATTCTATTCCATGTCCTGAAAAACAATGTTTTATTTTAAAATATCTTTATTATAATTTATAATTGAACGCTACTGACGTGTTTTTTTTTTTTTTTTTTTTAAACTTTTTTAGGCTGCTAAGTTGGCTATCACAGTGCAAGCCCTGGAGTCCCAATGGGGGACTCAGGATCAAGACGATCTACCCTGGTCTCCCGGTTGCCAATATTCAGAAGAAGTATTAGCAGAAGACATGATTCTCTTCCTTCTTCACCCTCCTCCAGTAATACAGTTGGTGTCCACAGTTCCTCTCCTTCCAGCACTAACTCAAGCTCAGGTAGTACAGGTAAACGCAGGAGCATATTCCGTACTCCTTCCATTAGTTTCCACCATAAGAAGGGGAGTGAACCTAAGCAAGACGCTACCAACCAGAACCTTAGTATTTCAAATGGTGCTCAATCTGGTCATAGCAGTATGCCAAAACTGAGTTTGGAAGAACATATTAAAACCAGGGGAAGACATTCTGTTGGTTTTAGCAGTTCACGAAATAAGAAGATAACAAGATCTTTAACAGAAGATTTTGAAAGGGAAAAAGAGCACTCAACTAATAAGAATGTCTTTATAAATTGCCTAAGTTCTGGCAAAAGTGAGGGGGATGATTCTGGATTCACAGAAGAACAAACTCGCCGTTCTGTAAAGCAGTCAACAAAGAAGCTACTTACTAAATCCTTTTCATCTCACTATAAATTTTCTAAACCTGTTCCACAGAGTCAATCCATTTCATTGGTACAACAGTCTGGATTCTCATTGGAAATTACACAGTACCAAGAGAGAGAACCTGTATTAGTAAGAGCTTCTCCGTCTTGTTCTGTGGATGTAACAGAACGGGGAGGAAGCTCTTTACAATCTCCATTGCTTTCTGCTGATCTTACAACAGCTCAGACACCTTCAGAGTTCTTAGCCTTGACTGAAGATTCTGTGTCTGAAGTGGATGCATTTCCTAAAAGTGGAAGCATGGCATCCCACTGTGACAACTTTGGCCACAATGATTCTACCTCTCAGATCTCTTCCAATCCTGCTGCTGTTACAAAGACAACAATAGACCTTATGGGAACTGTTCCCTGTGCAATTATGTCTCCTGGAAAATACAGGTTAGAAGGCCAATGTAGCACTGAATCTAATTCCTTACCAGAAACCTCTGCTGCTAATCAGAAGGAAGTGTTATTACAAATCACTGAACTACCCCTTATGAATGGGAACAACTCAGAGACTCACTTATCAGGAGATATGCAAAGAGAAGAACATATGGTAGTACAAAATGGTGAAACAATGTTGGCAACAAGCTCCCCAAAGAAGCTTGGATTTTATGAGCAACATAAAGCAATAGCTGACCGTGTTAGAGGGATTCATCCTATTTCAGATTCAAGGATAATACCCTCTTCTGGTGATCATCATATTTTCAACAAAGCATCATATGGCTATGAATCAAATCCTGCCAAAGGTATGCTGATTTTCTTTGTATCATAAATATGAATTCTAATTTTCATTCTAATTTATTTAATTTTCTTATTCCATCTAATGAATAGAAACCAGTTTTCCTATTTTTCACTCTCTAGTAATTTTTTTAGTTATAATTTATTTTAAATCTTTTCTCTACTTGATTTTAAACTTACTTCACTTGTATTATGCTAAAAATGTAATTCAGCAATATTACTCATTTTTCTTAGTTGTGTTGTCCAGATTCTGACCCTCAGAAGAGAGTGGGAAGAAATTAATTTTATTTGGAATGTGGCTTTATGTAAAATAAGGATTTCCTTTTTTTAGAGTAAATGATAGAGTATTGGTATTTCTTGTCAATGAAATGGATATATTCCAGCCAAAATCACTATAAAGGACATTTGTATAATTTAAATTCTATTTCCTATTTTAACAAAACTCGATTTATTAGGTAGGATCTATGTTTCAGCACAAATAATCTCTATCTTTAAATACAGTAGACTTGCAGGCTTTAAAAATACTGGACTTGGAGCCTGGATACTATGATTCTAACCTTGCCTTTGTCATTAAATACCTGTGTAACGTTGGGTACCTTCTCTTTGGTTTAAAAAAGGGAGGGGGATGGGTGGTTGAGTGACTTATTTAACAGAAAACTTTGTTATTTAATATAAATTTCAGTTAAGAAAAGTGTTGAATATATACCACCTACTGGGCTGTATTTGACATTATTTTAGGTTTTTTTCTCTGCTATGATTCCTCCTACCACTGCTGCTGCCGTTGCTACTCCTACTATTCCTATTACTGCTACTACTGCTACTGCCAACAGTTCTCCCAACATTGAATGCTTATTATGTCTCATTTCCCATTCTGTGGACTTTGGATACATTAATTCATTAAATTCTCAGATGATTGTAATCGCTACTGTTTTGGTAACCCATTTTACAGATAAGATAATTGGAACACAGGTACATTAAGTAATGTGTCTGAAGTCACAACATTAGTAGATAATTATTTGGGATACAAACCTTATGAGGTAGGCATTAGTGGTCTCCATTTTACAAATATGAAAACTGAGACCAAGGGATCATACAGCTGTTGAGTGACATGGTCAAATTACAACTATCTCAATTCAAAACTCAGGCTCTTAGTGACTAGGCTTAGTGACGTCATGACCCCAGCTCTTTCCAAAACATTAACACTTACATAAGATTTATAATAAGCCAAATTATATATTAGAGTGTCAAGAATCATAAGATTATATGATTAATTCAGTGAGTCCCTCCATGAATATAGCAATTTTAAAGTTTTGTTTTTTTAAAAGATTTTTTAAATTTATTTTTTCGAGAGAGCGAGAGAACGAGAGAGAAACCAGGAGTGGGGGGAAAGGTGGCGGGGGGGGGGGGAAGGAGCAGAGGAAGAAGCAGACTCCCTGCTGAGCAGGGAGCCCTATGTGGGACTTGATTCTGGGACCCTGGGATCGTGACCTGAGCCGAATGCAGACGCTCAACCAACTGAGCCACCCAGCCGCCCAATTTTAAAGTTTGAAATGCATGAATGAATTTTTTGATCTTGGTAGCCTTGTTTGTACTTACAGCTTTAGTTACACCTTTAGTTAATTCTTTAGTTATAATATGGTAATAGTAGAACAATGATGGTGATGATATGGATGATGGTCACCCTTTTTGTACACTTAATATGTGCCCAAAAACATGCTAAGCAGTTTGTTTGCATTGTTTCATTTAATCTTAAAATTTATTTTTAATTTATTTTTAAAAATTTTAATTCCAGTGTACTTAACATAAAGTGTTATATTGGTTTCGGGTGTACAATATGGTGATTCATTAATTCCTTATCTTACTCAGTGCTCATTAAGATAAGTGTCATTTTAATCTTAACCAAAATTTTATATGGCTGTTATTAATAATTAAGGATTAAGTTAAATGATGTTATGAAATCACACTGTTTGCAAATGGTGGATCTCAAATTGGAATTTAGGCAGTTTTTAAAAGAAATATAACAAAAAAAAGTAGAAATGTACTTATCCTGATTATATCTAATTCTTATTTAGAAATAATCATTTGCCTCAATGTCAAATTGAATGCTGTATGTATCTTGCTGACTATTAATCTGTTGACCAAGATCCTAATTGTGAGCCATTCAACACATTAATTTCAATGAATTTGATAATGTGTTGCCTATTCGTGGGACATTAGCTGTTTGTTCATGTTATCTACAACTTGTAAAAAAAAAAAGGGATAGACAGGTAAGCTGGTAATGTCAACAAGGAGAAGACAATAGTATTCTGTCCTTCATTATGTGGAGAGGTTCTTGTGTCATTCATAAGGATTTTAGAATTTGGAAGTTCAACATTTTAAAACCAGTTAAGTAAACGTATTTAACATAAGAAAGAGTTGCTATGTACACTGAATTCCATAATACTGAATTTATTCTGTATTTATTATGGAAGATGTTTAAGCGAGTATTTAATACATATCTGAATGTCTGAGGTGTATAGTCATATCAAAAATAATAATATAAAGTTGAGCTCTTTATTTATCTATTCATTGTTGATGAATGCTTATGTTGTTTCCATGCCTTAGCTATTATGCATAATGCTGCTATAACTGTGGGGGTACAGATACCTCTTTGAGATAATGATTTTGTTTCCTTTGAGTATATACCCAGAAATGGAATTCCTGGATCATATGGTAACTTTATTTTTAATTTCTTGAAGAAATTCCATACTTTTTTCCATTGTGGCTGTACCAGTTTACATTCCCATCATCAGTGTATAAAGGTTCCCTTTTCTTCACGGTCTTGACAATACCTGTTATCCCTTGACGTTTTACTAATAGCCATCCTAACTGGTGTGATGTGGTATCTCATTGTGGTTTTGATTTACATTTCCCTGATGATTAGTGATGTTGAACACCTTTTCATATACCTGTTGGCTATTTTGTATGTCTTTTTGGGAAAAAAAATGTCTATTTAGCCTTTTCACCCATTTTTAAATTGGGTTATTATTATTTTCTGTTGAGTTGTGTGTGTTCCTTGTATATTTTGGATGTTAACCCCTTATAGGATATGTTATTTGAAAATATTTTCTCCCATTCCATAATTTGCCTTTTCATTTTGTTGATTGTTTACTTTGCTGTGCAGAAGCTTTTCACTTTGTAATAATCCCATTTGTTTATTTTTGCTTTCATTGTTTTTGCTTTTGGTGTACAATCCAAGAAGTCATTGCCAAGACTAGTGTCAAGGAGCTTACCCTTATTTATTTATTTTTTTAAATGAGTTTTACACTTTCAGGCCTTATGCTCAAATCTTTAATTCATTTTGAGATTTTTTTTGTATGTTATTAGATGGGATTCTCGGTTCATTCATTTGCATATAGCTATCCAGTTTTCCCAAGACCATTTACTGAAGAGACTATCCTTTCTGCATTGCATATTCTTGGGTCCTTTGTCAGAAATTAATTGCTTATATATGATGGTTTTATTTCTGGGTTCTTTATTCTGTCCCATTGATCTATGTGTCTGTTTTTATGCCAATACCATAGTGTTTGATTACTATACCTTTGTAGTATAGTTTGAAATCAGGAAATGTGGCACCTCCAGCGTTGTTCTTTTTCAAGATTGCTTGGGCTATTTGGGGTCTTTTGTGGTTCTTTTTGTAGAATTGTTTTTTTGCATTTCTGTGAAAAACGCCGTTACCATTTTGATAGGGTTTGCATTGAATCTATAGATTGCTTTGAGTAGTAAGGACATTTTAACAATATTAATTCTTCCAGTCTATGAACACAGAATATCTTTCCATTTGTTTATGTATTCTTCAACTCCCTTCATCAGTCTTTCAGTTTTCAGTGTAGTGATCTTTCACCTCCTTGGTTAAATTTATTTCTGAGTATTTTATCCTTTTTGATGATTATAAATGGTATTGTTTTCTTAATTTCACTTTCTGATAGTTCATTATTTATTGTTTGGCCTCAGGTCTCACAAAGAAGATTTTAAGTATGGTGAGCAGGGTATTAATCAAGGTAACATAGTAGCAAAGAGTTGAAGGTGATTAGTGAGTAAGATATACAAATATTTAAGATAAATATAACTGTGCAAAGGCTATGGGAGAAAGGCCCTGGGACCGCAGTGTGCCTGCAGTGTTCTAGCAACAGCAGGAGGTCCAGTGTAGCATAAGCAGAGTGAAGGAGGAGGATGCAGCAGAAGGTGAAGTTAGAGAGGTGAACAGGTGAACATAGGGAGGCCCTTAGTGAGGGGACAGAGTAGGGTCATATCATAAGGAAACTGGTAGGCTATTGGGAAAATATCAACTCCGTGACTAGAGGAGTGATCATGACCAATGTCACTTATGTCTTCAGTGTATCATTCTGGTTACCATGTGGAAATCAGGCTATGTTTTTTGGGGGGAGAGAGGCAGGTGGGAGTAGGCAAAGGCAGGAAACTGTTTAAGTATTACAGTAGCCCAAGCTAGGGTTGATGGAGTTTGGTCCAGGGTATTCGTAGGGAAGGTAGTAAGTAAGAAGTGACCAGATTCTGTACACAATTTGAAGGTAATAAGGACAGGATTTGCTTGTGTGATTTATGGGATGTATGGGGAATCCAAGGATGACTACAAAGGTTTTGAACTTGGAAGTGATTCCATGACTAAGTAAACTAAATTTACCACTATTTATTACAATTTTTTATAGAGTTTTTGAGTGACACTGAGAGTATCTCATTTTCTTTCAATGTAACGTTTATAAAACCTGTATTTAAGCATCTGTATTAATTTTTATTTTTCTATCTTTTTTAATAGTTCTTGCCAGTAGCTTCAGTCCATATCGAGAAGGAAGATTTATAGAAAGGCGGCTGCGATCCTCATCTGAAGGAACTGCAGGGAGTAGCAGAATGATTTTGAAACCCAAAGATGGAAATGTAGAAGAAGTGAATAGCCTAAGAAAGCAAAGAGTGGGTTCATCATCTTCAAAAATGAACAGCCTGGTAAGTATACACATACACTTGCATTTAATAAACTAATTATGTGCGTGACTGGGATATTCATGCCTCTTGCAATATGAAAACAGACTGACAAAAAGAAAAATGACTGAAGAATAGATGCTTCATATTTGAGGGAAAATTGGTCTCCTTAGTTGACGTCCCAAGTTAGAGAGGCTGCGTTTTCACTTGAGACTCTTACGCGTCATGACAGATAGTTGCACACCGTGATGGTTACCCTTAATTCCTATCTTCCTTGCTTCCATAGAAAGGTTGATATTCTCTCTTCTAGAACAAGACTCTGGGATACACAAGCTAAGAAAAAAAGCCGATCATCATGAGGATACCCTTTGATAGCCATTATTTCACACCATCTCTCTACCCTATAGCCACTCTAAAAAATGTCCAGTTACAAGGCACACTTATTCCAGTACCACCCACTGACCCCTTTGTGGATCCTACTGTGCCTGTCCTTTTACAGTGGCCTGTCCACATAGAATGAGGAGCCTTTGGGGTCAAGACAAAATGCCCATCCAAAGCTTTGACACATTCTAGGTAACCAAGATTCCAGATTCCTGGTCCAAACTGCAGGAGCCTTCAGGTGAGGGTGAAGGTAGCACGTGTACAGGGCTGTTGGGTCTGACCTTGCGCTTGGGGGCCGTGGTGTCTTAGAGGCATGTGTATGATGCTCCTTCACAGTGACAGATAAAGGCGGGGTGGGAAGAGGTGGTGAGTGGACGGCAGCCCAGGAGGTTCAGAAGGCCTCAGGTCTCACAAATATTGGGGTGGGCTTGACTTTGGAGTTCTCTTTGCTCGCTTGCTCACAAATGTTTCCTTTTACAGCAGTGTTTTTGATGCTTGATATTTAACAGTATTTCCTAAAAATGATCTTTGTACCTGTCTACCTACCTACCTATCTACTTTCCTATTCATGGATATGTGTGAAAAATGCTCAAAACTAAATTATTCATATATTTTATTTCTATGTATTTTAGATGATTTGGTTTCAAATGAAAATAGGTTGCTCAATTTTGATAATTGTATTGTGAAGAAGTCTTAAGTTACTGAGGCCACGCTGAGTGATAGCAAAACCATTGTGCTTGAAGTTAAAAGTTCTAGCAATTAGGTGGAAAGATCTTAATCTTGAGCAAATCAGTAACTACAGAACAACAAATGATAGTGGACTTTTTTGCATTATACTAAAAAATGTTTGTGTGTGTGTGTGTGTTTATATTTGTACATAGAGAAAGATCTTGTATTATATTTGTCTTTTTTTTGGTGAATTGAAAGTGTTTTATTATTATTGCAGTTGCTTTTTTTTTAGGGAGAGAGAGAGTGAGAGAGAGAGTGGTTGTGTGTGGGCTGGGAGTGAAATAGGGGGAGGAGCAGAGAGACAGAGAGAAAGAATCTTAAGCAAGCTCCATGACCAGCATGGAGATCGACACGGGGCTCAATCCTATGACCCTGAGATCATGATCTGAGCCAAAATCAAGGGTCAAGATGATTGACTGATGCCCCACGCTCGCTATTTTTTAAATACAAGAACATGTTAAAAAAGATTTCCAGTTGATGCAACATTAGAAGTTATGATTAATGACTTATTATGAAACATTTCTCTTCACAAAATTCTCATTTTTCCTTCATAGAGATGTATTTATATTAATAATTGTACGCTATGTATTAAACTTGCCCAAAGTTGGGCCTTTAACATATTCTCTATATCTCATGTTTTTCATAATATATTTAAATAATTCTTCTTGTAACATCACAAATTACTCTTCTTCCCAGATTCACTTTCAAGATTAAAAATTTAAATTTAAATTGTACACAAAAATGCAAATTTGTTCTTTTATTTGAGAATTTTTATAGAATTTTCAAAAAGTGTCCCTGCAGTAGTATAAATCGTCCACTAGATGGCAGGGTTACATCATTGTCATGATTGGGGAAAGGCTATCATTGTTAGAACAGAAACCTGATTAAAATATTGTACATGTTCATTGAATTTACAGGTCGCACTTGTTGAAATAAATACTGATGCTTGAATTTCCATATAAAACCTATCAAAAATTATTTTATGACTTTACTGTTTTCTTTTGGATTTCATAACTAATATCTCATCCTTTTAATTTACAGTGTAATCATGAATTTTAAATGCATAAAATATAATCTTTAACTCATAGCAATATAAGGAGCAAATGTTTGCGCTCTTCAGTAATTTTAGTTATAGGTGAAAAAGTGACTTACATATTTAAGAAATTATAGCTTTATGTGTGAACAGTTGACACATTTTCTATATTCCTCTTCCAAAATAATTCAAACAAATGTATGTGTTTAAGAAAACATTCATGTTCAGTTATTCTTTCCTTTTAGAGCAATAATAATAGTAATACGTATTTTTAATACTTATTTGGACTGCTCTTAATGTTTCATGTGTATTACCACATCCAGTCCTTACCATACTGTCAGCCAAGTGGTGCTATTGCTAATCACATTTGTGAAAGAGGACAATAAAGCACTGAGGAGATAAGCATCTTGCCCCAAAATACATTTAGTAGGTGGCAGAGATAGGATTTATATTTGGATTCTACCTGTCTAACTTTAAACCGTAGGTGCTTTGTGGGGAATATGATAGATTGGAAATTAATTTTTTTGTGTTATTTCTGTATAATGAAGTTAACACAGTTAAGGCAGGCTATACTTGCTCTAGGTATAGGCTACAACCCTCTGTAAGGGATACAAAAAAGAAAAAATTTAGTGCTGATTCTGAACTTAAAATGTGGTAGTATTTATTGATACGCTAATAAATGGTATCAGTGTCTTTACTGAAAAATAGCACATCTAGAAAGGAACTTTGTCACAAAAAAAGATATTCATATTTAGAAGGAACTGGAGTATTTTGTGTACTTCATGGGGATTTAAGTTTACCCATAGAATATGGCTTTATTTATTAAGATGCTGAGGGTTTCTGAATAACCAAAGACATACTCTAATTAGGTAGACCACAATTCTAGTGGTTTTTTTTTGTTTGTTTGTTTGTTTGTTTTTGTATATTTGTATGGGGATATTTCAGTTTGAAGGGAGAGAGAAGGATATATTAACTCTTTGAACATCAGTGGCTCAGAAGAAATTGGAGTTGGCTTGAATTTATTACAGGAAACCAAAATATATCTGGAAAATTTTGATAAGCATTCACATTTATTATATGTTTTCAAGCTGCTTTAAATAAAGATTTTCCTTCATTTTCCTCTACTGAGTTATTTTCTTGATAAAATAGTGTGGTCCACATATTTTAAAAAGCTTTTCTAGAAATAGGCTCATTCTTTCTAGGAACTTTCCCTCCAGACTATGGTATATAAATGAATAAATTTAAGGATTTATCATGGTTTCTTCAACAGTTTTACACAGTGACATTTAATTCCATATGTATTTGGAAGATCCCCTTGCTTTAAAAAAAAATTTGGACAATACAGAGGCTCTGGCATCATTGCAGCAAGGCAAGTGCTTGAATGTATGAATAAGGATAAGCTAGGATATGTGATAGCAAATAACCTCCAAATCTTAGTGACTTTTATAATATGGATTTATTCTCACTCAGGCTATATGGTTGTTGTGGAAGGTTCTGGGAGTTCTGTTTAATGTCTCATTCTGTGTCCAGGCTGTTCAGCCAGCTACCATTGCATATAATGGCTTTCATCATGGCAAAAAGAGATCTCTGGAGGTCCTCATCCCAGCACTAAATGCTCTGATCTGTGAGAGACTCATTGCACTTTCTCTCACAATTTATTGACTAGTTCTAATCACTTGGCCAAAACTAGTGGCAAAAGGCTCCAGGAAGTACATTGTCTTCCTTGTGTAGACCCAGATATATTTGGTGGGCACTAACGACTATCATATTCTTCAAAAATTTAGTGTATCTCAGTTCTTTTAATTAGCTGAGATTTTCTGCTTGCCTTCTCCTTCCACGGACTGTGATGTATGCCTCACATTGCACTGGTCATGGTGGTTGAAAAAGATTAAGACATCTTTGAAATTTAAAGATTCATTTATATATTGGGGTGCCTGGGTGGCTCAGTGGTTAAGCGTATGCCTTCGGCTCAGGGCGTGATCCCAGGGTCCTGGGATCGAGCCCCGCATCAGGCTCCCTGCTCAGTGTGGAGCCTGCTTCTCCCACTCCCACTCCCCCTGCTTGTGTTCCCTGTCTTGCTGGCTATCTCTCTCTCTGTCAAATAAGTAAATAAAAATCTTAAAAAAAATGAAAAAATAAAGATTCATTTATAATTACGAGTTTTGTTTTTTGGGATGTGCACTCTTCCTGACTTAAAGTCCTTGAGCTGTCTATCTAAATTAATTTTATGTGACTAAGTTTCTGGGAACCTTACTGTATTTGGAAGTATTTATTTTTTTTACATTAAAACACTGGTTTGGAAAGTTGTGTTATCTTTAGATTACTCAACAAATGCATCCACAAAGTTGCCCTGAACTATTTGTGCTAAGAGATTCTGACAGCATTCGTTTATGGCTAGTTTCACTCAGACAGCATACTTTCTCTTATTTTCAGTTTGACATCCTGCTGCCTTTTTGTAGGAACTGTGAATGGCATAGTAAAAACAAAAAACAAACAACAACAACAACAACCACACCCCCTCCCCCTCCAAATAACCTGTAGGACTTCTTAGGTAGAAGAAAAGACCAGATTAATACTTGAGGAAAAAAAAAAAGTTACTTTCAGATTATTTGCCTTCTCCTGTCATATTTTAGTTCTTGGTGTGTTGAAATCCAGAATTTAGATATGACTGGTGGTAGTTAAATAATCTTAAGACTAATTAAGCCTTATGTTAAATAGCCAACACTTAACTGTGCATTCACTTTTCTTCTGGGGCCTACTGTTCTCTCCTTTATTAGCATATCTCTTATTTATGCATTTATTTGTCCATTTATTCACAGTTTCTTTCTTTTTTAAAAAATTCTATTTATTTATGTATTTGTCAGAGAGAGAGAAAGCACAAGCAGGGGAAGCGGCAGACAGAGGGAGAAGCAGACTCCATGCTGAGCAGAGAGCCTGATGTGGGACTCGAGCCCAGGACTTTGGGTTCATGACCTGAGCCAAAGGCAGACGCTTAACCATCTGAGCCACCCAGGTGTCCCTATTTGCAGTTTCTTTAAATAAGTATTTCTTGAGAACCTACTGTGAAGATACAAAGATGAAAGACACGGGCCTGGAAGATACTTAGAGTTCTAGCTTGGGAGACATTAGCACTATCTTGTCAATGTATCTGATTTAAAAATTCTGACATTTTAAAATTCAAAATGTGCGGGGGATGTTTGATTTGGATTGTGGCCACTTGATATCACTGTCCACAATCCAAATAAAACATTTGAATGTTTGATCCTGAATCACATTCAGGATATGTGAATTCTTGTCCCCCTAATTTATATGAAGTCTTGCTCATATGCTTAGTTAACATTATTAAATATATGTGTAACTTAGGTTTTTTGCTAATTTCTACCACTGAGGCCCAGCTGCTAATGTTGAGCAGGGATTCTAAGAGGCAGTGAGAAAAGGAGAAATTACATTCATGTTCAAAGAAACACCCCACCTTTACCATCCACCAGGCAAATGAGCTCTACTGGCCTTTTGGGATGTGTACTTTCACACCTACAGTCTGTGGCATGAAGGTTTTTGGAGCTCAAAATTAAAAGCAAAGGAAAGATGATAATTAGGTCTTATTCAATAAATGTTTCCTCCTAATTCTGAAAGCCTAAATGAGACTTTCAAGTATGTAAAAATGTTACTGGCTTTTTGAGAGTTAAAATAATGATCTCAGCTTTCGGTTTAACTCATTGTCAGTGGAATTAAAGGTAATATCATTGCAAGCTACAGGTACATTTAATGAGAAAAAGGAGCTGTTAATATTTGTAAGGAAATGAAGGCACACAAATCGTTCTTCTCAATTCTCATAAATTTTAAGAAGGAAAATCACAAGTATCACTCATTTTAAACATTGAATTACATTTGTTGATAACTAGTATATTAATTTTAGATTAATAGCCCTAATCCATAATGCCTTTATTGATTTTTCTAGTTAGTAATGATACCCTTCCCATCAATGTCCTTTTACATTGTATCACATATATGGTACCCACTGCTTAGTTATTTGAATGAATAGGCTTCGTTTTACCTATTAGACCTCATTCATTTAAACAGAAGAAGTTTTGTACATATTAGCATTTCTTATAGCATTTAGTATAATGCCTGATACATAATAAATATGGGTGAATTAAAGATATAATTGTTGATCAGGTTGTGACATATGCTCATATAGATATGAATTAAAGCCTTTAGTAGAATTGTTATATATGGTGTGCTTATGCACATTTTTGACCCTTTAATTTGTTATACAAATGTACACATATTTTTATGATCACTGTTTGATACAGCTCTGATTTTTGATCCTAAGGATACTAAGTCCTTCATCAAGATCATATCAATTATGACATTGTTCCAGTAGAAACATATTTCATTTTAGGATAGTTAGCCTTATGGAATGGTTTCCAGGATCATATCAGTACCATAGTTATGGACAAACTATACAGAGAGGACAAGAAATAGTCAATTATTTGTAGTATTTTTTGGAGAACCTGTTAAAAAATACAAGTTCTTGGTCAAATATGTCTAAGGTGATGTTTTAAAACTCCTCTGCATATTTTATCTAGACTAATTCACTTCATTTCCTATAGACTTGCAGATTCAGAATTGCCTTTAAAAAAAGCAGAATCGGATAAGATATTCCACTCATCCCCCTCCCCCCCCCCAGTTTCGGGGATGAGTCCTGCTCATTTAGAAGCTGTCACGATTTGTGTGTTTGGTGCACAGAATTATGAATATCTTATCCAGAAAGTTAACTCACTTCGTCTAAAATGACTTGAAGACCAGGTTGAATCAGTAAAGTTGCAGTATCATAATTATTACCACTTCTCTTCATAAAGTTCACATGAGATGTGCCTGGCACTTAATTTTTTCCTTTGTGATATTTTCCTGCATGTAAGTGTCTTAGGCCGTAAGGGCCACTGTAATAAAATATCCCAAACTAGGTAGCTTATAAATGATAGGAATTTATTTCCCACAGTTTTGGAGGCTTGGAAGTCCAGTATAAAGGTGCCAGTGTTTTTTCTGGTTTATAACCGGCACCCTCTTGATGTGTCTCACATGGCGGAAGGGGTTGGGGAGCTCTCTGGGTCTCTTTGATACAGGCAATAATCCCATTCAGGAGGGTTCCTCCCTTATGACCTAAGCGCCTCCCAAAGTCCCCATGTCCAGATACCATCATTTCAACATTTCAACATACGAGTTTTAGGAAAACACAAACATTCGGAACACAGCAATAAACAATCTTGTTGTTAGCAATATTGAATTATACGTATTAAAAGCTTTTTAAAGAACAGTACATGTTTCTGTTTATTGCTATTTATCAAGAAAATAATTGAGAAGGACAGTAGTAGAAGGCAATTTAAGATTCTTTTCTTTAGCCATACTACATCTAGGTAACCATAAGATAGTTTATATCCCTAAAAATAAGAAATTGGAAAATGAAGTTAATTGACCTTTTATTCTTTGGGTTAGAATGCAGGGTGACAATTTTATTTTTAATTGGATCAAGTTATCCTAATTTTCTGCGAGATGAAAAGTATTTTATGCCTTATTTAGGTAACCCCATGGGCTGGCTGGTTTTCATAGCATGAGAGAGAATGTTTATTGATTCAGAATCCATGACAAATCTCTGACCATCTGAACAGCTGCACAATCAATGTATAACACCGAATTGACCTTGAGTAAAATAATCCCCCTTTCTGAGGGAATAGTCATTGGAATTTGAAGCTTTTACATTATTCTAGTTAACTAAAGAAAAATGTATTTTTCTTAAAGTTATTATTATTTTGAAATTTAAATATAAATGCTTATTAATTTTAGGGGCACCTGGGTGGCTCAGTTGTTTAAGCGTCTGCCGTTGGCTCAGGTCATGATCCCAGGGTCCTGGGATTGAGCCCTGAATTGGACTCCTTGCTCAGTGGGGAGTCTGCTTCTCCCTCTCCCGGTCCCCCTCTTTCTTGCTCTGTCAAATAAGTAAATAAAATCTTTAAAAATTAAAAAAAAATAAATACGTATTAATTTTAGAAAATTAAATAAAACAAATTTTGACTTCCAAATTCAAGAAATAGACAATTGTATTAGACTTATGCCTAATATTAGGCATTATGGCCAGTTTATAGAAAAAAATATAAATACTTTAACATTAATATTATTTTTAAAATACTTTAAAAAGTGAGACAAACTTGTATAATTATCTCAGAAACCATCATATTTGCAATGTCAGGATAAAAGGTGTGATTTTCAAATGAGTTGTGCATACATACTTCACACTTTTGCTAGGTGATGTCTTTCTTTAAATTCATCATTCCTAAATTAGAGTAGCTGTCATTATTATCACTTTTATAACTTAATACAGTGATCATTTCTCTTCACTGCTAAACATTTGCTCTAAAATGCCTTTTTTGTTTATGTCTTTTATTCTTACTTGTTATATCCAACCTGAAACAATCTATTTTTTTTTTTTTAGCTTTGTCTCTTAGGCTCTTCATTATATACATTTGTAATTACCTTAAAAAGTTATGATTTTAATATTCAACTAGTTGTCTTTAGCACTACCCAGTGCTATGTGTGTGTGCCAGTGAGAAACACAAAGTTTTTTGTCAAGAGAGAGACATGAATCAGAGCTTTTAATCAGACATCAAGAGGCTCAGGTGAACAGATAGAGATATGGAATACCTTCCCAGCTCCCCATGTCCTTTTTTTCTTTATTTGATGGACCCTGGCTCAGATTGTTGGATGAGATTTGAACTGGTGGGTGTGTACAGTCACCTCATTTATACAGAAGGAGCCATCTCAATACAAAACATCTCCATTATTTTCTTTTTGACTATAGTCACCATGCTGTACATTACAGCCCCAGAATTTATTTCTCTTATAACCTGAAGTTTTTACCATTTGGCCACACGAAACATCTCCATTTCGTACTCAATTGTGTAGCATACCTGAACATTTTCCATGGGGCCATATCCCATACATTTCTGTATTACAGTTTCATTTTTCATAGGCAATCCTAGATAATGAGACATATTCTATTACACATTCTGTTAAAAGCACTCCATAGATAAGCTCTCCTATTAGTGAAAACCACGTAGTTTTTGTCCTTCTATTTGTTTGCTAGGAGGTCTTTCATTAGTATGTTTACAACGAGATTACACCAGGTCTCTTGTCTTCTTACTTTCCAGAAAGCATACTTCATTCCCCCTATAACAGGGAAAGTGGATCACTGACCAGCTGCTTAACTCAGGCACTGAGTATAAACTTCAGATGCTCTCCTCAAATTATCCATCCTGTCCTTGACACGCACTCCCAAAACATTTGTATTTTTACCCATCAGTCGTTCCATTTCCTCTGACCTTTGATGTATTTGTGTGCTTGCATTCTTTCAAAGTAATCTTTTCTACTAGTCTTCTTGATTTCTACCCCTTACCTCCTATGGAACAGCACTTCACCAGTATGTTTCTTCTGTTTTATCTCCGGTGTCCTTTCCATCTCTTCATTACTGTCAGTTTACGGTACCACCAAGTTTCTGTCATTGAGGAAAACAGGTAAGAAATAATTTTTTTCTATGCCCTGCCTGATCCTAAAGTTCTGCATCTTGTTCCACTTTTCCCCTACAAGTCAACAAATTCTGAAAGAATAGCTTTTTCTTGCCATGTTAGTTTTCCCAATGCCCATAAACTCCTCAATTTCATATATTTTAGCTCCTTTAATATATGGGATGTTTCTCAACATTGCCACTCTTGACATTTGTTCTGGATAGTTCTTTGTTTGGCGGTGGAGGAGGGTGTCTTGTGTATTGTACGTTTAATAGCATCCCTGACCCCTACCCATTAAATGCCAGTAGAACCCTCAAGTTTTGACAACTGAAAGTATCTCTAGGCATTGACAAATATGTCCTTGCAGGCAAAAATCACCCTTGGTTGAGTACTACTCTAAAGTCATCAGGGACACTTGTGTAGCTTAGTTGGTTAAGCATCTGCCTTCAGCTGAGGTCATGATCCCAGGGTCCTTGGATTGAGTCCTGCATCAGGCTTCTTGCTCACTGGGGAGCCTGCTTCTCCCTTTGCCTGCCACTCCCCCTGCTTGTGAGCTCGCTCTCTCTGACAAATAAATAAATAAAATCTTTGAAAAAAATAAAGTCATCAATGACTTTACCAATTTTGATATTCTTTTTTTAAAGTCTTTGCCTTTCTTAACTACAGTTTCTGACATGTCGAGGGCTTCATTTGTATACTTAATCACTTCTTTTTTGCAGTGTTAAGTCTCCTCTTATTCTTTTTCTCCTCCTCCTTTTCTCCTTACAGACTCCTTAATGGGCTTTTTCATATCTACATTCTAGACACAGCTATTACTTATATTTGGTCCATGACACTCCTGCCTTTATTTTTCACCTGTCCTATCTGAAAACTTAAGATATAGGTGTAGTCATTTGTGGATTCCACATGAAAGGCTGGGAATCTCTCTTATATCAGAAATCTGACGAATCAATAAACATTGAAGAACATAATATATTGGAGTTATGGAAATAGAATGAGGGCTTATGAAAGATCTATTTACATAAGGAGAGTAGCAGAAACTCCAAGGACTGACACTTTAGAGCAGATATAGAGAAATATGCAGTGAATTGATATTTGCCCTAATAGTTAATGGCTCCTTTTCATTTGTTTTGTGCCATTTATATTACTGTCCTGTTTTTATACATATATATGTCAGCCTCCTTTTAAGCTATTCTAATAATTCTCAATCTCCTCCTCTGTTTCTAAAGTCACATTGGAGAAGCAGCAATTACATCACTTAAAATAAGACCTCCTCATTAGAGTCTGTGTGATACACTGCAATAATAAATTCTACCTTCCTGGCTATTACCCAACACTATACTTTTTTATTTTTCATATTTTTAAAAAGTTTTTATTTTAACTCCTGTTAATTAACATACTGTGTTACATTAGTTTCAGGTGTACAATATAGTGATTCAACACTTCCATGCATCCGGTGCTCATCACGACAAGTGCTGTCCTTAATCCCTATCACCTCTTTAACCCATTCTCCTATCTGCCTTTCCTCTGGTAACCATCATTTTGTTCTCTATAATTAAGAGTCTGTTTCTTGATTTATCTCCCTCTTTTTATCCCTTTGCTCATTTGTTTTGTTTCTTAAATTTCACATGAGTGAAATCATATGGTATTTATCTTTCTCTGACTGACTTATTTCACTTAGCATTATACTCTCTAGCTCTGTCCATGCTGTTGCAAATGGCAATTTTCATTCTTTTTTTATGGCTATCATAATTATTTACATACACACACACGCACTCCACATCTTTATCCATCCATCGGTCGATGGACACTTGGTCTGCTTCCATATCTTTGTGCTATTAGTGTTACTATAAATATTGGGGTGCATGTATCCCTTTGAATTAGTGTTTTTTTATTTTTTGGATAAATACCCTGTAATGCAATTGCTGGATCCTGGATCATAGGGTAGTTCTATAGTAACTTTTTGAGGAACTTCCATACTGTTTTCCAAAGTGGCTGCAGCAGTTTGCCTTCCCACCAACAGTGCACAAGGGTTCCTTTTTCTCCACGTGCCAGGAATGGCCACCAATCCCTGTACCGACGGTTGAAAGATGACTCCACACTTTGCTGTGAAAGAGCGGAGAAGGCAAGGGGGTCAACGCTCAGAGGCGAAGACCCTTTGTTCTTTGCTCCTGCTTTTATTGGTTCTTCAGAATAATCACAAATCCTTATCACTGTTTCTCAAGCACATGATATGTGACAAGGGGTCTTACTGAAACTGGGAGGATCTGTTTACGGGAAAGATACGATATGCTAATCTGCGTGTTCTATGAGTTCTAAACATAGCCCAAGGGACAATGCTTACATCTCTTAGATCACAGGGCGGCTGTTCGGGTGAGGAAAGTTTCGGGAGGGCAACTCCCTTGGCATACCAATAGCAGAGTGGTCACGGAAGCCTCGGCATTCCAAAGGCCTAGGCCCTTCTCCGAAACCTTCCCTGCCCTCAGCGGCCTCGGTGTTACATTTAGCAAGCCAGGTTATGGCTGATTTCATGCTTTACGTTAACCCCAACATCCACATCCTGTCAACATCTCTTATTTTTGTGTGTGTGTGTTGTTGATTTTAGCCATTCTAACAGGTGTGAAGTGATATCTCATCGTAGTTTTGATTTACATTTTCCTGATAGTAAGTGATAATGAACATCTTTTCACGTGTCTATTGCCCATCTGTATGTCGTCTTTGGAGAAATGTCTGTTCACATCTCCTGCCCATTTTTTAATTGGATTATTTGGTTTTTGGGTGTTGAGTTTTATAAGTTCTTTATATATTTTAGATACTGAACCTTTATTGGATGTATCATTTGCAAATATCTTCTCCCATTCTGTTGGTTGCCTTTTAGTTTTGTTCATTATTTCCTTCACTGTACAGAAGCATTTTATTTTGAAGTGGTCCCAGTAGTTTATTTTTGCTTTTGTTTCCCTTGCCTCAGGAGACATATAATTGCAGGTTTATATCTGGGTTTTCTGTTCTCTTCCATTGATTTATGTGCCTATTTTTTGTGCCAGTACTGTGCTGTTTTGATTACTGTAGCTTTGTAATAATCTTGAAATCTGGAATTGTGATGCCTCCAACTTTGCTTTTCTTTTTCAAGCTTGCTTTGGCTATTTGGGGTCTTTTGTCATTCCATACAAATTTTGGGATTATTTGTTCTAGATCTGTGAAAAATGCTATTGGTATTTTGATAGGGATTGCTTTAAAGGTATAGATTGCTTTGGGTGGTATAGATACTTTAATAGTGTTTGTTCTTCTAATCCATGAACATGGCATGTCTTCCCATTTCTTTGTGTGGTCTTCAATTTCTTTCATCAGTGTTTTATAGTTTTCAGAGTACAGGTCTTTCACCTCTTTGGTTAGGTTTATTCCTAGGTGTCTGATTATTTTTGGTGCACTTGTAAATGGGATTGTTTTCTTAATTTCTGCTGCTTCATTATTGGTGTATGGAAATGCAACAGGTTTCTGTACATTGATTTTGTATCTTGTGACTTCTCTGAATTTATTTATCAGTTCTAGCAGTTTTTCGGTGGATTCTTCTGGGTTGTTTATATATGGTATGTTTTCCATATGACAGCAGCGTAAGTTGAGCAAAAGACAGTCAGTGGCAGAAATTGTGGGCATTATGCAAGAAGCATGTATTTGATCCTCTAAGAACCTTGGCAATTGCCAGAGAATCACACATTGCCCACCTCTGTCCTGCTGTGGCCTCTGCACCTGCTGTTTCTGCTTTGTCTCCTTCAGAGCTTCCTGTGGATTGTGCCTCAGGCTAGTTCTGGTCCTAGAGAAATTTGTGGTGTCAGAGTATGTGTGTTCCAGGCGGGAATGGGAGTGTCAAGTACTTTAGAAGGGAAGAAAAATCTATAAAATATTTTTTGTTACTAAAAATATAAAAAAGGTAATAACTCTTAAAAATGTAGTAAATTAATAAACAAACGACTTTATGATATTTTCATACTTCTTTTTTCCCCAAACACTTTTAGTGCCTTCTAATCTTTAATATCAGAATATGAATCTTTTTTCTTTGTGAACCTTGTCTGGATTAAATACATTGCTTGAAAATCAAAGGCAAACTATTTCTCCTAACATACAAACATGTTCAAAATAAACAAATGTATGAAATAGGAATTCTTTTATGTCATACATGATTTTAATATTTCATTTTAAGCAAGTAGGGTGTGATGAAAGGAACATGATTTGGAAAAGGCTACCAAATTCCAGTCATTTCCTTCACTCAATAATAATACTTTCTACCTCACAGAGTTGTAAAGATCAGGTAATATATTTTATGTGAAAAGTTTCTGCAAATTTTAAAGTGCTATACCCAATGTGAATGATACTAAACTTTTTTAATAACAAGGATCAAGCCAGAAACAAATAAAAATAATAATTGCCTTTTAAAGTAGTCATTTAGAAGGAAAAAAAAATATTTTAAAAGGCATACTCACATTTAAAGTATATCTTACCATGACATTAAGTTGAGTTGGCTCTTTAAACCACAACAAAACAGCCCTTAAGAAGTTCTTTATATGTTAATGCTTTATAAAAGTAATTTATTTACCAGGTTTCTCATTTGGTTAGTTTTTGGAAATTACATATTTTTCAAAATCAACTTATATTGCTTAGAAAAAAATAATAGAGAAGTGCATTTAAGATTTGTATATTTTACTATATTTATGTTACACGTTAATTAGAAAGTTTACTCGACTTGGTTATTTCTTGATAATGAAATTAAGAAAAAAGCATCTGCCCTTAAGACACTGTCCTGGCTATTTACAAAGAAATTTAACTTGCATTAACTATTGCGGACATCTATGTGGACACTTTCATATAATTAATCACATCATAATTTGATAAATTACTACTTTAAAAGTATCTTCTGATGAATTGCAAAGTGGTAATAGGCAATGGTAATAGGCAATGTCATCAAAGACAAAAAATTATGTTGAAAAAAATAGTGATTTAGAGAGTACCTTATTTACTTTAAAACACATTTTGAACTATTGTGTATTTAGTAATAGTACTTGTCTGGTCATAATTTAGGATTTCTAAACTTCTGTGAGGAAACTTTGTAATGCACTGAAGTTTTTTTTTGCTCTTGTCTCTCTTACTTCTTTCTTCATTCTTTTGGAAGAATACACCCACCAGTAGGGTTTTTTGCTTGAATATTTAGACTATATGGATTTGAATGGTAGGCAAGCAGCTGTCAGATAGTTCATATCATGTATTAGGAACTAGTTGGGGTGAGACAGTATATCTCAGCATGCTGTTCCCTTCAGTAGATTTATGTTCCAAAGAAATGCAGATACATTCATATAAATGGTGATTTTCAATGAAAAGAAGATCAACCACCTAGCTATGGTTCATGAATCACAGTGATTCTTTCTTTTATTTTTTAATAATAATAACAGTATATAGAAACTATCACTGAACCAAGTGGGTATGAGACTGCACTGATCTTAAAGATTTAACTTGACCCAGCAGTCCACTGGAAGTTACTATAGCTGAGAAAAAAGAACTGAAGCAGAGATGCTGGGTTTACATTTAGAAAAAGAGAAAGGAACTATTAATGCATGCTTTTTCCCAGTAGCATTCATCTCTCTAGGAAGTCCTGCATAACAAAAGGGAGTTGGGACACCATTAACTTTTATGAAGTGATACTATGATTTCTTGAAGGGAACTTACTGTTACACAGTTGGAAGCCTGTAAGGTCTGTTAACTAAAGAAGTTCAAAGATAAACCTCTGTTGTTCAGTATATAGTTTTGTTTTCTGGGTTTTGATTCAGTGCAGTGGGGTTGAACATAAAAGTGCTAAAATCTCCAGCTTTTCATGATTCTTTCCTAGTTGTTGTAAGTAGACCATGAGTTAATTTTGAGGAAATTGGAACACTTGACCCATACAGATGATTTTTACAGAAATTGGTTTTTGTTCTTATAAAAGAACAACATAAAATAAAGTGATTTCCCAATTTTGACACTGTGGCTTTTCTAAAAGTTCCCATATTTATGTGAAAATAATAATTCTTTCAAGATAAAAGAAATTATTCTGGTTCAATAAGCAAGTCTATTTCAGTAGAGCAATAGACACAATCTTCATTAAAAATACTTTTTTTTAAATTATCTTTTTAAAAAAAAACCAAAGCAGAATTGCATAACAAAATCACAATAAAATTGCTTAGAGTACAGCAGCCCAAGTTGAAAAAAATTGAGAAGATAATTCTGTAAATGGACTTACTAGCTGAGCATTGTGAATTCTAAGCTGAGCTCAATGCTAGCTATGTGTCCAGGACAGGTGTTAGGTACTGTTTGAAAGGGATTGGGATGTCATGGTGAGAGGGAGAGGAGGTCTCTTTATTTATGGCAGCTGAATTATATGACATTAAAAAAAAAGAAAGTATTGCTTTTAAAAAATCTAGATTTTCTGTGAAGGTCATGGAATTCTTACATTTAAAAAATATGGGTTCCTTACTTGCAAGGGCACCTTACTAGAATAGGAAAGAAAGTACTGGTTCTGGAATCTGACTATTACAGGTAGAAGTAATGTATCAAATAGTGAGCAGTCCGCTAACAACTCTGAAAAATAGAAGTGGTGGGATAAAATTGGCTCTTAATTATTGATGAGGGAGCATAAAGATTCAAGTAAGAGGAATCTAAATTCTTTTGCAATGAAGAAATAAATAAAATTAAGATTTAAATTTATTCATATATTCCTTTATTCATGTATTTAATAAACATTTATTAACTGATGTTTATGTATTTGATTTTGTTAAGCCCTGGAGATTCAGTAAAAATATCAACGGGGTCTAGGTCACTAGGGTTCTTAGGTATAGCAAAGCAAAATAGACAAATAAATTAGTAGGGTAGGGTAGTGGCGCAAATGAGACAGATAAATTTTTGTCTAAAAAATAGTTGCTATAAAAGTATAATTTTTAAAAGTTAAAAATATGACTTTTATACACATGTCAAAGATTTATTCAAATTAATTTGTCAGGGAACCAGTGAAAATTAGAGCTGTTGAAATAGTATCTGAGGAACAGGTTATTTATAGGAAGTTTAATAAAGAAATATTAGAATAAGACTGTGTGATTATAAACCTGATTAATATCTTGCAGTACAATAAACTCATATTTGAGATTATCTTTTTTACAAAAACATTTCTATCTCTATTGGGCACAAATCTGCTTATTAACATGTAACTTCACAGAGTCTGCACCCTTGATTAACAGCAAATAATAAAATCAAAAGCTGGACAGTCCCCTCGAGAATTATTTAATCCTCCAATATGACATTGACAAGACATGCAATCCTCCTCTTGACTTAATGTTCTACAGGACAATAATCCATTACCAGACAAAAGCATTTCTATCTCTATTGGATACAAATCTACAAGATACCATGTAACTTCACTTAGTCACAGCCCTTAATTAATAATAATAGGAAATAGCAAAATCAAATATTGGTATAATGTTCTGCAGAATTCAGTAATTCTTGGGAGAGCATTTTAAATAATGGTTCAGTATGTAGTCATCTTTTTGGCCTTGTTTCTAAGTTTTGGATAATGATACTTAACACATCCATTAAGTGAGCTCAAGAGAACAACAGTTTAGACTTAGAGCAATTCAAGAGTAATTGCATCAATGCCAAAGCATATCTGTAAGGCCAAGCATTTTGGAATAAAGGTGGAATCTTACAGTAGATAGGGGGAGAGACATAAGGCAAAGATAGGTCAGAGAGAGTCATGCATTATGTAATAAGAATTTGGTAGGAAGTTTTAAGCTGGATAGTGCGATGAAAATGTATACTTTTTAGTATTATTCACCTAATTTTAAATGGATTAATTGAATTCAGTAAGTGGTTGTAGGTTATAGTGATAAATACCTTACATTAAAAAAATGACAGTTTTTTTTTAATTACTGTGTGAATGCAAAATAGAATACTACTTTTTTGTTGATATATGAGGTAAACTTTTTATATTACAATTTGGTTGAGAGCCTTTGCCACTAAATTATTCTCAGCATTTTGTCAACACTTCTTTTTATTCATTCAATTATGTATTAAGTTTTCCTTTTGCTTGTTTCTTAAAATTGTGATATTATGTAATTAAAATATTTCCATTAGTGAAAAATTACTGAATAATTACTAACTTACCAATTAAACCTTTTTTGGAGAATAACAATAAAGATATTCCCAGGAGAAAGTGAAGCACCGAGTTATGCCAATTTTAACTATTTTTCTTTACTTGGCAGTTTACCTTTCTCACATTATAAAGTATATAATTATACTCAGTTATAAAGTACCATAATATATTAGCTATTGAAGTCACACAGCCTAATTTATGGACAATTCATTTCCCAAGCAAGCCAATTTCTTCATAATCTCTATCTGAACTGTCAATTTGTATAATGCCCATATAACTTTGTGCACAGGCTAGTGCGAAAAGTAACACAAGATAATAGAAACAGTTTATAGAAACAGAAAATGTTACTTGTAGCAAGTGGCGGTTGTAAATGGAAGGATTGATACTCTTATTGCATTGTAATTAACAGTGTTGTTTTTTCTGTGTGCTCATTCTGGAATCTGCTACCTTCTTCAGAGTGCATTTTTATTTTAACAAATGTGGTGGACATGAAGGACCAAGGGACCAGAAATGCAATCTGTTTGAGCTGATTGCATGATTCTCCTTTAATCAAAGTGATGTGCCATGATGAGGAAAGAAAAATTAACTGTCACCTAGGCTTCTTACGTGATAGAAAAGGAAGTGCCACACTCTTTCTAAGTCATTTTCTAAACCAGTTCAGGGAGTGAACTTAAAGACACTAGACTAAGTAATTAATGATGGGTGGATTAGAAATGAGAAATACAAACAACCATGTCTGAAAATAAGGAAGACGTAGTGGTTATATATAAGCTTGCAGGTTGTTATTATTTTCAAATATTTATTATTAGGCGAGGTTCATATTTTTTCCTGATCCCTAAAAACATGATTTTTATGACTATTTTACCTATAATTTTCATATTTAACATTTCATAACATTTCTTTTCTCTCTCTCTTTTTTTAACCCTATCTAAGCAAATATTTATTCCATAAATTAGTTCATATTCAGGGATAGGGAAATTGGGAAGTTTATATTTACTGGGCATTTATTATGTATCATGTTGTACATGATCACTTTTTATGTAGGAAATATTATTTCATGTTTAGAACTCTCTCTAAGAAGAAGATTCTAAGAGCTCTCTGCAATTTTATTTATTGATTGATTTTTTTCTTCCAAGTTTTTTTTTTTTTTTTTAATTCCAGTTAGTTAGCATACAGTGTAATACTAGTTTCATGTGTAGGATTTAGCGTGCTCATCACAAGTGCCCTCCTTAATATCCATCACTTATTTAATGCATCCCCCCACCCACCTCCCTCCACTTCTGCTCCCCTTTGTTTGTTCTCTATAGCTAAGAGTTGGCTTTATGGTTTGCCTCTTTCTCTCTTTTTTCCCCTATGTTCATCTGTTTTGTTTCTTAAATTCCACATATGAGCGAAATCATATATTTGTTTTTCTCTGACTGATTTATTTCACTTAGCATAATACACTCTTAGCTCCATCCACACTGTTGCGAATGACCCTATTTCATTCTTTTTCAAGGCTGAGTAATATTCCATTGATCTGTATCCATATATCTTAGTATTGAGATACACACACACACACACACACACACACACATATACATACACCATATCTTCTTTATCTATTCATCAGTCAATAGATGTTTGGGCTCTTTCCATAATTTGGCTGTTGTTGATAATGCTGCCATAAATACTGGGGTGCATGTGGTATCCCTTCAAATCAGTATTTTTGTATCCTTTGGGTAAATACTTGGTAGTGCAATTGCCAGAATGTAGGGTAGTTCAATTTTAACCTTTTGAGGAACCTCCATATTGTTTTCCAGAGTGTCTTTGCATTTTTATTAAATGGCTATTGTTCTTACAGCTCCATCTAGTTCTCTGATGCTACACACAATTCTAGTCCTTCATATATTTAAAGCTTTTTAAAAGTATATACAGCATTTAAAAAAAATAATGAGGTATAAAACCTAAAAATTCTTTCAGCATTCACAACCCTCACTGTTTTCTCTATTCTGTTTATAGTCTTTTTTAGGAAAAAAAAATCTTTAAAAAACATGTAATATCCAATGGCAAATGGCATAAATCACACATAATCTGCACACTGAGTACAGTGATAATTAATATTTTTTTGGATACTAGACTCTGGAATTTCTTTAAGTTGAAAATTACGTATTTTATTTCCTTCTAAGAGATTTTAGTTCCCACCATAGACATTTCACTAAGTGATTATTTTGTCTATTGCCTTGATTAATTTAACTAACAATTAGGTGTTCCTGAGTTAGAGGACTGAAGAACCAAAAGTAAAATTATTTATTTTAGTTGTGTGGATTTGGTTAAAGATTTCTCCTTAGGATAACTGATATGTAGAATGATATTTCAGGTTACAAACTTAGGATTCCATATGTGTCATATAAGAAAATATAAAATGAGTTAAAAACACTTGTGACCAAATTGAACTAATAATTCTGCTTTCATTGGTAGAATATGGCTTAATCTCAGCCAATGTTTATCTCTGTTCTTAGAGTTAACGTGAAATGGTTGGTTTTAAGTAAGAATTGGAACAGCCTGTTAAAGACTTTGAAAAAAATTTGTCAATTTCTTATTGCCCTTATTATTATGCAAGAAGAATGACGTCATTCTGGTTCCCATCCTTGAGGATATGTGCCCTAGATTCATGTCCTTGAGCAGAGATACTGAGTAGGGGAGTTTACTTTTGTTCATATTGTCAGGAAAGTAGTCATTTCTGATGATATGTGTGTATGCACTTTGCTAAAGTCAATCCAATGTGTAGAAATACACATTGATAAAACAAGTGAATTTGGAGGTTATTATTTTTCTGTATAAGATTTATTGTCAATACCCTCAATAATAAATCCTAGTTTTGCATTCACCATCAGCAGCTGTAACTATTTATTGTGACTCCAAGTCTAAAATCAAAAGTAAACGCATAATAGATTGTTTATTGATACAATGTTGTAAAATGCTAGACATGGAATGCTTAGCCCAGAAAATGAAATGAAATGGAAAGAAAATAGAGCTTGGAATCAGAAAATCTGGATTTAGGAGATACTAAATACTGTCTCTTGTATTTTGACATCTCTGAGCTAAAACCCTATGCTTTTAGTGCCTATTTCACAGAGTAGTTGTGAAAATTAAAATGGAGCTTAAATTAAAATTGGGGTATTTGTCAAGAAAACCGATAGCAGCCAGGGGAAGTTCCTGATGTTTGTGTATGTGAGAGGAAGACCATTACAGTGAAGGCCACTTATAAGATCTCAAAGCACCACCTCAAATCAGCATTGTTAGCAGAAATATTCAGCCATGGTAGCCACAGCCTTGCACAGCAATGGGCCTCCCAGAAGCCAACCCAGCAGTCAAGGTTGTGAGCCAGGGTTTTCTAGTATAGTAATAAAGTCACTCCGTCGGTTGTTCAGAGTTTTAAACTGAAAGATGTGAAGTTAAAAGACTAAAGACAAGGAAATCCTTGAGGCTCTTCTTACCAGAAGACCCTCTACCTGGAAAATGTGGTGGTCTTTCAGTTCGAACTGATGTTGAAATAATCTTGTCTGGCTTTCACAAGAAACCCATCTCTTTGACTGATTTTGCTTGTAGCGTTCTAACTATTGCAGTTACCAATGGCCCTCCAATGGATTATTCCCATAAAGGGGTGTTCTGAAGAAGAGATTCATGGTAGCCATACTCTCAGTTTTGAAGGGGAAAAAACGACTTTATTGATATTATAAAATAGTAATAAAAACAGAAAGAAGAAAAGGGAAATCTATGCATAGATAAGGGCAGTGGTAAGCAGAAAAGGAGCAAAAGACAAAGTTGCGTCAAAGTTACTTACAACATCCAACCTCATTAGTTAAGGAAGCCCCGTGGGGACAGCCCGGCCGGAGTCCCTATTGAGAGGTCTGGGCAGTGTCCTCTCTTCAGGTGAGATTTCCAACTGACCATCCCTATAAGGGCTGTCTATAGGGCAAATGACGAGGTCTAAAGTTAAACATTTGTTTGCCTACATGCTGTTGGAGTGAGCTGCGTTATGTTACCATGTCTTTACATCTTCAGGGATCCTGGGCTAGGTGTGCTTGCTTCCCTTCCCAGATTCCGTTCTGGGGGGCCAGGCCAGCCTGGAGCTGGAGGGGATGCAAGGCAAGATTTACAGCTCTTGGTGTCCAGACCAGAAGGGCCAGTTCTGACCTGGAGTTCAGCCAATGGCAACTAATCAGGCTCCCAAGGTCATTTATGCAGCACAAGTCTCACAAACAACATTCTTTAGCCTGCCTGGTACGTGCAGGTCGGGGTGGTCAGTTATGCAGGACAAATCACAGAAACCTCCATCCATACAATACAAGGGGTGCAGAATGAAGGAAGGAGGATTGGGTAGAAGGATAAGTTGTACTCTGATGCACTACAACAAAGTCTCAGCTGACCCTATAGGGACCTCTCAGGCTGAGATGGTCTTTCCTATTTGTGTGAAATTGATGCAGGTAGAAGCAATTTCTGTACTTTCACATTGGCCAATTGATGCAGGCTGCCCTAAGAAGTTATGACCCACTTTGGCAAAGCAGCAAGGGCTGAGAGTTGAGGCCAGGTCCTGAAGAGGGATTCAGTTGAAAGCTGTCTGTTGCCCAAACCCAGCAGTTGGGGGAATTCTTAAAAATTATTAAGGACCTGAAAGAGCTTCTGTTTTTGTGCATTATATCAATTATTATTATTTAACTTATTAGTAATTAAAACAGATATTTGAAAATATTGTCGTTTTCAAATAACAGTAGTAAAGCTATTACATGTTAAATAAAATAATTTTATGAAAAATAACTATATTTTCCCCAAACTAAAAAAAAAATAGCAAGGACAGGGGCATGTTCTTATATTTTTTGCAAATCTCTTCATTGTCTGGCTTAATAGAAAATCACTGCATTCTTATATCTATTTTTACATTCGATCTATTATGTTATTTTGTTTTGTAAGAACAATGGGCCTCCCACAGATAGGTAGCTGGAAAAGGGTATTTCCTTAAAGTTTAGTTAGATGTGGTATCTGAAACAATCTCAGCGAACTTTTTATACTCCATATAAATGCTGCTGCTGATATTCGTACTATACTTTTGTGAACCTCCTGTCCTCTCATTCTTCTTCAAACAAGTCATGTTCACTTCCGGTTATGGAATTTGGCCCATCTTGTTATCTTCCCTTACAGGTATCTGATACTTTCCTCTTCACTTACCCCTTATTACTTATTAATATGTGCTTTATTAAAGTCTTTCCCTTGTAAAACTGTCTTTGGATATTCCAGCCTTTACTGATTTAAACTTCTATTTTGATTTTCTGTTACACTGGTGGTTTATTGTATCACTCATTTATTCACATCTTATGAGATTTCGTAAAAATACTGTTCACATTTTTAAAGATATGGAAACTGAAGCACAGAAACAGTGAGTAACATTAAATAACAGGCCATAAAACTAGTAAGTGTAAGGATGAGTCTGGAAAACCTGACTCCAGAGTCCATGCTTGCAATTTGTTTGTCTATCTATCTATTTATTTTTAAAGATTTATTTATGTGTTTTAGAGAGAGAGCTTGAGGGGCAGGGGGAGGGGGAGAGGGAGAGGTGTTGTGGGATTTCTTTTCCTTCGGTGCCTGTGGTTCTTGGTCATGCCTCTTTGAAGAACGAAAAGGTAGACAAAGTATGGTGGGCAGCAAAGCAAAGTTTATTGAGAGATAGTACAAAAGTCCTGGAGAGGGGTGCCTGGGTGGCACAGCGGTTGGGCGTCTGCCTTCGGCTCAGGGCGTGATCCCAGCGTTATGGGATCGAGCCCCACATCAGGCTCCTCCGCTAGGAGCCTGCTTCTTCCTCTCCCACCCTCCCTGCTTGTGTTCCCTCTCTTGCTGGCTGTCTCTATCTCTGTCAAATAAATAAATAAAATCTTAAAAAAAAAAAAAGTCTTGGAGAGGGAAGGGACCGGAGAGAGTTGCCACTGGAGTTTCTAAGTCTAGGTGTTTTTATTGGCTTGTTGGTGGGCCATTTTAATCTGATTAACTCTGCATAGGCTTGACACCCAATCAGATTTTTTGTCCAAGCACTCATCTACCTATAGGTAGTTGTTCACATGGGAAAGGGTGGAGGGCTCCTTTCAGGGTGCTGTAGAATCCTTTTAAGGTTGGTTTCCTCTTAGGGCAGGGTCCCTTGTCCCTTCCTACTTTCTTCTGACTATCCTTCACTAGAGGGAGAGAGAATCCCAAGCGGATTCCCTGCTGAGCATGGAGCTAGACCTCGGAGCTGGACCTCACAACCGAGAGATCGTGACCTGAGCCAAAATCAAGAGTCATTTGCTTAGCAGACTGAACCACCCAGGTACCTCTGGAGTCCATGCTTTTAATCCCTACTTTAAAGGAAGAGGAGGTGAATGCTCTTGATTTTAGAGCTTGAGTTTTTGGTAGTTGAATTATTTTCTACCTGACACTGTGGGCTTTAGAAGACACTGATTATTCACTAATACTATATTTCTAGATTAGCTGATTAAGCATTACTTAGAATTCTTCAGGTATTTTAAGTATTAAAACTCTAAGGTTCACTCTGAATAGGATACCCTTCTCATGATAACCAGTTATACAAGAAAATTGTCCGTTAGGTTTTAGCTACAAGCTGTGTCATCTTTCTTTGTAATTACCGTCTTACAGACTTTTATAGAGCTTTATTCCTTTTTTTTAGTACCCTTATCCTGGTTTGTGATTCTACATTTATTAGTGTTACTATTTGATTGACAACATTCTACCACACTGGACTATAGACCTGTGAAAATGATATCATTTTTTTAAAAAAGATTTTATTTATTTATTTGACCGAGAGAGAGACAGCCAGTGAGAGAGGGAACACAAGCAGGGGGAGCAGGAGAGGGAAGAAGCTGGCTCCCAGTAGATTAGCCTGATGTGGGGCCCGATCCCAGGACTCTGGGATCACGCCCTAAGCCCAAGGCAGACGCTTAACGACTGAGCCACCCAGGCACCCTAAAATGCTATTTACTTCTTAATACAGATGCTGCTGCACTCTATTTTTAGAAGTTTTCAGCATTAACTCTTGTTTATGTTGCGTTAAGTTTTCTGATTTTTACAAAGTCATACAAGGTTCTTATAATAATGAACATAGCAAAAGGCAAATATTGAAATTTGGAGGTCTGATTATGCTTCCAGTCATCAGGAATATAAGCTAATCAATTTAAGAAGATTTTAACTATGCTTTTCCAATTATTTTCTGATTGCTTTCTCTTTTTTTTTCATTGCTTTATATCTACCTTATATTTTAATCTTTCTGCTTTTAAAAAAATGTCTGTGATTATATTAGTGTCTTGTTTTTTTTTTTTTAAATTTTTTATTTATTTACTTAGAGAGAGAGAGAGAAAGAGAGCGCACAAGGTGGGGGAGTGGCAGAAGAAGGAGAATCAGACTCCCCGCTGAGCAGGGAGCCTGACATGGGGCTCCATCCCAGGACCCTGGAATCATGACCTAAGCTGAAGGCAGGTGTCCAACCGACTGAGCCACCCAGGCACCCCTATTAGTGTCTTGTTTTAAACAGCAACATTCTAGCTATTTTCATTGTTACACCTTACACAGGAAAAGCAAGGAAAACACAAAAATATGCCATCTTTTGTAAGGAAATAAAAATATTTCATTCTGATTACCTTCTGAGGGCTAGAGACTTGTTCATTGTTTTATCTTTAAGCATAGTATTGAGTCAAGGAATGTTTGTTGAGTTTAACTTAATTGACTACTGTCTGACTCTGTACTTTCCTTGACACAAGAAATATTGAGAATATGTTTTTTAAATCAGGCATACTATTTATCTGCTTCAGTTAAGTACTGTTCTTTTTGTAGTGAACTATGACAGTGGCAAAGGCTATCTCCTATTATACCTAGGTTCTTTGATAAACAAATATTCCACATACTTTAGGTCTAACCACATAAAATAATAAAATAAGTTAGTGTAATGATTTTCAAATTGTAGACTATATATTCCTGGTAGGTAGCATAGTTTCTGCAGGAGTCCTGAGTAAAACCAGTGTCTATTGACATCTGTAACATGATGTGCACATGTGCGCTTCTCTAGATTTAAAACGCCTGGGTGGCGCAGTCAGTTAAGCGCCAGACTATTGGTTTCAGCTCAGGTCTTGATCTCAGGGTCGTAGAATCTAGCCCCACATCAGGCTTCATGTTCAGCATGGAGACTGCTAGAGATTCTGTCTCCCTCTCCCTGTGCCCCTCCCCACGCATGCTCTCTCTCTCTTTAAAATAAATAAATCTTTAAAAAAATGTTTGTTATAACTTTTCATAATACATGATTTATATATTTACATAGTTTATAATATAATCTTTTGGGCAAGAAGAATCTTTTTCCTTCTATACAGCGCCAGACTAGTAAATCCTACTGCCTACTTTCTCCTGTTACTTATGACAGAAATCTTCAAGTCCTCCTTATCCATATTCCTCTTCTGAGAAATTTCATTCACAAATTCTTTTGTTTATTTTTTATAAGACATCCAAAATATGACCAGTTTTCATCATTTACGTGTTTAGAAACACCACCACTTTTGTAGCTCACCTTCTTGGCTGGGTTATTCCAAGAGCCTCCCAACTGTTCTCCCTGTCTGTTCTGTTCTTGTTCACCTATAGTCTGTTTTCTTCATGTTGCTAGGGTGACTCTGTGGAACTAAATTAAATTGTGTTATGTGTATTCTTTTTTTTTTTTTTAAAGATTTTATTTATTTATTTGACATACAGAGAGACATCCAGCGAGAGAGGGAACACAAGCAGGGGGGGTGGGAGAGGAAGAAGCAGGCTCCCAGCAGAGGAGCCCGATGTGGGGCTCAATCCCAGAATGCCGGGATCACGCCCTGAGCTGAAGGCAAACGCTTAACGACTGAGCCACACAGGCGCTCCGTGTTATGTGCATTCTTAACATTTTCCACTGGTTTCCCACTTACCCAAAGAAAAAGCAAAGGGCTTACAATGTCCTAAGTTTCCCTAAATGACCTTGTTCCTTGCTTTCACTTTATAATTATTTTCTACTACTGTACCTTTCGCTTACTCTGGTAGCCAGTCTAGCCTCCCTGATTTTTCTCTAACTTGTCAAGCAATTTCTCATTTCAGTTTTTTGTACTTGTAATTCCTGCTGCCTGGAACACCTTTCCTCCAGGTTTTTGCCTGTCATCTTCCTTAATTTCTTTTGGATTTCTGCTCAATTATCACCTTACTTTGGGTCATCCCTGACCATTCTGTGGAGAATACTTATCCCTCAGGATCCTTTTTACCCTGCTTTATTTGTTTTCCGGTATCACTTGTCACCATTTTACACATTATGTATTTGTTTACTTGTTTATCGTTGGCCTCACCCCATACTTAAATAACAGATCCTTGGGGGCATGGACTTTTTTTTTTTTAATGAACCATCTTTAAGGCCCTCGTACAGGGTCTTACACCAAGAAGTCATGGAATACATATTAAATGAATAGAAGAAAGAAGAAATGAATAATTGAGAAGAGCAAGATGTGCCAGTTTGTAGTAACTCATCCTTCTCCTTTCAAATGGTTTTATGCCACTAGAATAAGAACTTGCTAAAATAGACCTTTTCTAAACAGCAAATTACATATTAATTTCTCTGGTGGCCGCACAAAAGGAGAATTACTATAAGTGGCTCAAGCACTTTTTAATATTAAAATATACATCCTAATACATGATTGTAAGACTCCAACTATATTTGTTTACTCTAAAACATTGATTTACATTCATCCTCACACACTCAAAGCAAGGGGAGTTTGACTCCTTTATTCTTTCCTAGTAAATTTCCTGGGTAACAAAAGAGGCTTTTGTTTTATTTAAAAAAAAAAAAAAAAAAGGTCCTCAGAGAAAGCTGTGCTATTACTCAAATTGTTTCTGTCAAATTGAATTTCATTTGTGAATTTGTGGTAGTTTGAAACATTTAGAAATCAGACACTTTGGCATAGTTTACAGATTCAGAGGAAATTATAATTACAGCAGTTATAAAGCAATGAAAAAAATTAAAAGCTGTCAAATCAGCTCTGGTGCATATTGCATAATTTGTAATTTTGGACTCTCAGTAATTCAACTAATTTAACATGCCAACTTTTCTGTATTTTACAACTTGGCAATTTCGAGCACTTTAATAGGTTTCTTCTTTTTTATTTCTAACCATTCCCATAAGATTCATGGATGTCTTGGAAATACTAATATCATTCAGAGTACACTTTCCATTAATTTGAAATTTCATTATGAACTGTAGTGTTCATCCATACAGTCCTGTGACATTTCTCAAAATGAACATTCGATTTATCTTGGAACATTGAAAATGTAACCAAATGATTGGACATATTTAATAATAATGAAGTTTTGAACAAATTTACAATATATGTTTAATACACATTTTAGCATATGACTTGAAAAATGCTCGAGACTTGAATATCAGTAATGGGTTTTCATTGTAAAAAGAGTTATAATGTAACAAAAGAGAAATTGTGAATATTTCCAATAGACTATAATTTTGAGAACTATTGCTGTCATATAGGATTGACAATTTTATGCCCTTTTCGAGGGGAGGAAGAGATCACTACATTTTAAAGCTCATCTGAAATATCTATTTCTTCACATGTAAACTTTTAGCATTTAATGGCCTGGGTGAAAAAACAAAAAAACAAAATACTTTTCCATTTTATCATGACTGTCAGGATGTTTAGACACTGAATTGAGTTTCTTTTTTCCTAGGCTGAAACTGACTTATTATTACACTAAATAAAGTTAACAAATACTCTTTCATTTGAGAATAACCTATTTGACCTGAATATGCTTTAATCATGGACATCAAATAAGACTGAGAAATAATGGATATGAAAGAAACATAGAGTATCTTATAGCATATTTTATTATAGAATGCCTAACTCATATGCATAGATAAAGCAATAAAACACTTCTATATCAATTATCTAGCTATAATTTTAAACCCTAAGTTTGTGGTAGAATTGTAATTAGCTGGCACTGATCTGTTCTTCTCATGATTACCTCCCCTCGAAATACAAAAAAATCTGGTTCATCTTTAGTTCCAAGATGAATTATTGCAAAGTAAGACAGCAAATTATTTTCTTTTAAATACAGGTAGTGTAAGATCTGAATTTAAGATGACAGGTGAGTGAAAGGGGAGGTTAAGCAAAAGAACATTTTGTTTTCTGGTTTTTTAGACCAAGAAAGGTTAACTTTGAGCTGAGAATGGGTTACAACAATTTAAGTGATTCAGGAATCTAGTACTTTGTGGAAACAGAATGACTTGATATCATGGCATATATGAGCCCTCCACACTTGTCCTGTTCTTATTGCCACCCATCTCTCACTGTCTTGCTCTCCATACCTCACTGTAAATTTCCAACGTGTACTAAACTGCCACCTTTCCCCCATCCTCCATCCTCCATTGTCATAAGGTAACCATGCCTGTCCTTCTTTCCACAAAAAAATGGAGGCTCTGGGCTTGCGGCTCACTCAACTTGCCACACTACTTCCTACATATAAATCTATATATGGTTACATTTGGCGTCATTCCACTCCTGAAGGAAAGTTCATTAGTTAAGAATCTTGTTCACAGCTGAAAGATGCACAGCATTGAATATCCCTCTGTCACCCTACTTCTTTTCCCGTCATAGCCAATCACCCTGGAATCTTTCACTTTGTGGAAGCTGCTATTGCTAAGGGTGCTCAGAATTTCCACATTGTCATCATCACTGGACTTCATCATCCTTCTCTTTCTTATTATTTTATATTGGTGATTATTTCCTTATTCTTAAAGCATACTTTTGGGGCTCTAGACCACTGTATTCTTTCTTCTTTCCCTATTCTCTTGTTCATTTTTTCACAAATTTGTTAATGCCTTTTCCTTAAGTATTGATGTTCCTGGGGTAATTAGTCTGGGCATTTATCTACTTTCAATGCATTTCCCCCTGAATGATGTAATCTACTTAACTCTTGGTTGATGACAGTAAAATCTCTATCTTCAGGTTTTAGCCTCTTTAACTGGATGACCCACAGACATGTCATTTTTAATATGTTCAAAATGGACCATCTTCATTATATTGCAGACTTTCTCTTCTCCTATATTCTTGAGGTCCTTATCAGTTCACTTATCAAAGTTGTTTTTCCATATCCTTTAAATACCAGGTTTTATTAATACAGCTTCTTAATTAGCACTTGAAACTGTCTTCTCTCCATTCACACTATCATTATCTGAACTCAGATAATGCAATAATTATTACCTATTATTTATCACCTAAGTAACTGTAGTAGCCTTAGACTATTCGTTAGTTTTGATCTGCTCTAATATATTCTCACATTGTTGTCATAAGAAGTTTTTTTTAACAAAAAGTGGGTCATTTATTTTTTCACAGTTTAAAGGCTTTCAAGATATGGGGCGCCTGGGTGGCACAGCGGTTAAGCATCTGCCTTCGGCTCAGGGCGTGATCCCGGTGTTACGGGATCGAGCCCCACATCAGGCTCCTCCGCTATGAGCCTGCTTCTTCCTCTCCCACTCCCCCTGCTTGTGTTCCCTCTCTCGCTGGCTGTCTCTATCTCTGTCAAATAAATAAATAAAATCTTTCAAAAAAAAAATAAAGGCATTCAAGATAAAATTCAAATCGTTTATTAGACCCTTTAGGACCTAGTGGTTGCCTTCATCTCTATCCTCACCTCTTAATATTTTCCCCTTTACAACATGTATGAAAATCGTACCCCGCCAAATTATCTAAAGCCGTTTTGCTGTGTATTCATTTATCCTTCTGCCTAAAATATTCTTGACATAAAAACAATTTGTCCATTTCATGTCATATTTCAAGATTTAACTCATGGGCCTTCTCCCAAGGTACTGTGTTCTGTACATGTTCCTTTTGTAATTCTTATGATGCTTATTTGCATTTATTTGTGTAATTTCTTTTTTGTGGGGTTCTCTTTACAGCATATATGTAGACACTATATTTTATTTTTCCATTTGCCCTCATACCAAACCCAGTAACTTGTGCTTCGTAAATACTTAATACACATGTGGTTGAATGTATGTATGAGCATTCTAATAGATATAACCAAATAAGAACAATATAACTTCAAAAGAGAACTTGTGTGTATTAGATGTGCTGATTTACTTTTGAAGAATTTATATTCAATGAGACACTTTCTCGCTATGTATATAAAATATTTAATATTTATAAATTTGGTGTTCCCATGATATTCATTTGACAGATTCCAGTGAGAGAATCCATGATTCCCACCTGCAATAGTCTGTATATTTGCCAAAGATTCAGAGAGGGGGAAGAAAAGAGAAGAAAAAATAAAACCATATTCTCTGCATTTAAAATCTTTGGCACTAAAAAAAAAAAAAAGTCTTTGGCACTATCAGATGTTTTATTGTCAGAATCAAATTTGATTTTACCAATGATAATTACCAATGATAGATTTAAAAAATGTGTTTATATGTAAGCTGACTTTTAAGAAGAACAATTAATAGAAATATATGTTTAAAAATGTAATGGCAGAACCACAGAGACTGAAGTCATTGATTGCCGTGTTACTGACAAAATATTTGAAGGGAAGAAACAAAAAGAGATCAAGTTGTCTCTTACTCGGTAGGGCTATTATAGGTATTTTTTGTAGTTTTAATATTTTGGAATTAAAAAGTAAAACAAAAAATCTCTCAATTTGAGGTCACAAATGCTAAACAAAGAATACCTTTACATTTTTTGCTTGGGATGCTAATGCTAATCTTTCCCAATGTAATACTTTATAAGACAAGTGTTAGGTTCTTTTTTAGTTATTCTCAGGATGAGGAGATGATAACTTTTTGGTGACTATTTGAAAATATGCAATATGAAACTCTTAAATAATTTGTAGTACAAAAGGTATGACTAATTTTGCTTGGAAGAGTAACTTTCAATCATGTAATAAAAGAAGGAACGAATAAAATCATTTACTGAACTTTGCTAAAGACACTGAGAGTACAACCATGAACCAGGAACATATGGCCCTTTATCTTTTTAAACCCAACAGCATCATTTCTCTCTTGGGTTTATTTAATAGTTTCCCGTAGGGTCTCTCTATTTTTCTCTATCTTCCAAACCATATTTCAGACAACGTAATTGTTATAAAATACAATTTTATCGTATCTCCCTGATTAAATTGTTTCATAAATTAATCATTGTTCTTAGAATCAAGAGCTAATTATTTTTTTTTTTTCTTTGAAAGCTATGATGCTCTCAGCCTTCCTTGTTTTTGTGGTCTTATTCCATACTACTCTCCTTCTTTCTTACTGTTGTCTTACCACACTTTCCTTCCTTAATTTCTTTGAATACTCCACTGTCTTCCGGAATAGGACCTCTGCACATGCTGCTCTTTCTGTATGGAGTGCTCATAATGAGGTTAAAAAACAGTCCAAAGAACAAACACCACTTACACCAATCGTTATAGAATGTTTTATAAAGAATGCTTTGTAAAATTTATAGAAATGTTATGCCTTAACAGAGGAATTTTATGCATAAATATAAATAAGCATAATGTGATCATAAATTACATTTAAAACCATATGCATGTGCCTAAAATTTAAACTAGATTTTATACAGTTTAGTCAGTTATATCTTTCATATCAGCATGCAGATGTCTCCTCTTTATCCAGAATGATGAAATTATGAAAATTTATATTCATTTTGTTTTGAGGCATTTTATATAATTATGTGATATATCAATAGTAGTTAGGTTAAGTGTCAGTGAAAGCTTAGATTACACTTAACATAATTCCCCTTAAAATCAAGATTTAATTTGAATACTAAACCTGAAAGCTTTTTAACATCAAATGCCTGCCATTATCAAGTAATGTTTCATTTTTAATTTGTCTAAATTTGAAAAGAGCTTTGAAGTGCTTGATGAAATTGTATTTGAAAGCATTGATATGGTTATGATTTAGTGTTACTCAAAAATGTGTGTGAGTGTGCCTGTGTCTATGTTTGTGGCCTACCTCAAAAATAATGCATTATCATGCTTGCGTGCAGCTCAGTACAAGTTATGTTAGAACACATATGGATCTTCTCTCTAGCTTGACCTGGTAATAAAAATATAAAGAACTGTTGTAATTTTCATATTTATTATTTATAGCATTGCATCTTATTAATAAAAAGCAGTAACGTAAATGATTAGTAACTCTGAAAAAAATTGCCTGAGTTCTTCCGGAGTAGCCTTTAATTCAGGCTATAGTATATATAATTACTTTAAAAAAAAGAAACAGTGGAAGTTTTAACGTTGATCAGATTTTATAGGAATGCTTGCGTGCCTTCTATAAAAGTGAATATCAAGCCATTTTGTTCTCTAGGTAGTTGAAAAAAAAATTTTTTTCTTCCCAGAGTACTATAGCTCTGATTGTTTTGGGGCACCTGGGTAGCTCAGTCAGTTAAGTATCGAACTCCTGATTTCAGCTCAGGTCATGAGATTGAGTCCCACATCCAGCTCTGCTCTGGGTGTGAGTCTGCTTAAGATTCTTTTTCTCCCTCTCCCCCACCCCACCCCATATCCTCTCTCTCTGTCTCTGTCTCTCTCTCAAAGATCTTGTTTTAAGGTAAGGAAAAGATTCAATTTTGTTTGTGTGTTTATCACTTAATTTTTTATTTGTTTAGTTTTTTTTTTAACTTAAGATTAAATACATCATAGAAACATTAAAAAGGATAATTAGAATAAGCAAAAGCATTAATAATAGAGCATATTTGTCTAGAACTTCTTCTTACTTATCAGTCTAAAAACTTACGAGAATTAGGGGCTCCTGGGTGGCTCAGTCGTTAAGCGACTGCCTTCAGCTCAGGACGTGATCCTGGGGTCCTGGGATTGAGCCCTGCATCAGGCTCCCCGCTCTGCTTCTTCCTCTCCCACTCCCCCTGCTTGTGTTCCTTCTCTCGCTGGCTGTCTCTCTCTCTGTCAAATAAATAAATAAAATCTAAAAAAAAAAAACAACTTATGAGAATTAATTTCTTTTTGAGGGACTGAATACAATTTAAAAAATAGTGATAGGTATTAATATCTTTTTCTAAATATATCTTCATGGGTAGAATAGAGTGAGCTCTTTAGTGTCCCTTATGGGGGACATTAAAATTATTGCATTAGTTTCCTATCTTGTCCCTTTGTTCAAGTCTTTTTCTCCACAAACTGCTGTGCATATCACTGCCGTATGAGTCTTGCTAAACCACTCTGCTCATCATAGTACTTAACTACATTTTCACTATCTGGAATGACTTTATACGTATTTAAAAAAAATCTCTTTTTTTCCTCTAATAATCTCTAAGCTTATAGAAATTAGAAACCACTTTTCATTTATCTGTATGGCCAGTACTATATCTGAAGTTTAGTAAATGTGAGGTAATGGCTTTTAAAAGATGTGTTGCAGCTTGCATAAAATCAGAATGGTTTCCCTCTAACATAAAATTGAGGACAAGCTGTGAAGAATTCCCTCTTAAATACCTAAGAGTTAGAAAACCAGTCTACATGAATTAGGGGGAGGGAGTGGAAGGTGAAATTTAAATTATGCAAGTATATTGACTTTTGACTTTTAGATGATCACGTATCTAGTAGGCATAGAATTATTCTTTTAAATCATGTACTGTGTGTTCATTTATTTATTCAGTAGATATTAATACATACAAGGCACTAAGCTGAATATTTGGCAAAGTAAATGTAGAATATAGAAAATCGACTTTTTAAATTTCTAGTCATATAATCTTAGCAATCAAAAGGTGTTGGAAATAATGAAATAGTTAAGTAATTGTACAAGAGCATATGTCATTGCTTAAGAAATAAAACGGAAACTATAGCATATGATTCCAGAGTCCCCCTTCCCAGCATGTCTCCTGTATTTTACTGAAACACCTTTTGTTTCTCAGCATGTCATCCTCTTCCTTATCCCCAATCACCGTGTATTACTTTTTCTTCCTCTATAATACTCCTTTCCTTAAAATTCTACCCTTTTCTATCAGATAATCTCCTTTTCTTCTTTTTAAACCATTTCTCTGTGCTTTCTGAAAGACTTCTTGTGTCCTGAGACACACCGTGTGAACCTCTAATAGCTTTTGAGTCTGTTAATTGCAACAGTCCTCATAGTTTTAACAATAACTAACATTCCTTGAGCTCTGTGTTCTGGTCCTATGCTCAGAACTGTTCAAGCATCATCATGTAGAACCATAAAACCTTTATGAGACACAAACTGCTTTCACATGAGGTAAATGAGGCTTATTGAGGTTAAGTAATTGGTCAAGGTTTCATAGATGGTGAGGATTAAAAGCCCTAAACTGTCTCAATTCAAAGTGCACAATCATAAACACTATTCCACATTGTCTCCAAACGCACAAATAACAAGCAAGCAGTTCTGCTCTCGCATTGTACTTTTAGCTCCTCAAAGACAGAGACTATGCTATTTCAAATTTTACATCCAAACTACCTCATTCAGGGTCCTCCATATACTAGATGATCAGTCAATTGAATTAATGAATAGCTAAGTAAGTAACATATAGAAGAATACATGCTAGAGGGATCACTATAGGGTGAACCTGCAGGATGGAGGCACTGAAGAAAGTCTTATAGGGAAGATGAGAGTAAACTGAGCACTGAAATACGTGCGTGGAAACAGAAGGAGCTAAACCCAGCAGATTATCTGCTATGGTAATAATAGAATCGGGCAAATTCTTAGAACCCTTGAGAAAGTTTCCCCATTACAGTGAAGGAAAAGACAAGTATAATCTTGATCATGATTATTATGTAACATTGTTCTAAAGGGAGGTGCCAATGTAATTTGATAAGATAAATAAATTTTTTTAAAGATTTTATTTATTTATTTGACAGAGAGAGAGGCAGCGAGAGAGAGAACACAAGCAAGGTGAGTGGAAGAGGGAGAAGCAGGCTTCCCGCTGAGCAGGGAGCCCGATGTGGAGCTTGATCCCAGAACGCTGGGATCATGACCTGAGCCGAAGGCAGACACTTAACGACTGAGCCACCCAGACTCCCCAAAATAAATAAAATTTTTAAAGGAAAAGGTAAAATTATCATTATTTGCTAATGATAAAATTATTTACATAGAAAACTGAAGATACGTATTTGAAAAACAACAAAATAAAAAACGAAAGAGAGGGGCATCTGGATGGCTCAGTTTGCTAAGTGTCTGAATCTTTATTTTGGCTCAGGTCATGATCTCAGGGTCCTGGAAACCCCACATTGGGGAGTCTGCTGGAGATTCTCTCCCTCTGTCCTTCCACCTTCTTACTCTGTGCACGCTCTCTCTCTCTGTGTCTCAAATAAATAGATAAATCTTAAAAAAACAAAAAACGAAAAAAGAGAATTCAATTAATATGATAATATAAAATGTTAATATACAGAAATAATTTAACTGCCTTCTTATAGTCCAATAAAAACTACTTGGAAGTTACAATGAAAGTAAATATTTCATTTAAAATAGTATCAAGAATAATAAAATACTTAAACTCTACATGAAATATACAAGATGATTTCAAAGAAAATTTTTCAACATTGTGTGGTATGCAAAAAAAAGAAAATTAAATAAATGGAATGGTAGTCTGTAGACCTGGATAAGAAGTTTTATAAAAATGCTGTTTTCCCAAGTTAATCTATAAATTAATTACATTTTAATAAATATCAATGGATTTTAAAAAGAATTATAATAGATGATATATAGTACTTAGGAGAAGATGAACAAATAAGATAAGTCAGGTAACTTTTGTGAAAAGGAAGAATAATATGAGAGTACTAGTCCTATCAGATATTAAAATATATAAAGCTACAGTAATTAAAAGGAATAAGCGCTACTCTAACTGATATTAAAATATATTATAAAGCTACAGAAGTAAAAGTTTGCTACTGGTGCAAGTACAGACAGATCAATAGAACAAAATAAAATCAAGTAACAGATCCAAATATATAGAGAAATTCAATGTATAATAAAGGTTGGCTTTGGAAGAAAAAAATGGGTGTTTTAGAGGCAAGAGTAGGAATGAAACATACTTTTCTCTTTCTCTCTTCATATATATAAATCCTTTTGTACATTCTGAGTTGGATGCTGTGTCTGTATTTTATCTTTAGCATAAGAAATAATGCCCAGAAACTGCTTAATTATAATACATGAAAATGTTAACAGTGTGTATCCTTGTGACAGATCTGATTGATGGACAGTTTTCATTTATACTTTGTGCTTTTTTTGGTTTTTTTTTTTTTAACAGAAAGAGTCCATTTATTTTTTAAGAATACTTTCAAGATATCCCTGTCTCCCCAATATTTTAGTTAGTAAGGGGTGACATATTTCTAAATCTAGTTTTTAACTAAATAATATGGCAATTATAGAAGTCAGCATGAACTAGGAAAAGGACCATTGAATCACTTTCTTCATCTATAAAGAGGTAATAACATATACCTTAAGAATTAAGGGAAAGCAATATTGGTAAGATACTTAGTGAAGTATACTATTTTGAACATCTGTGCTTTCTTTAGTAATATTTAATTTTTTTTAAAAGATTTTATTTATTTATTTGACAGAGAGACAGCCAGCGAGAGAGGGAACACAAGCAGGGGGAGTGGGAGAGGAAGAAGCAGGCTCATAGCGGAGGAGCCTGATGTGGGGCTTGATCCCATAACACTGGGATCACGCCCTGAGCCGAAGGCAGACGCTTAACCGCTGTGCCACCCAGGCGCCCCCAGTAATATTTAATTTCTCTTCAGCTTTCCATTCCTGCAGAGCCATTTTTGATGCTTAACTAACACCTTCTGTGATTGTCTAACAGTTACTGGGACCTAGAACAAGTATACTTGTTCTTGGTACTGAGGAAATATTAACTGTCATCAGTTATCCTGGTAGGTGATACCAGGGAGGGTGTTGAGAAAGTAAAGAGCAGGGATATGGTATTGAGTGCCTGATTTAGTTGTGGGAAGTCAGGAGATATTTCACTGAGGAGTGGACAACTGAAGCTGTATCTTTAAGCTGGAGTATGACTTAAAGGAAATGCAGAATGGGACTTGTACGAATCTGAGGTTTCAAGTAGCATAGCGCCTAGCTGGAGTGATCCATGCATACAGAAATGTGGTGAGAATTGAGGATTAAAAATTATGGGACCACACATACTGTTGTATCCCATGCTGAAGAGATTGAGTTTAAATTCTGAAAGACTTTTGAAAATAAGCTACATTGTTAGATTTGAACATTAAAAGTCACACAGAGAGACTATCATTTTGGACAAGATGACATGGATCTATCTCTCTCTGCTCCTCCCTGCTAAGTACAATGATAAACCCTGGAAATCATGTAGGAGGCAACCAGAGGAAAATTCTGAAAGATAAAAAGGAGAAAGAAGATTGATTTGAGATCCCAGAACTAGAGGGACATCATAGAGGATGGCATCTTACATCCCCTCACCCAATAGAAAGATGTGATCCAGACCTGAACTTCCCTTGACCCCAAGCTAGCAACAGAAAGCAACCCCGGCAGGAGCATGCCTCCTCTGGATCAAACAGGAGTCCCTGTGAAAACACATGGCCAGCTCTGCACCACTGCAGGGGAAGCACTCTCTCCGCAGCAGTTGAGGCTCTCCTATCCAATCGATGGATACGGGGCCTCTGGATGGCAGCTATCAGAAGGACTGCAGCACATCAAGTAGCCCAACTCTAGAAGCCTCTCCCCCCCTCTCAACTTAAGACTTCCTTCACCCAGCAGCAGGTGTCACTTTCAAGAGAGCCACCATGAGCCTGAGACCTCCTGCGCCCCCTCCCCCTCGCCACTCAGACTCTCATGAACACCTGAGGCACCTGTATTACCTGCATCAGGGATTCTGGAAAGTGCTTTCTACCGTAAACAGTCAGGGAGATTCTGCTACAAGTGTTTGGCCAAGGAAGTCTCTTCATGCCTGCTGGCCTGAAGCCTGTCACCACCAAGAGGCACCCAGTGACGGGGCCTGGGAAACATTTTTGTTTTGTTTTGCCTTCTCAGGCACCAACTGCAAAGATTAGCAGTACCAAATAAACCAGAAAGACCCAATAACACTGAAAAGGGTCAGAAAATGAAACTGTCACTGGTACTACAGCCCCAAAACACAGGCAAGGGCCTGCACGGTAAACCTTGAAGGGGGCAAGTTTCTGCTGAGGTAAAAGATTTGTATCGATCAGAGTCCTTTAGCAGAGTACGGGTATGTAAAACTCCTAGAAATCAGGGCAATTAAGTCTCAAGTCACAGTGGTTAACTGAGACAAATTTTCACCATTTTTGGAATTAATAACAGAAAGTAAGTAATAATATAATACAAAATAATATTTTGGATGTATCAAGGAAATTAAATCAGAAATTTAGTCCATAGTTAAATATGACTTAGGTAGAATTCCTCATCAGTTATTCACTGAGAGATAATTCAGATATATCCTAGTACATTCTATTGATCAGAATAATTACAAAAAATAATTTTCTTAGGTAAATTTTCAGAGTCAACCTTTTTTAGTTATTTCCTTGTCTGCTTGGCATTTCTGAATGACCTTAGACATAGGGTAATTTATCTTCTTTCTTTCCTTCTTTCTTTCTTTCTTTCTTTCTTTCTTTCTTTCTTTCTTTNTTTATTTTTATTTTTTTTAAAGATTTTATTTATTTATTTGACAGAGATAGAGACAGCTAGCGAGAGAGGAAACGCAAGCAGGGGGAGTGGGAGAGGAAGAAGCAGGCTCATAGCGGAGGAGCCTGACGTGGGGCTCGATCCCAGAACGCCGGGATCACGCCCTGAGCCAAAGGCAGACGCTTAACCGCTGTGCCACCCAGGCGCCCCGGTAATTTATCTTCTGTATGTCTTCAAATTTATATCCAATTGAAAGCATTAATGCCATCTAAACAGTTTTTGTGCCGTGCATTTTCATAGACTCTTCCATCCTTTAAAATACTATAACATCCAAGTAGTATCTGTTCCCAGAATTTTTCAAATAAAATGTAGATAACTTCTGATCTTCTTCATAGTTCATTTTGTTGTCGTTGATTAATGTGTTTCTATAGATCTCTCTAAATATACAAAGAAAACATCTTCCTGCCCTGAATACCCTATATTACTCTCTTTGGTTGCACCATTTCATTCTTTCTAGTGAATCTCATTAACTCTGGAAAAAGAAGGAGAATGCTGAGCCTCAAAAAATTATTTTCAAGATCACACACCCAGTTAAGGAACATATAGCCTGAATACTTTGGACAAGAGCCAATTTTCTATCTATTATATAAAGCTGTGTCTATTAAAAAAAAAAATGTACTCTTTAAAAAGAATCCACATGCCAGGGCGCCTGGGTGGCTCAGTCGTTAAGCATCTGCCTTTGGCTCAGGGCGTGATCCCGGCGTTGTGGGATCGAGCCCCACATCAGGCTCCTCTGCTGGGAGCATGCTTCTTCCTCTCCCACTCCCCCTGCTTGTGTTCCCTCTCTCGCTGGCTGTCTCTCTATCTGTCAAATAAATAAATAAAATCTTAAAAAAAAAAAAAAAAAAGAATCCACGTGCCTATAAATGGTTACCTTGGAACAATGGAACACATCATTGCCACTTATTAAATAGATGCGTTTCCCCCAAAGAAGAGGCTAATGATGAATTATAGAGAAAGAAAGAGATATCGGGTAATGGTCTAATTTAACTTACTTTATTTATGGCACAGATTTTTTACTTATTTTGTATCAGGTCTCCCACTTTACATGCAATCCATAATAGTTTTTTATTTAATTGTCAGTATCCTATAAGTAAGGGATATTAATATTTACCTGTAATCATTATATATAATGAAATATGAGATAATTTGCCTATTTCCAGATGCGGAAAGCCAGGTTTCACAGAAGATAGATAATTTGTTGAATTTCTCACACACTTTACTAACTGGGGAAGTTGATAACAGTGAGGTATGTGTTAGGACTCTAAAGTCTGTCTTTTTTCCACTACTCCGTGTTAGAGTAGTAGATAATATGCACAGATGTCATATTCTTTTTAACCTGTAATTATGCAACAGTATTGAAAGAAAAATCACCTTGGTTCTTGGCATCTTGGTGGCACTTGTGGAATTTAATTCTGCACTTGTTGAAACAATTGGAAAGAAAAGGGGTATTGTGGATTATTTTATTTTATTTTTTATTGTTAATTATTCTAAATATAAATTATCCCCTTCCTTGTACAGAGATTATTTTCATGTTAGAGATCGTCAAATGTAAATTGGCTCATTTGGTAAGCATTGGTGAAAAGCCCATTGTTTTACTTTGGCCAACTTATAAATCATTGTATTTTGAAGTTTCAGCTATATTATTTTATTCATTTGACATCATATGTATTTATCAAAAGTACAAAATTTATAAGAACACTTTCATAATTATACTGACAAGTTTCCTAGTTTCTTTCAATAAAATACAGTTTGCACAACTTAATGTGTATAGATGACACCATATACATCTATCTGTATTTGGACTTTTTAGAATTTATGTAACTATATTATTCATAACTAATAGTATTTTATTTTATTTTTTTAATATTTTTTTATTATGTTAGTCACCATACAGTACATCCCTGGTTTTTGATGTAAAGTTCGATGATTCATTAGTTGCGTATAACACCCAGTGCACCTTGCAATATGTGCCCTCCCCACCGCCCATAACAGACACTTTTCAAATGAAGACATACAAATGGCTAACAGACACATGAAAAAATGTTCAAAATCATTAGCCATCAGGGGAATTCAAATCATAACTAATAGTATTTTAAGATTTACAATATTTCTTCCATCCCACAACTTATAGATAGGAATGAATTTTCCTTTTAAGAACTATTTATTCATTTACCAATTATTAATATTAAGAACTAATGACCTTAATATAATGGCACTGTTTGCAGTTATTTTAAATTGCAAATGTTTATTTGCATTTATAAAATTTTTTTTAAAGATTTTATTTATTTATTTGACAGAGAGAGAGACAGCCAGCGAGAGAAGGAACACAAGCAGGGGGAGTGGGAGAGGAAGAAACAGGCTTCCAGTGAAGGAGCCTGATGTGGGGCCCCATCCCGTAATGCTGGGATCACGCCCTGAGCCAAAGGCAGACGCTTAACGACTGAGCCACCCAGGCGCCCCTGTATTTATAAAATTTTTTTTGTACTTGTATTTATAAAATTTTATGTAAAAAATTAACCTAAGCTCTATAGTTTATAGTGTAGTGATTACAAACTAGTGTTTTTGAATCAGATACCTTGCCGTAAACATTTATTAGCTATATGACTTTGGAAAAGCAAGTTAAAATGAGCCTTAGTTTCATAATCTACGAAATGAGAATGATAATATCAACCCCATGGATCTGAAGCGAGGATTGAATAAGATAATTTAAAACCCATAGGGAGACAATAAATTTTAGTTATTATCTTTGTTTTTGTTGGATTTGACTATTAACTCATATATTTATCCAGTATGGATGCCATATAAACCCATGCATTTAATCTGTATTTTTTCATTTCTTTAATAATTTCTGGTACTGTTTTAGAAGAGAAATTAAATAGTATCTAATATGCCAGACAAAAAATGAATCTATGATATTTTCACTGTAACTTTCAGAGCTTTTCTGTATTACAAGGGTTTGAAAATTCAGGGAATTTAAGGCAGAAATAAAGTGAGCTTGTTTAAATAAGTTCATACAGAAATAGACCTACAGAATACATTCTGATTAATCAGTTCTATTTGGAAGATTCAAGTAGGTTATAAAACTACTTTTTGAGAGTCTGGTAAAAATGGTGAAGGGTCTACCCTTTTTAAATCAATAGTGAATGACTGGAGGATTCATTTTTTTCTTTTTGTCATCCAAACTTCATTCATTTGCTGAATAAATATATTCAGTTGCAGAATTTCAATGCTATATTGAGAAAATATGTAAAATATAACATATAATCACCACTGAGATGGTTTTTAAAAATTATTTTACGTATTATTATTATAGTTCTCAATATCAGGTATAGGGCACCTGTTGAAGGAATTTGGCTTCAGTGTTCTGTATAGTTAATCTTATTGTGGTCCACTTGATGGCAGTATTACACTTGGTAAAGTCACAATCTTGTGGGATTTTTATATTTGGTTTCCTGTATAGTAGTGTAAAGTAAGCCTTTCCATTAAAACATAAATTATGGGAGACTTATTTTCTGTTAATACCTAAGTGGTTACAGTTCAGAAGCGTTCTGTAGAGGAACCAAACCGAACTTAGCAAAACTGTTGCATGTCAGAGAAGATGTACTCCTGAGAAAGGAGGAAACTGAGTTTTTCCAGGATTTAAAATCCATGGCTCTATAAAAGATTGTAATTGTTCATCACTCTTAATAGTATTTTCACTTGTAGAAAAAGGTAATCAGGGATGGATTTAAAAAAAAAAAAGAATGTGTGTTTATTGGTGGAGATGTCAACTAAGAAGCTTAAAATTTGAGGAATCATGGCATGTGTCACCAAAAGAACTGAGCACTAATGACAGGATAAGATGTTTCTGCTTTTGTCTTAATGATTATGATTTAGCAGGTCAACGAAAGCTATCAGGTCAGCTCCTTCACTAGCAATAAATAATAAAACGGCACTTCCTGCTTCTCAACTTTTAAAAATTTATTGAAAGTAAGTCCTGCATAATGATGCTTATCAGAAATAGAAAAAAAAATGATTAGAGATAGAAAAAAATTATCCCATCTTTACCATTAAAAAAAAATGTTACCCCAACAATTAAATCAACCTTCTATAAAGTGATTCACAATAAGTACAGACTCCTTGGGAATCATCTGACCATAAAACCTAATCTATAGAACCTTGGTAAGATACCTCAATTCTTAGGTGAACCTGAATTATAAGGAAAAAAAATATTTTTTTGTAAAATGAGAACATTTTGACAACAGTTATTTTGAAACTCAGCATAAATAATACAATATGTCAAATAGTCACCTGAATGTGGTTATTTTTCCCCCTGAACATTTTATTTTTATCCAGTACACATTTATATTACCTCAACTTGGGTTTTAGGACTATAGATTAAAAATATGAAGGTACATATTCTCTGTATGCAGAGTATTTCTGTCTAGAGTTAGGTCCCCCTCCACCATCACTAACTAGCTGTATGACATTGGCCAGATTATTTAACCACATTTCATCCCCTGAAGTTTGAAATTATTGGTGTTATTGGATACATGGAAAGTTCTTACATAGTAGCATCTGATACCAAATAGTTTTCAATAAATGCTAGTTATTTGTTCTTTTCTAATAATAATTTGAATACAATTAACAGTGTCCTATACTTGAGAATTATAGTGTATTTAAAATATATATCTTAAATTCTAGCATAAAAAACAATAAAATTGATATTTTATGTTGATTTTTGTTGCCTATTTCATCATATTTACATTATAAGAATTATTAAAACACAGGTATTTTATGCAGAAATTTATTTTGGAAGAAAAATGAATGAAAGAGTTTTTATAACAGCAAAAATAAAATTTTAGGAAAATATCTATAATTTCAGTTAATGAATTGAAAAATGATGAAAGAGGCATTATCATATTATTCTTTATTGGTTGGGATGCAGGTTATGAGTGCTTAATCAAAAATGATAGTCAACAAATATTTATTGATTACTTTACAAGACAGTTAGATCATCATAGCACTTGCCAGGAATTATAAATGGTCACGTCATCCTTAAGATACCCATAAAAGAGTTGGGAGGTATATTCCCTAAAATTCATAAAAAGAAAGTGAAATAAAATGTGATGACAATAATTTGGTGTCATATGGCATCATGTATTCAGTTGCCAAATGAGCATCATAAGGCAAGATATATTATGAACTGAGAGGAAAGATAGCGTGCGTGAATACTGCTGAAAGTGATAAATGGAAGAAATTATATTTTAATTTAGCCTTTAATAGTAAGATTTGAATAGGAATAACAGAAAGAAAAGACCATCTGTGGTGAGGAAATGGTGTAAGAAATCATTAGTTTATGATGCTGAAAGGAGGGAGTAATGCTAATAAAGCAATTTTGAATAAAAATGTAATGTCTGAAAAATTTTTAAAAATTGTAAACCCTGCAAAAATTAGTTATCACTGTGTACTTTCAAAAAGCATCATTAAATTGTGCAGAATGTATTTGTTTATTTATTAGAACCAGTAGTTTATTGAGCACATAATATAGAGAACATGGAAATATGATGGTTAGTAGGGTAAGATTAGCCTCCAGCTATAGTTTTGTGGTAACAAATTATGTAATCAATTATCTGCACTTACATAAATCAGAAAGCATCCACATATGCAGGATGTGTTTGTTCTGTAAAGCAGGGATCTTGGAAATGTACATCATTCTTTTTTGGTGTTTTGACTGGTGTAGTCCCTGAGTTCATTCAGCAGAAAGGAGCTCTTCCTGGCTGTGTTTCTGTCAGTATCCACTTACCTACCTAATAATGGTCAACTTAATGCATATGAATTGCCACCCAGGGAAGAGTGTGTTCCTTCAGATATAAATTATGTGCATTTTCAATGTGGTACTCCACATTAAGAGTTGATTAAGTTTGTTTACAGTGCTCTACTTTCATCATAATATTTTCATTTACTCTGAGACCATAATCAAGAAAAACAAAATAGAATGATTTCTACTATATTAATTTACAATCTTTTACATGTTGGTGTATCCATACTTCATTTTATGCGGGTGACGTCTTTAAAGAACATACAGGTGACTTTATCTCAACATATTTGGAATCTAAGTTTCTCAACATAAATCAAACGAAGTTTTCCTAAATGAAGTTTACCTAAAATATGAAAGTCTTTCGTTTCCAAAGACAGGCACTCTACAAATATATCCAATGTTTCCTATAATAATAAGGAACTATTTTGTAATGGTAGTTAAAATGTAAAGTATTAAATTTTTGGTTTTAAATTCTGGTTTACAATTTTGTAATGTATCCCACAGTGTCAGTTTCTTCATCCACAAAGCAGAAATGACATATATGTGTATGTGAAAAAAATGTGTGTGTATACTTGTAAGGATTAAATGAGATAATAATTGTTAATACTTCTAATATTACTTCAGGCCTCAGCAGGCGGTATGTGTAATACTCTGTGATTATTAACAATAGCGAGTGGAATGGATCCTATTCTCCATGATTTCCTTCTGCTTCATCTCTCCCTCTCTTTTTCCATTTGCTCTTTAGTATCTCTCTTAAATAAATTTACACCTTTCCTTCTATTTGTCTTCTTTGGTTGTTTCTCTGGGAGCTTTGGATTACCTCCAAATGGGAAAAGACAGTTTATGCCTCATGATAAATTAAAAGTAAATTCTTTTTTTTTTTTTAAGATTTTATTTATTCATTCGACAGAGATAGAGACAGCCAGCGAGAGAGGGAACACAAGCAGGGGGAGTGGGAGAGGAAGAAGCAGGCTCATAGCGGAGGAGCCTGATGTGGGGCTCGATCCCAGAATGCTGGGATCACGCCCTGAGCCGAAGGCAGACGCTTAACCCCTGCGCCACCCAGGCGCCCCATAAAAGTAAATCCTTAATCAGTATCATGATAAGCGCAGAGGATGCTCTGGGACACTTCTCCATGGATCACTCACTTGCCTTTGATTTCAGAGCCTTTTCAAGGATATTTGTATAGTGAACAGTTTGTTTTGGAAGAGTATATTTAGCATCTCCATCCTGAACAAAACAGATTTATTTACTCTCCACCATAATAATGTCTCCCTCTGGGGCAAAGTTTAGGCAAGCTGACTTCTTTAAAAGATTCACGTTCTCTAAACTCACTGTTCCTTTCTGGTGCTGTACCCCATTGCATGTGCAAGTATCATCTGGCTCTGTTTGTGACGTCCTCTGAGAATTAGTGCTCAGGGAACACATGTAAATGCTGACACTATGGTTGTTACTGTTGCCATGAGTAATAAAGTCTCTTGTTTCTGATGCAGGCATTTTGTGTCTTATGGCGGCATTAGTGGAACTAAATTTTGGCCAGGTAATACCTGCTCATGTAGTAGTCTCAGATCTTTTACAGTTCTCGAGAGGGATTGGAGGAATTAGTGAATGAAAAACAACCCAGAATGCCAAAATGGCACATAAATGGTATTTAACATAAACTTCTCCAGTTAAAATTATATCCACAGTTTAAGAAAACATTTACTGTTTTTCAGATATCACCAAAAGTGTGACAATGATGATAAAAATGCTTTCCAAGCATTAATCAGTACATGGATTTCTTGACTTGGAGAGACCAAAGGCTATCAGTTATCGAAAATGATCACATATTACTCCCTACTTTTTAAATAAAATCTCTTCTTCAGAATATTAGAATGGGACCAAGTTAATTAGAAGAGTCCTAGTTACATGCTTTCCTGCCTTGACTCTGTAAGGAGGTCACCACAGCCGCAGGCATCACTCTATGATTTTGGTTCTCCACCAACTTATCTTTGACTTGCCAGGGGCTTGCATAAAGCAGAGAGTATCACTCTATGAGCTCTAGTCTGATTGCAGTGAACCAGGCTCTCTTCCTTTGCAATAAATACAATGTGCCATCAATAGTTTTGTACAGGGAATTCCTGTCAAGTTGTGTAAGTTAATTTTGTCAATCTGTGGATTTCTAGATTTGCCCTAGCAAAATTGCAAATTTGGTAAATAAACACTATCATTTACAGAGAATGTGGAATTCAAATATTTATTTATCAGTTAATATTGCACGAGTTTACAAGTATTGATTCATTAATCCACGTGGTAATTCTGTTATCCCTGTTTTACATATGAGACAACAGAGGCAGTAAGAGTCTACATAACTTGCCTCAAGCTGCACAGCTAATTTATGGCAAAGCTGGGACTCAATATGAGTAAAGGAGTATAAACTTGAAATGGCCTTAGTCCTTGTTTTTGTTTAGATTGACAAATTTTAGATTACTTCTCTCCTTGCCAATTTCTGATCAAGCATTGCCACAGTACATTATAATCGTTTGATTTTATTATCTCTCTCACTAGACAGTAAGCATCCTGAGAGTGGGAATAGCTTTTATTTGTATATTAAATTGTGTGTGTTTCATTTTTGTATTGCAAGTCTTGAAGGGATATTGATAGACTTTTTGGCACATAATAGGTGCTCCAGAAATTCTTGTTGGTCAGTATCACCTCGGTCCCTATGGTATGCCAGATTTTTATGGGATTTCTCCTTGCTTTACGTTTCCTGGCTAGCAGTGTACTCATGTGTTGGAGAGTTTTATTCAAAAAAATAAAACAAGACCAAAAACTGCTTTCTTAAATACTTGGCTTGCCTATTGTGATTTGGCAAATATAACTTTTTAAGGGAAGTAAAAAAAGTCAAGATTATTTAGTCAGAATGTGCCTTCCAAAGAAACTAAAGAAACTTGTCAAAACAAAAAATGAAATTACTATATTTTATATAACCTCCAATTTTAAACTTAAATTATATTATAACTTGATTTTTTTGGTAGTTGCCTCTAGTCTGTTTTCCCAAACGATGTTGTAGAGAGCTTTTCTTGGTGGTCTAATGTTGACAGTTAGAATGTGGAAGATTTCTCTTTTAAAAACATATCTTATGCTACAATAAGATAGGATAATATTTTTTGATATAAAATAATTTCTGTCGCACATCATATTTTTACTGTTGTGGTATCCTTTGGAAAACTGTTTAGGGATACACTTTGGTTTGTTACTTTTTCAAAATTAATATTTGTTATTTTAAAGTTTGCTCTTTGTAAATTGGTTTCCATGTTGGCAAGCAAGTGAAAGAAATACAAGAAATGACTGTGCTTTAGTAAATGGGGTTAGTAAAGACTTCCTTTTTTCTCTTACGGTGGGAGGCAAGAGCTTTATAGCCAAATTAAAAATAATCCCTCTGTGACACTTACATTTTTACCTTTTTGAAAAAGATTTGATTTATTTATTTGAGAGAGAGCGAGCATGGGGAAGCGGCAGAGGGAGAAGGAGAAGCAGGCTCCCTGGTGAGCAGAGAGCCAAACACTGGGCTTGTTCCCCGAACCCTGGGATCATGACCTGAGCCAAAGGCAGATGCTTAACCAACTGAACCATGCAGGCGCCCCCATTTTTACCTTTTAATAGACAATAAAATTGATTCCTGGGGATGGAAGAGGGGTATGGAGAGTAGCAAATGTAAGCCTTTTGAAATTATCTGTGTCTTTCTTCTAAATTCAGGTTATCTTCTATCTCCCTCTATTCACATTTTTCACACAAATCCCAGTCCTCTTTATTACTAAGGATGACGTTTACTATCTTTAGTGAGAGGGATTTGAAGATGGTATGAATTGGCAGATGAAATGAAAGGTTGAGAACCTCTAAAATAGACGGTGTTCTGGTATTAGAAGACAGAAGAAAATTGCGGTTTAGGAAACTTGATTATGACTTCTTGGTGAAAATATAAGCTCTATGGAATAAAATTTAAAGGCAAGTTTTTACCAAAAATTTGTTCAAACTTTATACAGAGGTACTATAGTAAAGATAATTAAAATAGTTTTACATTTAAGCAATATTTTATGTTTAAAAATAACCAGCTGTTCTACTTAAACTGCACTTATTTTTATTCCTATCAAATAAGCCCTACCTCATGGTAGTGGTAAGTATTAATATTTTGTGTCTACCAGCTTGGTTGTTGAATAGAAAGCAGTTGGTGTGAGGATGTAAATATTAAACAAAATAAATTATAGTTAATGGCTAAAAAGAAGAAGATCTCCAACCTGGAATTCACAATGAGGAAAAAAAAATAAAACCTTTTTTAAAGATCAAAATGAAAATGTGAAAATATCAAACAAAAAAGTAAAAAAAAATGAAGGTAACAATTAAGGTATTTATAAATACACACCTAGAAAAATATACATGCAAATTTTGCTAATGAGTTCTCTTTCTTTTCATTTTCATGAAAAATACAGCATAGAATCACATGAGTGTTAAAATAGGTTTTAAAAGGTGAATTGGAAAGCAGACTGGAGGAAGAAGTGGGAGAAGTGAAAAGACAAAGCAAGAAAAATAAAAAAAGACTGGTATTAAAATGAGGGTGAAGTTAGATCACAATTAAACATAATTAGAATAAACACTATCAACAGATAGATTGCTTTCTCCTCTTGTCCCAAAGTTTAGTTTGCTGTGGCTACATCTGAAATTTATTAGATGGCCAGGACAGGGAGAAGACTTCTCTGAAAACTTCTGCTCACCAGAGACAACCTTAAGTCTGCAGATCACAGATGAGGCCAGTAGCCTGGTTCTAAGCAAAGGAATATATGTATGAGTGTGTGTGTGTATGTGTGTGTACATTCATCTTATGTGTGTGTGTGTGTGTGTGTGTACGTACGTATTTATATGTGTATATATGTGCATGTATACATTTCTCACTATTTTTCTCCATTTATCTTTCACTTGCTACTTGAATTAGTCAAGAGTGTACAGACTTGAAGATTATAGTTTAAAAAATCTGTGATTATTTTTAATTGTTTAAATACATATTTAAATATTCCTGCTAGATAATCAAAACTGATAAGTGAGCACTTGCCTCCATGTACAAGGGCCTTGATATCATTGATTATACCTGTGAGATTATCTTCACATTAGTTCTCTTTTTAGCATATTATTATGAAACTGACAGTATGTTGATAATAGTTTCTTGCATACTACAGCACTTTAATTTTTTTCTTAGTAGTCTTGGCTAAAAATTAAATTTCAAAGCAAAAAATCATAAAGCCCAATTTTCCATAAAAGGCATAATCAAAGAATGATTTAAACCTTGGTTACAAGTAAAACTGTTCAGTATTCATGGTCATGGTAACAGTAAGATTTAAAATGATGGCAATAGTATATCTATCATGCCATTATACCCACAGTGTTATTGCTGTACGTCATTGGCTATTTCTTTTATAAAATTGAATTCTATTTCCAAATTAAATAAAAAAAGCTACTTTATATTCAGGTTCCTTTATACAACTGAAGATAAAGATGCCAGTATTTTAATCACTTTGGAATCAGTTATTGTGCATCTTAAACAATGCATTTGACGTAAGGGTTTAATTAGTTAGGTGTTTATTTTGCCCAGTGTGAAACAAATTTACATGATCCAGGCTATTTGGTTCATTGTCTATGTAAAAATTTTACTAACTGAACAAAGGAAATGAATATTCTTAGAAACCACATATAGACAACTAGGAATCTTCTGTGCTAAGATGACTGAATGAAGAGAAATCACAGAATTCTTTCACTACACATTTGAAAAAGGTGTGTACAAGTCAGCAAGATCAAAACAAAACATTTTCTTAACCTATAAGCATACGAAACTGTGTCTTTGAAATGAAGCTCTTAGGGAAGGGCAAGGAATCATTAGGAAAAGTCAATGAAAATTCATGTTCACTTTATTATAACAATTATATAATCTTGATATAATTCTCAACATTATAAAAAAGAGTGTGATAAAAAAGTAAATGAGAGTAATGGTAATTATCACTACTGACAAAGCAAAAAAAGAAGAAGGAAAGCGGCAAAGAATGGAATAAAGAAGTCCAAAAATGCATCTGGAAACATAATAAATATTTCATTCTGAAAAATAACAGCAATAGTAACAAATGGAAGAAAATTGCACACAAAAAGTACCATGCATTTAAGTGTAGTGAATAAGTACCCAGGCTTCATAAGCCAGACTGATGGGGTTGAATGCCAACTCCAGTGTGATCTTAGACAAATAACTTAATATTTTTGTTTTATAATTTTCTCATATCTAATATGAGGCTGATAATAACATTTTCCTCTGGGATTTTTGTAGGAAAATGAAACATGTTATGATATCAAGTGCCTGGAAGATCATCAGTGCTTATTAAGTTTTAGCTAATCACATTTTGTCTTTAGAAAAGCTTAAGAAAGGGGGGTGGCTCAGTCATTAAGCGTCTGCCTTCAGCTCAGGACATGATTCCAGGGTCCTGGGATCGAGCCCCATATCGGGTTCCCTGCTCTGCTGGGAGCCTGCTTCTTCCTCTCCCACTCACCCTGCTTGTGTTCCCTCTCTCACTAGCTGTGTCTCTCTCTGTCCAATAAATAAATAAAATCTTAAAAAAAAAAAAAAAGAAAGAAAAGCTTAAGAAAGAACTAGAAGAGAAATGCAGTGGATAAATTAATTTAAAAATAAGGCATCAAAAATATAATATATCAACAGGAAAAAAATAGCTTTTGTGGAGCCAAGAATATAAAATGAGCAAAAAACAAAACAGCAATACCTTTGTGGGATTAATTTATTAAAGATAACAATGAATATGGAGGTGATGGCTGAAGACTCATTGGTGACAGAGATGAAGCTTCCAGAAAGTAATCCAAGTGAACACAGAGGGAAATATCTGCCATTAAAATAATTGGAAAGGGCAAACTCGTTTAAAAGGACAAACAACATTTAAAGTGAACATGATGGGGTCTGTTAACTTCTTTAACAGAAATGAACAGAAAAAAAAAATCCTCAAATACTTACTAATAAGAAAATTACTGAAATTAAAAAAAAATAGCATGGGTTAAAAGGATTACACAGTATCTCAGGAAATTTGATAGAAACTGATTAACAGAGATTGCCTATAAAATTTCTGAAATTCAGGAGTAAAAAAAGAATTCTGTAAGTTTTTAGACATTAAGCTCACATCCCTTTCAAAGGGGAAACATTCCTCAGACTTCTACAGAAGAATATCTAATGCTGTAAAATAATGAACTAATAGATAAAAGTTCTGAGGAACAAAAAGTATAATCTGAGAGTTTATACACCTAAGTTTTCACTCAACTAGAGGCAGTCAGATTGTTCAGACAGAAGCTCAGTCAAGATGACACCCACAACAAGATGAACTAAAAACACCTGAAATCCTGACTCCCAGGATATGAAGGAATAAGATTTTGTAAAAAAAGGGGAGTGGATAGGAATATATATATATATTGTAAAAAAGGGGGAGTGGATAGGAATATATATATATATATATATATATGTATATGTATATACACACACATATATATGTATATATACACACACTGTGTGTGTGTGTGTGTGTGTGTGTATTTATAACTAATCCATTTTTTTACCAAAACCTTAGCCCTTCATATTTGATTGACAGGACATTTTCAGAAGGTGAAACAGGGCAAATGTTATTAGCCTGGATAATGTAACAATAACAACAACAATAATAATATTATAGTATAATAATAACAAATTCAAAATTATGATTAGAGGGGAAAAACCAAAAGGAATATAAATATACAATTTGTTTTTTCATCCTTCATAGTTTGAAGTCATTACATACTACTTAAATTCGATAAAATTTCAACTATAACAGCATGAATTATGTAAATTTCTAAAGTAAGGACCAGAAAAATAAAAAAAATGCATTATCAAAATTTGATATATGGATCTGTTATTATGCCAGTGCCATAATGTTTTGATTACTGTTGCTTTGTAACATAGTTTGAAATCAGGAGTGTGATGCTTCCAGCTGTGTTCTTCTTTTTCAAGATTGCTTTAGCGGATTGCTTTGGTCCTCAGAACTTTTATCTATTAGTTCATTATTTTACAGCATTAGATATTCTTCTGTAGAAGTCTGAGGAATGTTTCCCCTTTGAAAGGGATGTGAGCTTAATGTCTAAAAACTTACAGAATTCTTTTTTTATTCCTGAATTTCAGGAATCAATCTTAGGATTGATTTCTAGTTCTGTGAAAAATGTCATTGGAATTTTGATAGAGGTTGCATTGAATCTGTAGATCATTTTGAGTAGTCTGGACATTTTAACAATATTATTTCTTCCAGTCCAATATTTAACAATATTATTTCTTCTTTCTATTTATTTGTGTCTTCTTCAATTTCTTTCATTATGACTTATGGCTTTCAGTGTAGAGATCTTTCACCTCCTTGGTTAAATTTGTTCCTAGGTATTTTTGTTTTTGATGCTATTGTAAATGGGATTGTTCTCTTTCTTTATTTTTTCAGATAGTTTGCTGTTGATGTATAGAAATGAAACATTTTTGGATATTGATTTTGTATCTTGCAACTTTACTGAATTCTTTTATCCATTTTAACAGTTTTTAGTGTTGTTGGGGTTTTCTATGTATAAGATCATGTCAGCAAAAAGAGAAAATTTTACTTATTTTCCAGTTTTGATAATTTTTATTTCTTAATTCTTATTTAATTACTCTAACTAGGACTTTCAGTACTGTTAAACAGAAATGGTGAGAATGGGCACTCTTATTTTGTTCCTGATCTTAGGTGAAAAGCTTTGAGCTTTTCATTGTTGAGTATAATGTTAGCTGTGGAATTGTTATATATAGCCTTTATTATACTGAGGTACATTTCTTAACTACATGACCATTTTAAGCAAGAAGATGAGGATCCAGTGAGCTAAACTTACTGTTATTTAATTTGAGTGTTTTAACTGTGTTCTGTAATCCCTTCACCTAAATATTGAATTAAAAAATAAACTTCATAATTTTTCTTCCAAGACAAAGCTTTAAGAGACTTGAAGGTGATTATAGGTAATAATACTGTATTATAAATTTGAAATTTTCTGAGAGTAGATTTTAAGTGTTCCAATCACATACACACAAAAGGTAGCTATGTGAGGTGATGATATGTTAATAAGCTTGAGAATGGTAGTCATTTCACAATGTGTATATATATATATTAAAACATCATGTTGTACACCTTAAATAGGTATAATTTTTATTTTCAATTATACCTCAATAAACCTGGAAAATAATAAAAAAATTAAAAAGATTTGAGGAATTATATTTCAATGAACAAGAAGTTACTATTTTCCTACATAGAAGAGATATTACTGTTTTTACTAATTTTTACTCTTTTTACTAATGATAGGCAAAGAAAAAAAATACCAGTGTTAAACAAAACTCTAAAGTCGGCAAAGTCTGTTTCCATTCTTTTAGCCTTGCTTTTCTGAAAACCGGTAACATTGAAAGTCTTAGCTTTCCCCTTACCTGTAACAGGAAAATGAGTCTCTAATGTAATTTAAGGCACTTTGTGCTTATGGAAGGATTATTTTTTGAGCAAAGGAACAGTAAATATATTTCATTGGCTACCACTTGCTTGGCCTTCAGATGTTGTTCCAAAGCTGCCACTTTCAAACAATAAATATATAATTGAATTTAATCCTTCATTTGTTAGGATGAATTATTTTACTACATAACCATAAATTTTCCTCTTAATACCTTGGTGATAAATTTGAATAATTTGTACATTCATTATTCAGTTAAGAGAAAGAGTTGTTTTAGAATATGGGGATTTCAGTGAAGGCTGGACTCCTGAGTGTCTTTGAAAGCACTCAGTCTGGGATCGTGGCAGAGCAGAGCCATTTAAAATGTTACATAAGGTTAAAGTAAAGTAATGGTTGGACAAATAATGTATTTTAGAATTCCTGTCTGACTCTAGTTACTAACCTCTTATGTTATAGAAAAAAAAAACATTGTGTACGTGTGTATTTGTAAATTCATTACATTAAAAATATTTAGTAGTTATTTCTTTGAGATATTAGGGAGAGATAAATATGTGTTTGTTTTCTTAGCAGCCTGTTTAAACTTAATATGACCATATTGTTTTAAAAACTTGAGGATGGGGCGCCTGGGTGGCACAGCGGTTAAGCGTCTGCCTTCGGCTCAGGGCGTGATCCTGGCGATCCGGGATCGAGCCCCACATCAGGCTCTTCCTCTATGAGCCTGCTTCTTCCTCTCCCACTCCCCCTGCTTGTGTTCCCTCTCTCGCTGGCTGTGTCTATCTCTGTCGAATAAATAAATAAAATCTTTAAAAAAAAAAAAAACTTGAGGATGATCTGGTATAATAAAACCTTTTCCATTTTATGTGATACAAATAAAAGAAATACAACCGCACCATTTAATTTTTTCGGTTAATTTTTAAACAGAGAAACACAAGTGTTTGTGTTCTTGTTTAGTTTTTATTTATTTAAAAAAATAATTTAAACAGTATGCAAGGAAACACGTTGGTTATTAGAGTCACCTGGCATAGACATCTGCTACTACATGGACCTCTGGGTTGTCTTGGCACCTGTGCCTGGCATGGCAGGTGCCTACATCTTTCATCACAACTTCAAGCTGATCTGTCCACATCTGCAGTTTCTGTGACGATGTCACTCTTCCCACATAGAGGGGGATGTTTTTAAATTAAGGTTATGGGAATAAGAGGGTAACTTTTTAGAGCTTCTAAAGCCATGTCTCAGAGCCTAAAAAAGTATGTTGATTTTCATTTATTTCTGGAAAATTAACCATCAATGGTAGGTTGTTTTCACATTGTATATCCGAAGCATCAAAAAGAGGGTAAAATGATCTTGAATTAAAAATAAATGCATTCACAGATTTCATATGCTTTTGGCCGTCTACATTTCTCAGTTTTCAGAGTAAATTTGAACATTATTCAAAATTTAATATGTTTTGTATGTCTTCTGTGGGACGTTTACTTGCAAAAATCACATAGTTTGCATTTTATTTCCTACCATATTACACATTCTTTTAAGAAAGCCCATTTTAAACAATGCTTTTCAAAGGATAAAAGCTTTTCAGATTTTTTTCTTGTATGAAAGACACTCAAAAGCTTTACCTTATGCACATAGCATTTTAATCGTGGTTGCAAAGGATTCTGCAAATTTAAACCTGCTGGGTTTTTTTTATTGTTATTTTTATTATATATTTTTTCTTCCCTTTGAAGCATGTGAAATTGCAGGAGGTGGAATATTTAATTTTGACCATGAATTATTCAGATTTGTTTTTTAAAATTAACATTAGTTTAAATGACTTAACATTTTCCTTTAGTGGTTCTTAGATTTTCTAATGCAACTCATAAAGCTACATTTCTTAGCTGGTACAAAGCTTGATGAACTAGCAGCTATAAGCTATTGCAGGAAATAAACCCAGACCTTGCTTATAAATAACTGTCTAATTTTAATCTGATTTTCTAGCATCATATAAGGTACAGCTGTATATAGTTTTATAGGGTGTGTGATCATCTTGTCTATATTTTGGGGAGATGGCAGGAACAAATGAATTCAATTAATCTCCTTAAAACATCTCTGCTCTAAGAAATCCATTATTCTTCCAGAAAATAATCCTATATTGTCTTTTTTAATCACAAATTGGGACGTATAGAGATAATATGCCCTTCAGTAATTAACCCTTTTAATTTTACATTTCTCTATTATCTTAATATCTGTAATTGAATATGTAAATAAAATTTATTTATAAATAATTGCTATGCCTTAACACAACACATGATGTTTTACACATTTTACTTACCTTTGAACAGTGAGATAACTTCATTATTCAAAATATGAGTGGAGTTTATAGGTATTAAAAACAAATAATGAGTAGTGATTAACCAAAGAAGAAAACATTTATAAAAGTGGTTCATGTAAAAGCAGCATAGCTGCAAAAATACCGTTGTCTTTATTCTCATTATTATGACTGGGAATAATCTGGAGTTATAAGAGGTCTTTTTTTTTTTTACAATTTTATTTATTTCAGAGAGAGAGAGAGAGCATGAGCAGGGGGTGGAGGAGAGGAGCAGAGGGAACGGGAGAGGCAGACTCCCCGCTGAGCAGGGAGCCTGAGGAGGAGCTCAACCCCAGGACCTCAGGATCAGGACCTGAGTCAAAGGCAGACGCTTAACCCAGAGCCTTAACCGAATGAGCCCTGCAGGCACCCCACAAGAAGTCTTAAAGATAATCTAGTTCAACCAGTTTTTATTATGGATGAACAGACCAAGTTAAGTTAATAGTATGATAAACTGAAACCAGTGTTAGGATCAGGGTTAAATCACAGGTCAAATGATACTAAGAATTTTTTTGCTGATAATAATTTGATGAGAACAATGTGAAAAATCATCCTTAGATGATTGCATCTGTTAATTTACTGTAAACTAATGTGGATGACGCAGGAAAAAATGAAAGTGATGGAATTAATTTAGAACACTAATGAATGAGCTAATCACCCTAAAGCATATATCTAAAAACAAAACAAAAACAAAAATAAACTACAAAAATCAATCTGAGAATGCTTTCACATATAAACCTGTACATATGGGTCTCTGAAAGCTGACATCTGTTCAACTACTAGTCATTTTTGAACTTTTTGAATACACCTGTCCTCTTTAATTGCCATTTATTTTCGTGGGGGTACAAAGGACTAGAGGACCCAATTTCTGCCATCAGGGAACTAAAAGTCTTCCTGAGAAAAGGGATGTTTAAATCTAAAATAAAAACTCACAACCTGAGGCTTATATGACCACATAATTCTATGTCCTAGTCGATGTAATTTGTTCAATAAAATTTGAAAATGGTATAACTTGCTTTGAATGGAGCAATAAGAAAAAGTTTAAAATTTGAGGGGCAATGAAATAGTAGGTAATGGGAAAAGAAAGAAGTGATATAATGAATCTGATGTTTAAAAGACATTAATCTAAAAAAAACATTAATCCGATGTTTAAAATGCATTAATCTGATAATAGTATGTGGAACTCACTATAGAAATGAAAGAATATTTCCTGTCTGCCTGAATTAGACTACCCTAAGTATCTGAGTGCAATCATTTAGTATTTGTCTTTTTGTGACTGGCTTATTTCACTTAGCATAATTCTTTGAGGTTCATTTATGTGTCAGAATTTCCTTACTTTTAAGACTGAATAATATTTCATTCTTTATCCTTTTTTTAAAATCCATTCATCTGTGGATGGACACTGAGTTGCTTCTACTTTGGCTTTTAGGAGTAGTGTTACTGTGAACATAGGCTAGGGAGAGGGGTAAATGAGGAGTTGTTCAATGCTACAGGGTTTTAGTTTTGCAAGTTGAAATGGGTTCTGGAAATGGATGATGGTGATGACTCTGTAACAGTGCGAATGTACAGCCCTGAACTGTACACTAAAATGGTTAAGATGGTAAATTTTTGCTATGTGTATTTTACCACAATTTAAAGTAAATCAAACAAACAAACGTAAATAAATTTTTAAAAATCAATCAAAAAAAGAAATGAAAGAATAAAGGAGATGACAAACGATTGCACTAGCCAAGATATGAGATAATAAGGACCCAGACTTTATATTTTAATACACTACTATTCATGCATCTAATTATTTTTTCAATACATAATATGTTGAGAATCTACTGATTTTTAAGTAGGATACCAGATCAAACAGTACTTGCTGGTTGTAGTGTGTGTGTGTTATGGGTGGTGTTTGGTGAAGATTATCATACATTGCTCTAAGTTGTATGATAGAGTTATGTTTAGGCATAAAGACCCATAACTCACTGTCATTAGGAAGGATTTTCCAGAAATGATGCTTGAAGGACAAAGATAAATTACCGTGGTTGGCAGTAGTGTTGGAAGCAGCAGGATTAGTTATGTACGAAATACAATAAAGGGGAGTACTGCACATTTGGAGAACTACATATGGTACAATGTGATTGGAATAAAGTACGTAGTCAGTGAAATTGTAAGTCATGACATTGGAAACAGGTGTATTCCTTAAAAGTATAATCAACTGGTATATTGTTCTACTAGAAATATAACTCTTGTTATTTTTCTTTTTAATTAGGTCATTTATTTTGCGATTCATGGCTTTAAGAAATGTAATCAGGTCTGTATTTAAAAAAATGTGAAATAATAGCACAAATGAAGTGTATTTTATTGAGAACATTCATTCTAGCACTTTGATGGGAGATAATTCTCCATGGGTCTCTAGTATTTTTCCATGTCCTGTGAGGAAAGGTACTGTCTTTGTTACAGACTATCTTTTCAAGAATATTTGTATAGAGAACGGCCTTAGAAGAGACAGTTGTTTCCCTTTGGAACTAAGGGAAGGTGCGGTTACTACCCGTTGTAAAATATTTGAGTTTTTGAGTTTACAGTTCCTCTCCTATAATGCAACCTACTGCATGTACAGATATCACCTGTCTCCCTTTGCATTTTTCTGTGGGAGTTTAGGCTCAGAAATTGCATTAGAAAATGCTGATACTCTAGACATAGCTATAGCTGTGAGTAATAAATTCCTTTGTCTCTTACTCAGGAGTCTTATGGCTTCTATGAGCATCCATGAAACTGTGCCTGGGAATTTGTCAGCTTCTAAGTAACATAAAGTCTTAGACCCTTCATAGTTCTTGACAGTTTTGGCAATGAGGATGTGATGCTGACAGAGATTTTATTTCTGGAAGAGGATGGATAAGGGTTGATTAACAGGATTTGAGGAAAGTCTACAGGAATTGGTAGCAAACCTGTTGACCAGATTATATGGTCAACCAGGCAATAAGTGGTTCTCGACTTCATTGCCTTTTAATAAGAAGGTATTGGAATGGTGGTTGCAGATAGAGTACTAGGAAGTAGGTGTAAAGAGATCTTGACAGTGCAGGGGTTGTTGCAAGTCTTCCTCTTCATAGGGAGGGGAGGAGGATTTCCTAGGTATTCTGGTTGTCCAGTTAAAACAACTAGAACTGAGATTTTTGTTGGATGGACAGAATTCCACCCCCTTTGAGAGAACAGTTACAGAATCTCGCACACACACACTGAAGGTGAAGGTAGGGGAATTTGTGACTGCTATAGACAGAAACTAGGTGAATCATAACAACACTGACTAGTTTACTTGGGAAATGAGGGACCTGGGAATATAATAGTTTTACAAAATAATGGCTACACTTCGTTGTTTTGTGGCCCAATCACTCTTGCAGTCTACCAACTTAAATATATTCAGACATGACAGTAAAAGGTCTCAGAGTAATTCTTTTAGTGCATTCTAGAGGCTATAAGGAGCTTTGACTCAGATTTCTGAGATGGACTCCCATGGTAAACTGTAGATGATGTATTGACTAGTATTCAGGCTCATACTGCAGTGGATTGGATTTACAGTGCTAATGAAGGTGACCCACTGGAGAAGGAGACACTAACCCCAACATTTTTAGATAAATTCTTGCTCTCAGTCCTGCTACCCAGGATAATTCCCCTAGCCTTTATTATGAAACGAGGTGAGAACTTGAGAGATGTTATGGCAGTGGGGCAGCAAGTGATATGGACTAATGTGGACTCCTTAGAAAATTTGCTGCTGTAAGAATCAACCCCAAATCAGCCAAAGAAAGTGCCATGTTGGAGGCACTGTCAGTTTGTGCTCCCCATTTGGGGAAGAGTAAAAATTGTTAAAAACCCTTATGTTCCCTAGAGCACCATATGTGGCCCTGGTACTATATTATTTGTATAGAAGCCAGGAAATAACTCGCCTCCCTTCTGGAAACACATGCATTATTGGGATGGTCATAATTGACCTTCAAGTATTTAAGGAAATACTAGCAGTAGATCATGTAGCTATCAGATGACTGTAGAAGTCGCTCCAAAACTAGGTTGTCTGTGGTACTGGTGGGTTTTCACAGAAGAATAAGTGACTCATTATTAATGCGCACTCCGTGTGCAGTTATCCCTACAATGAGAATCACCATTTCAAAAAAATGGTACAATATTTCTCCCTGCTTTTAGCCGCAGTGATCAATGATATGACTTTGGCTCCTGAAGACATTCAGGTTAGCCTCAACTCACTGACCAGAGTAATCATGGGTAATAGATTTGCCCTAGACTTTCTCCTTATCTGCCAAGGCTGAGTCTGTGCAATGTCTAATACTTCCTGCTTTACCTGGGTTAATGTCTTGGGTCAAGTGGAAAGGTCAATACAGAAAGCCAATTGTTTTTTTTAAAGATGGTCCTTTGATGAGTTATAGGATTTGTTCAGCCATCTGGATCTGGGACCCAAGGGGACATGGTTGAGTTCAAGTCAGGCTCATGTTGTTTTTCAGAATCTCGTTGTTAGTGGCTTTAATTAAATGCTCTATAGGATGAATTGGATGGATTGGGTTCAGCCTTTGCCACTCAGATTAATCAGAGCAGCCAAAAGGGTGTCATAGTGATGGGAAAATTCTTCAGAAGTTAAGATGCTCTAGAAAAGAGTTAGGTATTGTTCAAAAACAATATTCTCTGGGTATCTCTCATACTTTATTACCTCCTGTAAGCAGAAACACTCACTACCTATATGCTAGAATATTTTTCAAGAATGTTTAATTGTGGACAGACTTAGAAGACACAGTGCCTTATTCTGAAACAAATGACAGGTATGCTTACACCCATTATCAAAGATTTGCATTGTATGGGCACCCCTCAAACCAAGTTTGTCTTCCATAATATAACCAAGTGCATGCACACATATCACATGGCTCTCTTTGTGTTGACTTGTGAGAATTGGTACTTAGGAAGTTATCACACACTTACAAAATGCTGACACTCTAGCTATTGTAATTGGTGTGAGTAATAAAGTTCTTTGTGGCTGACCCAAAGTCTGTCTTGTTTTAGCAAACATAAAATTGTGGTAGGCTAAAGGATAGCTTGCAGATAGGGTAAAATAGACACTTCATACATATTTCTTTGTAGACATATTATATTTGAAGTGATAAAATAATATTAATGTGTTGTTGAAGCTAATTTTCAGAGAGGGGATTATATCCCACCAACATTTATGACTAGGTAATAAAATCTCACTTATACTGAAATTTAGCTCCATAAAATGCTTTTGCTATCCAAAATCTGAACATGTGCCAAACTGTCAGTTAATACTGTACAGCACTGGTATAATTAGGTGAAAGTGCTAGATAAATTATATGTAATCTGAGTAGCAGAATCCTAAATCATTCTAATAATAAATGATTGTATCAGCAACATATAAATAGAAAAGAGTACCAGTAACACATCAAAAGCTGTTAATTTGTTGAAAAAAAAAACGTCTGAGAGATGGAATTAAACCAAATAACTAGAAAATATGTAAGAAGTAAGTATTGCTAAACGTTTAATGATAGGACTTACAGTAAACATTTTGTGAGTTTCGTGTTCTACTTAGGTGTAGGAAATCCAGTAGAACAATGTAACATTTCCTTGGATATGATAGTAACTGAGATGAGTGTTTTTACTGATTAAATAAATGATTTGAAATAAACAATAATTAGGGAAATTAACTGTGGATGGAGAATTTCCATAGAAAATATTTGTAATTATATTTTTAAAAACTCTCAATTTTTTAAAATGGAAATAGGTTAAATGATAGAAATAACATCATTATCTTTTTTCTTTGTCACAATTTTTGTTCATCTCTAATTTTTCCTTGCCATTTAGCTCTTATTTCTTCCCTATCAATAANATATATATATATAATTAATTGATTCATTGACTCATTCATTCATTTGGCTGGTATTTAATAAACGTCTGTTATTCATTGAGCAGCACTGTTCAGGTATTTATAGCATTACTTAGAATTTAATAATTTCAGGTTTCTGGAAAATTCTAGGTCTGCTGGCACTGAACTGACCTCTCCCTAACAGTAGACACTGTTTGTGAATTGGCCAGTTAATTTTAGGTCCGGCAGAACTAAAACAAATACTTGATTTGGTAGGTAGAGTTAACAAGTAATATTTGAAAAGCATTGTACAGTTTTCTTTCAGAATTTTATTCTGACAACCAATGTGAGCTACTTAAGCACGACTGGTTGTTTCCATTTTACAAAGAACCTAAGTCTTTTACAAAGTAAAGCCTCTTACAAAAAACCTTACTCTTACAAAGAAGTAAGTCTCTTACAAAGAACCTAAGAGGAAGTGATCCAAAGCTAGGTTGCGTAGTCAAAATTAGAATTTCATAAAAAAAAAAAAATGTGTGTCCTCTCACTATACTCCATGTACTTTTGGCAGATGACAGAGTGGGTTAAAATAATTCCAAATGCAATACGGAATTATTCTTTATATACCTAGTGGCCTTTGAAAATATAAGTTAAGACTGGGTCTGGCTAAAACATCATTGAGGACATAAGATCTAAGTTATTGTCTAAGTTATTGTTATTACCAAAATAGCACATCATAAATTTGCAGAACACATTTGATTGTAATGCAATTAAGACATAAATTCTTGTGCCAATGAATTTATATTCTCAAAGTCTTTCTACATGGAAGAGTACTATATTATATAATCTAAATGTATAGTAATTCGTTTCTTGCCACATGCTATAGTGTTTATGGATATCATTTAAAATGTACAAATTAAAAAAAGTTGAATCCGTAAGATTTGAAACACATTATAAAATTCCCTTAGGGAACTTGTACACAAAATATATGGCCAATATAAGCGTTAGTAACACCAATGATAAAAAGAAATAAGAGACCCGCTAAAAGATAGGAACACAAGACTATTTGAAGTCTATGGTAGATGACAACTAGGAAATTACAGAATTTAGATACAAAATTAAAGGGTAAGGAGCATATGAAGTAAGAGTAAGCACAGAATGAGAGTTTATTAGTGAGGATAGACTGGGCTAGGTGTTGCTAAAAAGTAAACCAAGAAAAGTCTTAATTGCTTACATACAACAGAAATTTGTTTCTTGCTCACACAAAATCCAGTGTGGTTCTGGCAACTCACCAGGGCAGCTCTCCTTCATGTTGTGACTCAGAAGCTTTCTTCATTTTGTATTGCCGTCTTAATGTATGGATTTCTGGATTATCTGGACAGGAGGAGATAATGTTGAAGGTTTATGCGAGATGGTTTTAACGTCAAAACCTGGTCACATGGCTCTAAAATCACTCCAAGGGACTTTCTAATATGTAGGTTACTTTCCATCTATAAGAAAAAGTTAAAGATCTGGGGTTATGAAACAAAAAGAATCTTTCCTCAATGTAAGATAACCATGTGAAGCACACTGAAGGATTTGCTAGGTCTCTTAGGCATCAATGACTGACCTGTTTTCCCACATGATCAGTGGTCATGAAGTAGATAAAATAATTTGACTGCTAGGGGAGGGGGGGAATGGTATATCAGAGGAGCCATTCGCTTGATACGATGAGGAGGACTGGTGCTAATAGAGTTAAGATGGTGTGATAGAAACCTTTGAAATAAAGAAATGGCAATTTAACTTCCTGTGGGAATTGGGGTGTATATTGCATGACTAAGAATGAGAGATATTCTCAGAATTATATTAAAGCCCCAGTAGTTGTGATAAATATTCTGAACGTCTCAGAAAGTGGTTAACAAAAAAGAAATGATATTTCATAGGGTGAATGGATGATGAAGGTGAAGTGAGAAAATGATAAAAATGGATTCTTCTCTTCTTATAAAAATGGATTCTTCTCTTCTTATAAAAAAAGTATAGATTAATAAATCTTCTGGCACTAATTTTGATAAATTTTAAATAATAATAGTGCATTACATACAATTGTATTAAGTCATTAATGATCTTTGTGTTCAAGACATTTGATATATTATTAATTATTTGTTTTCATCTAGATTTATATTAATTTTTGAATGTTTGCCTTTTTATTATATGTAGAAAGATGAAACATTTAACCTCAATTTTAATTGTTTTGCCTCTCAGAGTACATTTACATTCTTTGATTTTCATAACAATTCAAATTCATTATTCCACTCTTTTATTTTTATAGTTGGTTTTGAAATGTGTTCTTATATTTTCTGAAAATATTTCAACTAATTCCAAGTTTCTGTTACCTGGATCTAGCCATGTGAGAAGTTGTCATTATCCCTATCTTTTTTAAAGCTTTTAATTGATAACCGTTTTAAAGCTCTCATTTCCTAGGTGAGAAGTAGAGTTTCATTTATGATGGAGTGACCTTCTTAGGGACAGTCATCTAATAAAGAGCCAATTAACTCAAGAAATGTGAGGTATTGTGCCATCTTCCATGCTCCCCAAAAGTTTAAAGTCCAATAGGCACACCAGATAATTCAAGAACTGATTGTGATGCAGTAAAAAGTGGTAAAATAGAAGTAAGCCTAAATGATGTGAAAGCACAAAGGAAGCTGGTTAGCCCAGCCCAGACAGCTGGATGCTGGTGGCAGCCAGGACCGTTGGCCAAGCCAGGGCATTCAAAGAATGCATCAGGAGCAGAGGAACTAACAATGGAAAAACACATGCCTCCTATGGTCAAGCATTATTATATGAGGGCAGAGTAGCTGTAGCAGGAATGCAAGTCTGGGAAACAAATCTTATCCAGCCACCACTACACACCCATGTGGTGATTGGTATATGGGATAATTAGGAGAGAAAGGAACAACCAGATAGGACTTTTAACATTCTGAATTACTTTGGATTATCATTTTAAGATACAAAATATTTTTTATTTCATTATTCTTCAAGATTTTCCTCAAATTTATGAAGCACGTTTGAAAAATCGGAGTCTTTTAGAAACAATGGTGCATTTTATAGGAAAATGATAAAACAATAGCTTCATAAAAATACAAAGGCTGATTTCATATTTACTTTGCATTATGTATATGTATGTATTATTTATAAAATGCAAAGAAATGAATATGTAACTATCAGGTTTTTTGTTAGCTTATTAATACTTTCACCCCAAGGAATATCATGATGTACATGGAATTAATAATGATCATTTTATTTCACAAATATAATGATATCGTTGCTATGAAGCAAAAAAAGAAAGAAGGGGAAAATGTTCTTAATGAATGCATTTTGGGGTAATGATCATAAAAATAAATCTTAATCTGTAATCGTAAGTATGAAAGAAAAATGACTTGCCAGAGATAAAAAAAAGGTTTATAGTAATATTGAAAGCAACTATAATTACATTTTAAAAAGTTAATTTGCTTAATTGATGTTTCTCTAAACCTACATTTTCCTTTAATCTTTATTATTTATATATTCTCAGTCATTATACTATAAATTCCATTAATTTATACATTAATAAGTTGAATTGATTGGTTTGCATTGATAGGTTTTGAGTATTGAGTTAGATTTCTGTTAATTATGCAGCTCTTTATTAGATTTCTTAATAGTCTAGTTATATGTAGTAAAAACTGATGTCAGTAGTTGGACAGGATAAAATATTCCAGTTTTGTCTTTAATTTTGCAAGTGATTTAGATAAAATAAAAATATTTATCTAAATTTTATATTGATCTAAGAAGAGGAATATGTTCATTTGAAAATCTTTATATTAAATAAATAAGTTAACAAACATGCCAAACTAAAGAAATGAACCAATTCTATTTTGGTGTGACTCTCACCTATGACAATTTTTTCTGACTTGCACCCTAATGATATTTTCTTGTTCTCTACATTTTAGATGTAACTAATATTGACGTGTATTTGATATTTATGAATATTTTCATTTTATGAGTATACATATTTTTATTATATAGTATATGTCAATATTGCATTTTTTAAACTAATCCTTCCAATAGGAAATAGGACTGTCTACCTTTATAGATCACTATGGATATTTAAGCACTTAAGGCATTGCTCTGATGAGAAAGCACTCTAAACTAGTTATGACCGTACATTAATGTTGCTGAAATGTTTGTTCTTTCTCTTGGATGATGTTTTTAGTCGTTAAAATACAGTCCTTTCCTTTACATAAAGCAGTATAAATTCGATCTTCCAAATAGATAGGAAGTTCCAATTTTATGAGAAAAATAAGGCACTCTGCAATTGCTTATGGTATGCTACTTCTGTTTGTGAGGTTGTATTTCTTTGTACTTTAATACAAAGTACATTAATATGAAAATGATTAAGTAAGTGGGATTATTTTGCTTCCCAACTAGCTCCAATATGACACTTTTAACAAATGAAATACAAAGATTATATAACTATGGATTTCTCATAAAGTAAAAAAAATTCTCTAATTATATATTATACTGTTCTAGTCAACAAGTTCAGAATTCAAGACAGCGTGTTCTTTGCCCAGTACCTGACACATAGAAGGTTCTGAATAAATATTAATTCATTGAATTAAATTATGAACGTATGTGCTAAGTGCTGTAGGAGCTACAAAGGTAGAACCGTACACCATACTTACTTTCAAGATGATATAAATAAGAATAATATTATAAACTACATGGGAAAAATTAATGTTGGTAATTTTTTAAGTTTTTGTTTAAATTCCAGTTAGATAATATACAGTGTAATATTAGTTTCAGGTGTACAATGTAGTTACTCAACTCTTCTATACACCACCTGGTGTTTATCACAAGTGCACTCCTTAATCCTCACCCTAATGTTAAGCACATGAAGATGAGGGAATCTTTATAAACGAATGGAACATTAATTTGACCTTGGTGGAAATGTAAATAAAGAAGACATTTGGTTCAGTTTGCAGCTGTGAAAAAGAAATAAAATGTCAAGCAAAATTTGAAAGGTTACACTTTTTTTTTTTTTAACATGTTCAACGGGCATAGTGAAGGATCATTTGTATGTGAAAGGAATTACAGATAGACAAAGTAGATTATCAGGGATGACTTGTTCTCATTTAAGGGAAAGTGAATTGTGGCCCAAAGAGAAAAGTTAAACTGTCTGAGAGTCCATAGAACTTAGAAAAAAATGGGAGCATAACTGTTTGGGAAGTTTGAGGGAAACCAGTCTAACCTCTTTTTCAAAACTATAAATGCTCACTTATGTCCAAACATCTAGTAAAGTGCTAGTAAGTTAAACAAACAAACAGTTCTTGGTATTTGAGAGGATTTCCTTTAATAATTACCAAGACCCCCCCCCCCCAACACACAGTGAGTTGCTCACTCACAGCACTTGAAGAGAAACATAGTAGAGAAACTTACTCTTCAGGCAAGCATGCTTGTTTAAATCTTGGTCCTGCAACTGTAGTGTCATGGTCTCAGGAAAGTCATTTAATTCCTCTAAGGCTCAGGCTTTTCATCTGCAAAACAATGCATGCCTTTTTGACTGTTGGGACCTATTAGAAAATGTTTTCTCAAAATGACCTCTTGGCAGAGTGGTCAGGATGATTTTCCTAAAATGTATATTTAAGTTTGTCACTCTCCAGTGATGTCTAAAGTCTTTACTTGTCTGAAAGGTATTAACAAATGACCCAGACTGCCTTGTATCCTAATCTGTTGTGTTCCCTCCGCACCTCTCTCCTGAGCTCAAACCATTCTAGCCTTCTCTCTGCCTTGCATACCAGCTCACACCCACTTTCGATGACTTGCATATATTGTTTCTTCTGTTGGGAATGCTATTCCTCCTGAATTTTCATATGGCTGCTTATTATTCATGACTCATCCCTAACGACACCTTTAGAAAGGCCTTCCCTGCCCACCCCATGTAAAGTAGCTGCCTCCTATCACTAATGAATATTATATTAATCTTTTTTTAAAATAGCATTTATCAGTAGCTGAAATTATCTTACATATTTGTATAATTATTATCTAGATTAGGAAATTTTCTCTCATTCATTGTTCAGAATTTAGTACACTTTGGTAAGCCTTCAATAAATATTATTGAATAAGGGAATAAATTAATTTTTGATACCAGAATTATGAATCCAAAATGGAAAATTTGGGGACAAGTAGAAGAAAATAACCAATAAGTCTTTAACTCACACAATATAAACAACATTTCAGTATATATTATATTTGTGAATTACTCATTTAATATTAAAAAGTAAACATGGATTTAAAAAAAAAACTCACAATGATACTTCTCCACCTACAGACATGGCTCTAGAATCTGAAGAAGAAAAAATTATGTGACATGTTTCTTTTTTGTCTTTAGACTTAACAATTTAAGACTAAATTAGATCACTAGCCATGTACTATGGAAACATCGCATATGTGCAGTGGAGAATTGAGCCTTATCCAAAAAGAAGTCTGGCCTTTGCCCTCAGCTTGAGAGGTAGCTTGTATCATACCTCATAGTATTATCTTTGTTTAGAGTGGGGAGCTGGCCACATTGGATCCTAAATGGGGCTGGGTATACTTGATAGTCTTAGGATGAGGCTGGCCTTGCCAAAAAGATTTATATGATTTAGGGTAGAAACTTCAGGTCATTAGATATCAGATAATCTGGAGGATAGTTCAACCATGGACTCAATCAGTTAATCACCCATGTAATGAAGTCCCATTAGAAATTCTGGACACTGAAGCTCATGTGAGCTTCCCTTGTTGGCAGTACTCCCTGTGTATTGTCACATATCAATACTGGGAGAGTAATACTTCATGAGTACGAGGGAAGCTTTGCATTTGGAACCCTCCCAGACTCTATGCACCTCTTCCTTTGGCTTAATTTTGACCTAGTCCTTAAAGCGTCTGCCTTCGGCTCAGGGCATGATCCCGGGGTTCTGGGATCGAGTCCCACATCAGGTTCCTCGGCTAGGAGCCTGCTTCTTCCTCTTCCATTCCCCCTGCTTGTGTTCCCTCTCTCGCTGGCTGTCTCTCTGTGTCAAATAAATAAATAAAATCTTTTAAAAAAAAATCCTAACTGTGAAGATAGCTCAGTGAATTCTGTGAGGCTTTCCAGTGAATTTTTGTACTTTTGGGTGTTTGGGAAGCCTTCCAAACTTTCTGCTGTTGTCAGAAGTAAGAGCAGTTTTGGGGACTGTGCCCACAGACTTTGCAGTTTGGCTAACTCTGCGTAGTATACAGACACAGGAAAGAAGCGCATAGTTGTCTTATAGATTTTAACACTTTAGATTTGTATGGAATTACAGAGAGTAACTATTTTAATAATTCATTTCATGGAAGGACATCAGGGGGGTTGTGATTTGCTCCAGTTCACAGAGCTGGTTTGGTGGCTGGATCAGGATTTGAAATCAGGTTTGTTGACCCAGTCTTTTGCATTTCCTGATGTACCGAGTTACTTAACACAAGTTTCATACAATAAGTATAATTGGATATATTTGATTCCTATTTATAAATAAAATTATGATAATTAGTTTTTGAATCAGTAAAATATAAATTTCATAATATCATATGTATATATAGAGAGAGAGGGAGAGGGAGAGACGGAGATGAACCTAGAATAAGACCTAAGGCTTAATTATAGAAAAAACTGTCTATACCTAAAATTACCCATTTTTCACTAGAATAGCTGTCTTCATTTTGCTGTATGGTTAGTGGTTTAACAAGCTTACATATTAGGCTTTCTTTGGCAAATTCTAATTCAGCATATATTGGAATAGTAGAGTGGTGGGAATCTCATACAATTTTCAGAAGCATATACACTAATAATGATGAAAAATGACAGCTTAAAAAAAAAGCACACCTTATAAATTCCAAGACAGCTAAACTAGTGTAGACCTAGTAATTAAGAGTCCTTAACCATTCCTCTGTATTATACATGAACGCTTTTTCTGGATAATGTATTTTCCTTAAAACATCTTATAGTTAAAAAAAAATCATGTTCTAAAAAGGACACGATTGTTCTTCATCAAAATAGTTTGGCAACAAGACACCTCATTTTCAGATAATTGAGACATTATTATAATATGATAAGTAAGATATTATTAAGTAAATGAGTCATTATTTTCCATTCACTATATTGATACAACACTAAAGATTTTGAGAATACAAGCACTCTGCTCAGAGGTAGCACAAAGAATGAGGCAGTCATATATGATTTTCTCTTGCAAGAAGTACAATGAGTAGTCCATATGATTTCCTAGGCAAATGCACTCTGCTTAATGTGGGTACAGTTGGTGGTCTTATGGTTCATGAGAACCAGTGCATATTGCACATAAAGGGAGATTTTTAAAGAAAGGTTTTTAGACTTTCCTGTCATTAAATATTCCTATCAAGAAATATTTTTTAGTACTATTATAAGTAGTGTTGTAAAAAATGCCTGTGATTTAATAAAATATAAATATGCTATCTTGTATATGCTCTTTAGGCATTTGAGGCAAGGGGATATACTCAGTGCAGTGAAAGAAATGCAGATGGCATTTTCAGAAACGACTGGATATGTTTGGTTGTAATACAATTGTAGGAAGCAATTTTGGGGAGGTAAATGGAGATCATATTATAGGATTTTGAATAACAATAATTACTATTTATTCTGTAGATACATACTATTGATACCTTTTCATGTGTTAAATTATGAGAGAATATAATCAAATTAATACTTTAATGAGAATAATCTTAGAGAAGTGTTTAGTGAAAAGTGAAGAATTGTTATGATTCTTGGCAAAAAGTTGACGGTGACACCCAACTGGGAGGGGGTACATGTCATGCGTACATGACAGAGTACATGTCATGACTTTGGAATGCTCAATTCCCCTAGTGCACAAGTAAGAATGAAAGCTAGAAATAATGATCTCTCTCTATAATATATATTTTTAAATGTTAGTATTTCAGATATTCTAATTGTTAGATCATTCTTTTTCACATTGCCATGTTCATCTCTAGCCAGTTACACATGGTGTAATTGTAGTGTTTTATTGAACAAATGTTGCTTTCACTGGAGATGAGACTATTTGATAAAGATTATTTATTTGTGTTGGTTTATTGACAATGACACAAAATGATACACTCAGGTTTAGAATCTAGGAGATGGCATCTGTGACGTTTGGTTCTCCTTTATCATGAAAATAAGTAGATACCATTTTTTCTTCTCCTTATTTTAAATGACACTAAGAAAAAATAAGCATTTTAATTTTTAAATTTTTAATTTTTCAATTGAGTATAGTTGACGCACAATGTTACATTAGTTTCAGGTGTACAACATAGTGATTCAAATTCTCTGTGCATTGTGCTGCTCTCACCACAAGTGTACCCACTATCCATCACCATACAATACTGTTACAGTACCATTGACTATATTCCTGTGCTGTACCTTTTATTCCCATGACTTATTCATTCTCTAACTGGAAGCCTGTTTCTCCCACTCCCCTTCACCCATTTTGGCCATCACCCTACCCCCTTTCCTCTGGCAACCATCAGCTTGTTCTTTGTAAAAATGTGCATTTTGAAACTAACAGCAATTATTACATTTTAATTTTTATTTATGAAGTTTGCTAATTATGTAATATATCCACACTTCCTAGTTTCCTATTTTTATTGCTTAATAATAAAATTAACTTTAATTTATTTCCTTGCATAGATTAAAATTAAAATGTTCAGAGTTGGGGCGCCTGGGTGGCTCAGTCGTTAAGCATCTGCCTTCAGCTCAGGGTGTGATCCTGGTGTTCTGGGATTGAGCCCCACGTCAGGCTCTTTCACTGGGAGCCTGGTTCTTCCTCTCCCACTCCCCCTGCTTGTGTTCCCTCTCTCGCTGGCTGTCTCTCTCTCTCTCTCGAATGAATAAATAAAATCTTAAAAAAAATAAAAAATTTTTATTTTTATAAGTTATAATTTTTTTTAAAAATTAAAACTTTATAAAATTTAACTTTATAAGAGTTTAATTTTTAATTTTGTGTGAATTCAGATATTGGCTTAAGATCCATAAAATTTGTGGTTAGTTGAATCCATATAAATGTTAACTTTCCTAAAATATATTGAAATGTGAAATATTATAGCATGATATGTGTTTTGTTGTTTTAGTCCTTACAGAATTGTTTACCTTTTATTTAGTATAAAGGGACAAATTAGTAACTCTGGGCATGGCTTTAAAAATCTCATTTTGCTAAATATTTCATGTTTAAATACAAGGAGACACATGGTAATTTTTAAAATTTAAATTCGGTTAATTAACATATAATGTATTATTGGTTTCAGAGGTAGAATTCAGTGATTCTTCAGTCTTATATAATACCCAGTGCTCATTATATCATGTACCTTCCTTAATGTCCGTCACTCAGTTATGCCATCCCCTCCAGCAACCCTCAGTTTGTTTCCTATGATTAAGAGTCTCTTATGGTTTGTCTGTCTCTGTTTTTTTTTTTTTAATGTTTTTTTATTATATTATGTTACTCACCATACAGTACATCCCTGGTTTCTGATGCAAAGTTTGATGATTCATTAGTTGCTTATAACACCCAGTGCACCATGCAATACGTGCCCTCCTTACTACCCATCACCAGTCTATCCCATTCCCTCACCCCCCTCCCCTCTGAAGCCCTCAGTTTGTTTCTCAGCGTCCATAGTCTCTCATGCGTCATTCCCCCATCTGATTAACCCCCCTTTTTTTATCCCTTTCTTGCCCTACCGATCTTCCTAGTTCTTATGTTCCATAGATGAGAGAAATCATATGATAATTGTCTTTCTCTGCTTGACTTATTTCACTTAGCATTATCTCCTCCAGTGCCGTCCATGTTGCAGCAAATGTTGAGAACTCATTCTTTCTGATAGCTGAGTAATATTCCATTGTATATATGGACCACAGCTTCTTAATCCAGTCATCTGTTGAAGGGCATCTCGGTTCCTTCCATGATTTAGCTATTGTGGACAATGCTGCTATGAACATTGGGGTGCATATGGCCCTTCTCTTCACTACGCCAGTAGTGCAATGGCTGGGTCATAGGGGAGCTCAATTTTTAACTTTTTAAGGGACCTCCACACCGTTTTCCAGAGTGGCTGTACCAACTTGCATTCCCACCAACAATGTTGGAGGGATCCCCTTTCTCCACATCCTCTCCAGCAATTGCTGTTTCCTGCCTTGTTAATTTTTGCCATTCTAACTGGCGCAAGGTGGTATCT